>NC_057808.1:334034334-334352328 GCF_018294505.1 Triticum aestivum | reverse complement strand
CAGCTGCGCCCCACAGCGAGCCGGTCGAGCGCGCACCCTTGGCCGCCGTCGTGGCGGTCGTCCCAGGGCTCCTCGCACAGCAGGCAGAAGGCGCGCGAGCACCCAGGGCAGGTCGCCTCCTCAGGCACCTCGCCGACGGCGGCGCCGCAGCCGGCGTCGAGCACCACGAGCTCGCCGCAGTCCCGGTAGGGGCAGCGCGCGCGTCCCGGCCCGACGGCGCGCTCGCAGAGCGCGACGCACCAGGCGTCGAACACGTCCATGACGAGCAGCTTCTTGCACGCCTCCGGGTGCATGGCGCCGGGGCAGCCGGCCCCGGCCGCCGGGCAGGGCACGGGCACGTTGCCGTCCGCGACGCGGGCCTCGATGTGGGACACGACGCAGGCGACGCAGAACTCGTGCGCGCAGGCCGGCGTGGCGCGGAACCGGTCGAACACCAGCTTGGGCTCCATGCAGACCGCGCAGTGGAACCGGCCGATCTCGTCGTCGCTAAGCGGCGGCACGCGGGACGACGATGAGGACGGCGGCCGGTCCGGCATGGAGCCCCGGATGAGCTCCTGCAGGCGGAGGTCCTGGACGTCGAGCTCCGGCGCCGCGCTCGCCATGGGACTGCGTGGGTGGAAGGAGGTTGGGTTAGTGGGGAGGTGGGAGGTGGGGAAAGTCGTCGTCGGTCGCTATTTTGTACAGGGGGCACGCGCTCTTGGTGGATTGGCGAGTAAGAATCGGAGGAGAAGATGAAAGGTAGCTACACTTCTTGGATCGTGACAGACCAGAACACAAAGTGCCGAGGATGATGAGTCATCTTTCCACGACCGAGCCGTCCACGCCTCGGAAACTCAGAATCGCAACGAGGACAGAAAACATAAACTTCAAGGTATAGTAGTACATGAGAAGTACGGAGTAGTTACACAAATTAAAATTAAATGTTCGAGCTACAGCAGTTTGATAGCTGAGCTCCGATAACAGGAATGAACCCGACGGTACTTGCTAGGTCCGGAATATCCTATCTCGGTTGTGTTATTTACTTATTTTCACAACTTCTCCCTGCATATTGATATTGACCTGCACGGTTAATATACTTCGCAGAATTTGTACCTAAGAAATTCAACCCTTCTTGAATACTGCGGGGGCTGTTATTGATTGCAACAAAGGCAATGTCACTTTTCATGTTAATGGTAATGAGCATATGGTACACTTTTCGAGGAAACAACCTCAAGTCCACAGTATCAATTCTATTGGAAAAATTCCAACTATTACTGTTGGAGGTTTCGAATTTCCTCTTCCTACTGTCAAGAAAAATATGATATTCTTATTGTTGGGGACATGCATATCCCCGTTGAGGTAACCTAGTGTTATTCAAAAATTCTCCGGTTTCATGTTATTCGGAAAGAGTTTGTTAACAAGACTTGATCAACCTTGTTAGGGGATTCCTTTTGATGAGCATGAGATGGATGAAGTTAGAAAGAACAGCTCTCTGTAACCTCCTTTTACTTTCTGTTATTTAGATTAAATAAAGCAAAAATAGTATTTTCTGTCTGTTTTCTGAATTATCCTTGCCATAAAAATACCCTAAAAATAAAAGTTCTCCAAATGTCCTGAAATGAAATATGATTTTTTGTAGAATATTTAAGAATATCTGGCACTGAGAACACACCAGGGGGAGCCACCACCTGGCCACGAGGGTCCGGGGCGCGCCCCCTACCACATGGGCCCCACGTGGCCCCCTCCACTTATTCCAGCACCCACACACTTCTTCTTCCTCCATAAAAAATCCTACCCTAGCTCAAACCCGTGTTCTAGCTCATCTTGCTGCCATTTTCGATCTCCTTGCTCAAAGCTCCATTCACAAAACTGCTTTGGGGGATTGTTCTTTGGTCACTACTAGAAAAAGGCTTACTAGTGGCGCACCAGTTTTGCCTACTAATGGCGCACTACTGGTGCGCCACTAGCACCACGCCACTAGAATATTTTAGTAATGGCGCACCACAGGTGCGCCATTAGTATCCCACAGGTGCGCCATTAGTAACTGGTATACTAATGGCGCACCAGATGGAAGTGCGCCATTAGTAGCATTTTTTTTTAAAAAATCGTTTTTTTCTTAATCTCAGGTCACTATTTCACATATGAGATATCCAACACATATATATATACAACAAGCATCCATATAACAATCATATCCAACACACAAGTTTCATCATATATACATACATAGCCAACACATAGTTCCATCGTTACATATTACAAAAGTTTCACATTGTTCATCCAACATCGTTATCCATCCAACACCATATTACAAAAGTTTCACATAGTTCAGTTCTCATTGTTCTTCTCCTTCTCCTTCCTCAGCCTGATGTGCCAAGAGCGGCGAGGCGGTGGAGGCAGCTGTGGGATGTAGTCTTCTACCACAATTGGCGTGGTCATGTCGCCCAGCTGTGGGATCGCCGGCGCCACCACTGGTGCGTGGTCATTGTCAGGAACCACCACCATCGCGAGGCCACCTTCAGGCAGGACGGGCACGACCATCGCTAGGTCATCCTCAGCCACCACCATCTCTTGCCCATGGTCAGCCACCACCATCTCTTGCCCATGGCCAGCCACCACCATCTCTTGCCCTTGGTCAGCCACCACCAGCGCTAGGTCATCCTCAGCCTGATGCCCATCGTCATCCTGCAGCGGCCCACTCTGCTCCTCTTCTCCCCCACTCCAGTCTGGATCATCCTTCTTGCTGTCTTTGCTGCTGCCAGAATCGCTGCTGCTTTCGCTAAAGCCAGAATCGCTGTTGCTTTTGCTACAACCATAATCGCTGCTGCTTTGGCTGTAGCCAGTGTCGCTGCTGCTGCTCACATTGCCTGTCCAAATGCAACAATGGCCGTTAACAATCGATGTGAGACAAAGCCAAATGTAGAGGAATAAGAAGAGGCAGAACGCACTGGCATCTTCGTCGTCAGTGTAGCGCATGCGACACATAGTCGTGTTGAAAACCTTCACGATGAGCATTGTGGCGTCATCGTCGTACCTGAAGAGAAGAAAGTACCCAGTCCGTAGGTCGTAGGCACTGTAGAACTTCTCCCAGCCACGGCACAGGTACATGTGGCCCTCCTCGATCACCAACTCCACGTCCCACAGCCTGCGAACCCCGCTGCCGGCCTGTCGGAGCTTCACATTATGTGGCGGATCTTCACCCAGCATGTTCATAAAAGTGTCAGGCAGCCTCTGCAATTTGGGACAAGGAGTGATGTAGCAAACAACAGAGTTATCATAATGAGATGGGTGAAGGGGAGATCTCTTGTTTTATATACCTGCCTCGTGGCTGATACTGAAGTCCCAAGTATGATACTGAAGAACTCGAAAGCATCCAACTCGTACTCCGGTGAGGCAGAGCGGCGGTGGCTGCTTCCCCCCATCTCTGATAAGCAGCAGAAGAGACCAATTAGTACCAGGATTATACATCGACTAATTATACATCTGACCCAATTTATAAAACATGCGATGTATTCCACAATACAAAGAACAACTACCATTAATCAACTTTGCTGATTCCTAATAATAGACTTATTGATTGACATTTAGGATCAAAATGCAACCAATGAAAAAACAAAACAGAGGATCAGAGACAAGCCATGTCTTGCATTGTTTCTATTTTTGTGTTTACGGAAGTACCTAATGGTATTTTTATGATGTTTTGCAGCTGGTGAAAACGTATGAAATTGCATTGTTTTGCAGCTGGTGAAAGAAGCACCTAATTGCATTAACACATGTCCAGTTCCAATAGAAATCTTGGGGTACATTCATGCTTGAGACCCATAACAGGAGCTTACTAGCATTAACACATGCATCAAGCACCAGCTGCATTGTTTTGCAGCTGGTGAAAGAAGCACCTAAACTACAATACCTTACATGTAAGCAGTGCAAAAGGAGATGAAGAAGATATCAGTTGCTAAACCCGACAGCAATTGTTACACCGCTTTAATATCTCTCAACACTTTCTAGTAGCAACTAACAACCTGTATCATCACATATTTGCCCTATTGAAGTTTTGCACGATTTGGAATATATAACAGTTAATGATGTAATATGGCAATGAAGCAATTGCATTAAAAAACTAAGACATGTGGAAGAGTGGACATTGTACCTGTCAAGGGAGAGGATTGCTCTGCGACACCACCACTTCTCAAACTTGGCCTTCACAACACACTACATGGACAGATGTAAACTAAAATATGAATTCCTTTGCACTGGGATCATAAAACAAAATATTTAGAACTGAATCATATAGTAATTAATCACAATCTACAGGGCTGCTGCACTCTAATCTTTGCAAAAGAACAAAAAAATAACATTGTTTTAACCTAAACAGAAGTGCCAAATACTAAACAATGACCATTGTTGTTATACTAGTGAACTATCTGCTAGAGATTCTACACCCATACTGAAAGCAATGTACGAGGCTACGAGCTGCCACCTTTTTGGCGCACCAGGGAGCTGGAGTGGCTGGAGGTCGAGCTGGGCTGCTAGACGTCGACGGGGCGGATCTCGACTGCGAGGGAGTCAGTCGATGGTGATGGAGTCGGCGCTGGACAGGTGGGAGGGAATGGGGAATGGTGGAGAGAGGGAGGAAGGAGGAAGGAGGAGAGGTACCTGGTCGCCGGAGGGGTCGGGGTCGGGGTCGGCGAAGGGGTCGCGGTCGGGATCCGAGCTCTTCCGGGTCCTCGCTCGCCGCGGTCGAAGGAGAGCAGGGGCCGGTGGCGGAGGACGGCAGGGGCAGGCGGGATGGGCGCGTCGGGGCGGACGGAGGGGCGGAGCAAGGGGGCGGCGGCGGCGGCGTGCAGGCGCGGCGGACGGAGGGGGCGGAGCAAGGGGGCGGCGGCGTACGGTTGGGGTCGAGTGGGGGATCTGGCGAGGGAGGGAGGGAGAGGCCACGCACAGTGCGAGGGGAACAAGTGGAGTGGGTTAGCAATGGCGCACCTCCCCCTAGTGCGCCATAAGTACGTCGATTCTAATGGCGCACCGCCCCCTGGTGCGCCATTAGAATTTTGTTTTTATTACTAGCCCGACTGCTCAGGTTATATTCCCACCTAACCCTATCTCCATCAGAACACGCCCACTAGCCCGACTGGTCAGCACGCAGCACACACACTAGGAGGTCCTGGGTTCGATTCCCAGGCTCCCAATTTTTGTTTTATGCATTTAAAATGCTGTTTGATATTTTTTTGTGTTTAAATATGTTCAAACTTGTTTAAATCATAACAGTAATATTTTTTTATAAAAACAGTAATAATTTTTATAAAAAATGCATTTAAAATGCTGTTTGATATTTATTTGTGTTTAAATATGTTGAAACTTGTTTAAATCATAACAGTAATATTTTTTTATAAAAACAGTAATAATTTTTATAAAAACAGGGTGCGGGGAGGATGCGGGGGTGCTCGGCGGCGGTGGAGCGGGGGAGGGTGCGGTGGGTCGTCGGGGGTTGCGGGGGGTGCTCTGTCCTTGTCGTTACCGGTGTAGGATTCCATCGTTACCCCGGAGTTCTGATAACCATCGCTCTTCATGTCCTTGTCCTCGGTGTAGAATGTGTAGCTGTTGAATGCGAGGCGGAGGTTGCGGCGCGCGCGGGCGAGGGCGAGGTTGGTGTCGGCCCTGCGGCGCTGCTTCCGGCGAGAGTGGGGTGGGGTCGGAGGGGAGGATGGGGAGAGGGAGGCGGCGGGGGCGCGGATTGGGAGCGGACGAAGAGGAACTGGCGCGGGGGAGAGGGACGAAGGGGAACTGGCGAGGGAGAGGGAGGAATTAGCTATAGCATTCATTTGTGACGGTGGAGCAGGCCGGAGAGGGTGCAGGGGGTCGTCGGCGGCGGTGGAGCGGGCCGGGGAGGGTGCGGTGGGTCATCGGCGGCGGTGGAGCAGGGGAGCTAGGGTGCGGTGGGTCGTCGGCGGCTGTGGAGCGGGGGAGGGTGCGGTGGGTCGTCGGTGGCGGTGGAGCAGGGAAGGGTGCGGTGGGTCGTCGGCGGCGGTGGAGCGGGGGAGGGTGCGGGGGGTCGGCGGCGGCGCCCGGTGGAGCGGGGTAGAGGGTGCGGGGGGTGCTCGGCGGCGAGGGGGGCCGGATCTGGCGAGGTGGGATAGCGATCGAGATGGAGGGGGATCGCTAGTAATGGTGCACTGTTCCCTGGTGTGCCATTAGTAGTTTTGCAAAAAAATAAAAAATAAAAAAATATAGTAGTGGCGCACTATGTGGCTAGTGCGCCATTACTAGTTAGAACTAGTAATGGCGCACTGTGTCCTGGTGCGCCATTAGTATGTTTGGAAAAAAAAATTGTTACTAATGGCGCACCGTTTGTCTGGTGCGCCATTAGTGTCTTTCACACTAATGGCGCACCGGCACATGGTGCGCCATTGCTATATAGCAATGGCGCACCACATGTCTGGTGCGCCATTAGTGGCCATTCCATCTATAGCCCTTTTCCTAGTAGTGGGTATGTGACTCCTCCAATGCTCCAATTAGTTTTTGTTCTAGTACTTTATTTATTGCAAAAGAAATCTGCTTAGGTGACCCTGTTCTTGAGCTTGCATGTCAAATTTATATGGTCAAAAGTAGTTTTTAATGCATGATATAGCCTCTAGGCACTTGTGGGAGTAGTTGCTATCAATCTTGTTGAGTTTGGTTCACTTTTATTTTGAGTCACTAAAAATTTCAGAAATTTTTCAGAGGAAGAAATATGTTTAGGAAAATGTGATGACCCATAAGTATAGGGGATCTATCGTAGTCCTTTCGATAAGTAAGAGTGTCGAACCCAGCGAGGAGCAGAAGGAAATGATAAGCGGTTTTCAGCAAGGTATTCTCTGCAAGCACTGAAATTATCGGTAACAGATAGTTTTGTGATAAGGTAATTGGTAACGAGTAACAAGTAACAAGTGTAAATAAAGTGCAGCAAGATGGCTCAATCCTTTTTGTAGCAAAGGACAAGTCTGGACAAACTCTTATATGAAGGAAAACGCTCCCGAGGACACATGGGAATTATCGTCAAGCTAGTTTTCATCACGTTCATATGATTCGCGTTCGGTACTTTGATAATTTGATATGTGGGTGGACCGGTGCTTGGGTGCTGTCCTTACTTGGACAAACACCCCACTTATGATTAACTCCTATTGCAAGCATCCGCAACTACAAAAGAAGTATTAAGGTAATCCTAACCATAGCATGAAACATATGGATCCAAATCAGCCCCTTACGAAGCAACGCATAAACTAGGGTTTAAGCTTCTGTCACTCTAGCAACCCATCATCTACTTATTACTTACCAATGCCTTCCTCTAGGCCCAAACAATGGTGAAGTGTCATGTAGTCGACGTTCACATAACACCACTAGAGGAGAGACAACATACATCTCATCAAAATATCAAACGAATACCAGATTCACATGACTACTAATAGCAAGACTTCTCCCATGTCCTCAGGAACAAACGTAACTACTCACAAAGCATATTCATGTTCATAATCAGAGGAGTATTAATATGCATATAGGATCTGAACATATGATCTTCCACCAAATAAACCAACTAGCATCAACTACAAGGAGTAATCAACACTACTAGCAACCTACAGGTACCAATCCCAGACTTGGAGACAAAGATTGGATACAATAGATGAACTAGGGTTTTAGAGGAGATGGTGCTGGTGAAGATGTTGATGGAGATTGGCCCCCTCCCGATGAGAGGAGCGTTGGTGATGACGATGGCGATGATTTCCCCCTCCCGGAGGGAAGTGTCCCCGGCAGAACAGCTCCGCCAGAGCCCTAGATTAGTTCCGCCAAGGTTCCGCCAAGGTTCCGCCTCGTGGCGGCGGAGTCTCGTCCCGAAAGCTTGCTTATGATTTTTCTCGGACGAAAGACTTCATATAGCAGAAGATGGGCACCGGAGGGCCACCAGGGGACCCACGAGGCAGGGGGGCGCCCAGGGGGGTAGGGCGCGCCCCCCACCCTCGTGCCCAGGGTGTGGGTCCCCTCTGGTATTTTCTTCGCTCAGTATTTTTTATTGTTTCCAAAAATAACTTCCGTGGAGTTTCAGGACTTTTGGAGCTATGCAGAATAGGTCTCTAATATTTGCTCCTTTTCCAGCCCAGAATTCCAGCTGCCGACATTCTGTTGGAAATATGCCCTAGAGGCAATAATAAATGGTTATTATTATTTTCTTTGTTCATGGTAATTGTCTATTATTCATGCTATAATTGTATTGTCCGGAAATCGTAATACATGTGTGAATACATAGACCACAACCTGTCCCTAGTAAGCCTCTAGTTGACTAGCTCGTTGATCAACAGATAGTCATGGTTTCCTGACTATGGACATTGGATGTCATTGATAACGGGATCACATCATTAGGAGAATGATGTGATGGACAAGACCCAACTTAAGCATAGCATAAAAGATCGTGTAGTTTCGTTTGCTAGAGCTTTTCCAATGTCAAGTATCTTTTCCTTAGACCATGAGATCGTGCAACTCCCGGATACCGTAGGAGTGCTTTGGGTGTGCCAAACGTCACAACGTAACTGGGTGACTATAAAGGTGCATTACGGGTATCTCCGAAAGTGTCTGTTGGGTTGGCACGGATCGAGACTGGGATTTGTCACTCCGTGTGACGGAGAGGTATCTCTGGGCCCACTCGGTAATGCATCATCATAATGAGCTCAATGTGACTAAGGCGTTAGTCACGGGATCATGCATTGCGGTACGAGTAAAGAGACTTGCCGGTAACGAGATTGAACAAGGTATTGGGATACCGACGATCGAATCTCGGGCAAGTAACATACCGATTGACAAAGGGAATTGCATACGGATTGATTGAATCCTCGACACCGTGGTTCATCCGATGATATCATCGTGGAACATGTGGGAGCCAACATGGGTATCCAGATCCCGCTGTTGGTTATTGACCGGAGAGGCGTCTCGGTCATGTCTGCATGTCTCCCGAACCCGTAGGGTCTACACACTTAAGGTCCGGTGACGCTAGGGTTGTAGAGATATATGTATGCGGAAACCCGAAAGTTGTTCGGAGTCCCGGATGAGATCCCGGACGTCACGAGAGGTTCCGGAATGGTCCGGAGGTAAAGATTTATATATGGGAAGTCTTATTTTGGTCGCCGGAAAAGTTTCGCGCTTTATCGGTATTGTACCGGGAGTGCCGAAAGGGGTCCGGGGGTCCACCAGCCCCGGGGGGCCACATGGGCTGTAAGGGGTGCGCCTTGGCCTATATGGGCCAAGGGCACCAGCCCCAAGAGGCCCATGCGCAAGAGATAAGAAAAAAGGGAGAGTCCTAAAGGGGGAAGGCACCTCCGAGGTGCCTTGGGGGGGGGGAGGACTTCCCCCCTGGCCGCACCCTTCCTTGGAGGAAGGGGCAAGACTGCGCCCCCCCTCTCCCTTGGCCCTATATATAGTGGGGGGAAGGGAGGGCAGCAACATCACAGCCTTGGGCGCCTCCCTCCTCCCCTGCAACACCTCTCTCTCTCGCAGAAGCTTGCGAAGCCCTGCCGGAGAGCCGCTACATCCACCACCACGCCGTCGTGCTGTTGGATCTCCATCAACCTCTCCTTCCCCCTTGCTGGATCAAGAAGGAGGAGACGTCGCTGCACCGTACGTGTGTTGAACGCGGAGGTGCCGTCCGTTCGGCACTCGGTCATCAGTGATTTGGATCACGGCGAGTACGACTCCGTCATCCACGTTCATTGGAACGCTTCCGCTCGCGATCTACAAGGGTATGTAGATGCACTCCTTTCCCCTCGTTGCTAGTAGACTCCATAGATGCATCTTGGTGAGCGTAGGAAAATTTTAAATTATGCTACGATTCCCAACAGTGGCATCATGAGCCAGGTCTATGCGTAGTTACTATGCACGAGTAGAACACAAAGTAGTTGTGGGCGTTGAGTTTGCCAATTCTTCTTGCCGCTACTAGTCTTTTCTTGTTTCGGCGGCATTGTAGGATGAAGCGGCCCGGACCGACCTTACACGTACTCTTACGTGAGACAGGTTCCACCGACTGACATGCACTAGATGCATAAGGTGGCTAGCGGGTGTCTGTCTCTCCTACTTTAGTCGGAACGGATTCGATGAAAAGGGTCCTTATGAAGGGTAAATAGAAATTGGCAAATCACGTTGTGGTCATACGTAGGTAAGAAACGTTCTTGCTAGAAACCTACAAACCACGTAAAAACTTGCAACAACAATTAGAGGACGTCTAACTTGTTTTTGCAGCAAGTGCTATGTGATATGATATGGCCAGAAGATGTGATGAATGATATATGTGATGTATGAGATTGATCATATTCTTGTAATAGGAATCACGACTTGCATGTCGATGAGTATGACAACCGGCAGGAGCCATAGGAGTTGTCTTTATTATTTTGCATGACCTGCGAGTCATTGAATAACGCCATGTAAATTACTTTACTTTGTTGCTAAACGAGTTGGCCATAGAAGTAGAAGTAATCGTTGGCGTGACGACTTCATGAAGACACAATGATGGAGATCATGATGATGGAGATCATGGTGTCATGCCGGTGACAAAGATGATCATGGTGCCCCGAAGATGGAGATCAAAGGAGCATGATGATATTGGCCATATCATGTCACTATTTGATTGCATGTGATGTTTATCATGTTTCTGCATCTTATTTGCTTAGAACGACGGTAGCAAGTAGGATGATCCCTTATAATAATTTCAAGAAAGTGTTCACCCTAACTGTGCACCGTTGCGAAGGTTCGTCGTTTCGAAGCACCACGTGATGATCGGGTGTGATAGATTCTTACGTTCGAATACAACGGGTGTTGACGAGCCTAGCATGTACAGACATGGCCTCGGAACACACGCAATACACTTAGGTTGACTTGACGAGCCTAGCATGTACAGACATGGCCTCGGAACACGGAGGACCGAAAGGTCGAGCATGAGTCGTATAGAAGATACGATCAACATGGAGATGTTCACCGATCTTGACTAGTCCGTCTCACGTGATGATCGGACACGGCCTAGTTGAACTCGGATCATGTTTCACTTAGATGACTAGAGGGATGTCTATCTGAGTGGGAGTTCATAATCAGATGAACTTCATTATCATGAACATAGTCAAAAAGTATTTGCAAATTATGTCATAGCTTGCGCTTTAGTTCTACTGGTTAAGATATGTTCCTAGAGAAAATTTAGTTGAAAGTTGGTAGTAGCAATTATGCGGACTGGGTCCGTAAACTGAGGATTGTCCTCATTGCTGCACAGAAGGCTTATGTCCTTAATGCACCGCTCGGTGTGCTGAACCTCAGCGTCGTCTGTAGATGTTACAAAACATCTGACATACACGTTTTGATAACTACGTGATAGTTCGGTGCGGTTTAAAATTGTGGCACCAAAGACGTTTCTGAAACGTCGCAGAACATGTGAGATGTTCCGAAGACTGAAATTGGGATTTCAGACTAGTGCCCACGTCAAGAGGTATGAGACCTCTGACAAGTTTCTTAAGCCTGCAAACTAAGGGAGAAAAGCTCAATCGTTGAGCGTGTGCTCAGATTGTCTGAGTGCCACAATCGCTTGAATCGAGTGGGAGTTAATCTCCCAGATGAGATAGTGATAGTTCTCCATAGTCACTGCCACCAAGCTAGTAGAGCTTCGTGATGAACTATAACATATCAAGGATAGTTATGATGATCCTTGAGCTATTCGCGATGTTTGACACCGCGAGAGTAGAAATCAAGAAGGAGCATCAATTGTTGATGGTTAGTAAAACCACTAGTTTAAGAAGGGCAAGGGCAAAAGGGATACTTCATGAAACAGCAAGTCGTTTGCTGCTCTAGTGAAGAATCCCAAGGTTGAACCCAAACCCGAGACTAAGTGCTTCTGTAATGAGAGGAACGGTCACTGAAGCAGTACTACCCTAGATACTTGGTAGATGAGAAGGCAGGCAAGGTCGACAGAAGTATATTGGATATACGTTATATGAATGTGTACTTTACTAGTACTCCTAGCAGCACCAGGGTATTAGATACTGGTTCGGTTGCTAAGTGTTAGTAACTCGAAATAAAAGCTGCGGAATAAATGGAGACTAGCTAAAGGTGAGATGACGATATGTGTTGGAAGTGTTTCCAAGGTTGATGTGATCAAGCATCGCATGCTCCCTCTACCATCGAGATTTGGTGTTTGCGTTGAACATGATTGGATTATGTTTACCGCAAAACGGTTATTCATTTAAGGAGAATAATGGTTACTCTGTTTATTTGAATAATACCTTCAATGGTCTTGCACCTAAAATGAATCTCGATCGTAGTGATACACATGTTCATGCCAAAAGATATAAGATAGTAATGATAGTACCACATACTTGTGGCACTGCCACTTGAGTCATATTGGTGTAGAACGCATGAAGAAGCTCCATGTAGGTGGATCTTTGGACTCACTCATTTTTGAAAAGATTGAGACATGCGAACCATGTCTATTGGTATATATGCATGAAGAAACTCCATACAGATGGATCGTTTGGACTCACTTGATTATGAATCACTTGAGACATGCAAATCATACCACATGGGCAAAATGACTGAAAGTCCTCGTTTTCAATAAGATGGAACAAGAGAGCAACTTGTTGGAAGTAATACATTTTGATGTACGCAGTCCAATGAGTGCTGAGGCATGCAGTGGACATCGTTATGTTCTTACTTCAGAGATGATTTGAGTAGATGCTGAGTGTATTTACTTGATGAAACACTAGTCTGAATTATTGAAAGGTTCAAGTAATTTCAGAGTGAAGTTGAAGATCGTCGTGACAAGAGGATAAAATGTCTGTGATATGATCATAGAGATGAGTATCTGAGATACGAGTTTGGCACACAATTGAGACATTGTGGAAGATGTTTCACAATTAATACCGCCTGGAACACCATAGTGTGATGGTGTGTCCGAACATCATAACTGCACCCTATTGGATATGGTGCATACCATGATGTTTCTTATCAAATTACCACTATCGTTTATGGGTTAGGCATTAGAGACAACCGCATTCACTTTAAAAGGGGCACCACGCAATTCCGTTGAGACGACACCGTTTATAGAAACCTAAGTTGTCGTTTCTTAAAAGTTTGGGGCTGCGATGCTTATGTGAAAAAGTTTCAGGCTGATAAGCTCGAACCCAAAGCGGATAAATGCATCTTCATAGAATACCCAAAAACAGTTGGGTATACCTCCCATTTCAGATCTGGAAGCAAAAGTAATTGCTTCTAGAAACGAGTCCTTTCTCGAGGAAAAGTTTCTCTCGAAAGAATTGAGTGGGAGGATGGTGGAGACTTGATAAGGTTATTGAACCGTCGCTTCAACTAGTGTGTAGCAGGGCACAGGAAGTTGTTCCTGTGGCACCTACACCAATTGAAGTGGAAGCTTATGATAGTGATCATGAAACTTCGGATCAAGTCACTACCAAACCTCGTAGGACGACGAGGATGCGCACTACTTCAGAGTAATGCGTGATCCTGTCTTGGAAGTCATGTTGCTAGACAACAATGAACCTACGAGCTATGGAGAAGCGATGGTGGGCCCATATTCCGACGAATGGCTCGAGGCCATGAAATCCGAGATAGAATCCATGTATCAGAACAAAGCATGGACTTTGGTGAACTTGCCCGATGATCGGCAAGCCATTGAGATAAATGGATCTTTAAGAAGAAGACGGACATGGACGGTAATGTTACCGTCTATGAAGCTCGACTTGTGGCAAAGAGTATTTTCACAAGTTCAAGGAGTTGACTACGATGAGTTTTTCTCATCCGTAGCGATGCTTAGGTCCGTCGGAATCATGTTAGCATTAGCTACATTTATGAAATCTGGCAGATGGATGTCAAAACAAGTTTCCTTACCAGTTTTCGTAAGGAAAGGTTGTATGTGATACAATCAGAAAGGTTTTGTCGATCCTAAGGATGCTAAAAGGTATGCTAGCTCCAGCGATCCTTCCATGGATTAGAGCAAGCATCTCGGAGTCAGAATATACGCTTTGATGGAGTGATCAAAGTTTTTGGGTTTATACAAAGTTTGTTAGAAACTTGTATTTACAATAAAGTGAGTGGGAGCGCTACAACATTTCTGATAAGTATATGTGAATGACATATTGATGATCCGAAATGATGTAAAATTTCTGGAAAGCATAAAGGGTTGTTTGAAAGGAGTTTTTCAAAGGAAGACCTGGATAAAGCTACTTACATATTGGGCATCAAGATCCATAGAGATAGATCAAGACGCCTGATGATACTTTCAAAAGACAGCACACCTTGACATGATTTTGAAAGAGTTCAAAATAGATCAGCAAAGAAGGAGTTCTTGGCTGTGTTACAAGGTGTGAGTATTGAGTGAGACTCAAGACCTGACCACAGCAGAAGATAGAGAAAGGACGAAGGTCGTCCCCTATGCTTTAGACATAGGCTCTATAGTATGCTATGCTGTGTACCGCACATGTAGTGTGCCTTGCCATAAGTTGGTCAAGAGGGTACAATGGTGATCCGGGAAAGGATCTCATGACAGCGGTCGAACTTATCCTTAGCACCTAGTGGATTAAGGAATTTTCTCGATTATGGAGGTGGAAAGGAGTTCGTCGTAAAGGGTTACGTCGATGCGAACTTTGACACTAATCCGGATGACTCTGAGTAGTAAACCGGATTCGTATAGTAGAGC
The DNA here is from genome assembly GCF_018294505.1 of Triticum aestivum. NCBI lineage: Eukaryota > Viridiplantae > Streptophyta > Magnoliopsida > Poales > Poaceae > Triticum > Triticum aestivum. The sequence continues at coordinate 334,337,645 of NC_057808.1, read as the reverse complement.
AATTATTTGAAATGGCTCCAAATAGCGCGTGGTAGCATCCACAAGATGACATAGATATTCGTAAAGCACACGGTTCTGAAAGGTTCAGACCCGTTGACTAATAACCTCTCTCACAAGCATAACATGACCAAACCAGAACACATTGAGTGATAATCACATAATGATGTGAACTAGATTGATGACTCTAGTAAACTCTTTAGATGTTGGTCACATGGTGATGTGACCAGTGAGTGTTAATCACATGGTGATGTGAACTAGATTATTGACTCTAGTGCAAGTGGGAGACTGTTGGAAATATGCCCTAGAGGCAATAATAAATGGTTATTATTATATTTCTTTGTTCATGGTAATTGTCTATTATTCATGCTATAATTGTATTGTCCGGAAATCGTAATACATGTGTGAATACATAGACCACAACCTGTCCCTAGTAAGCCTCTAGTTGACTAGCTCGTTGATCAACAGATAGTCATGGTTTCCTGACTATGGACATTGGATGTCATTGATAACGGGATCACATCATTAGGAGAATGATGTGATGGACAAGACCCAACTTAAGCATAGCATAAAAGATCGTGTAGTTTCGTTTGCTAGAGCTTTTCCAATGTCAAGTATCTTTTCCTTAGACCATGAGATCGTGCAACTCCCGGATACCGTAGGAGTGCTTTGGGTGTGCCAAACGTCACAACGTAACTGGGTGACTATAAAGGTGCATTACGGGTATCTCCGAAAGTGTCTGTTGGGTTGGCACGGATCGAGACTGGGATTTGTCACTCCGTGTAAACGGAGAGGTATCTCTGGGCCCACTCGGTAATGCATCATCATAATGAGCTCAATGTGACTAAGGCGTTAGTCACGGGATCATGCATTGCGGTACGAGTAAAGAGACTTGCCGGTAACGAGATTGAACAAGGTATTGGGATACCGACGATCGAATCTCGGGCAAGTAACATACCGATTGACAAAGGGAATTGCATACGGATTGATTGAATCCTCGACACCGTGGTTCATCCGATGATATCATCGTGGAACATGTGGGAGCCAACATGGGTATCCAGATCCCGCTGTTGGTTATTGACCGGAGAGGCGTCTCGGTCATGTCTGCATGTCTCCCGAACCCGTAGGGTCTACACACTTAAGGTCCGGTGACGCTAGGGTTGTAGAGATATATGTATGCGGAAACCCGAAAGTTGTTCGGAGTCCCGGATGAGATCCCGGACGTCACGAGAGGTTCCGGAATGGTCCGGAGGTAAAGATTTATATATGGGAAGTCTTATTTTGGTCGCCGGAAAAGTTTCGCGCTTTATCGGTATTGTACCGGAAGTGCCGAAAGGGGTCCGGGGGTCCACCAGCCCCGGGGGGCCACATGGGCTGTAAGGGGTGCGCCTTGGCCTATATGGGCCAAGGGCACCAGCCCCAAGAGGCCCATGCGCAAGAGATAAGAAAAAAAGGGAGAGTCCTAAAGGGGGAAGGCACCTCCGAGGTGCCTTGGGGGGGAAGGACTCCCCCCTGGCCGCACCCTTCCTTGGAGGAAGGGGCAAGGCTGCGCCCCCCCTCTCCCTTGGCCCTATATATAGTGGGGGGAAGGGAGGGCAGCAACATCTAAGCCTTGGGCGCCTCCCTCCTCCCCTGCAACACCTCTCTCTCTCGCAGAAGCTTGCGAAGCCCTGCCGGAGAGCCGCTACATCCACCACCACGCCGTCGTGCTGTTGGATCTCCATCAACCTCTCCTTCCCCCTTGCTGGATCAAGAAGGAGGAGACGTCGCTGCACCGTACGTGTGTTGAACGCGGAGGTGCCGTCCGTTCGGCACTCGATCATCGGTGATTTGGATCACGGCGAGTACGACTCCGTCATCCACGTTCATTGGAACGCTTCCGCTCGCGATCTACAAGGGTATGTAGATGCACTCCTTTCCCCTCGTTGCTAGTAGACTCCATAGATGCATCTTGGTGAGTGTAGGAAATTTTTTAAATTATGCTACGATTCCCAACACATTCTCCCTCTTTATGTAAACCTTGTAAAATAAGAGAGAATAGGCATATGTATTGTGACATAACGTGTAATAACAGCCCATAATGCAATAAATATCGATATAAAAGCATGATGCAAAATGGACGTATCAACTCCCCCAAGCTTAGACCTCGCTTGTCCTCAAGCGAAAGCCAATAAGGATAAATATGTCCACGTGTTTAGAGGTAGAGGTGTCGATAAAATAAAATACGGACATGAGGGCATCATGATCATTCTCATAACAGTAACATATATAGATATTGTCATATGATTTCTTATGCTCAAGTAATAATATATTCACAATGTCAAGTATGAATCAGAAACTTCATTGAGAACTAACAAACTATAATCTCAGTCATTGAAGCAATTGCAATTTATCATAACATCGAAAAGAGTCTATGTAAGAGCTTTTCAGCAAGTCCACATACTCAACTATCATTTAGTCTTTCACAATTGCTAACACTCACGCAATACTTGTGGTTACAGAGTTTTAATCAGACACAGAGAAAGAGAGGGGCTTATAGTTTCGCCTCCCAACCTTTTACCTCAAGGGTAATGTCAACAATAATAGTTCATGCTAACTTACATCCAATTGGATATATATATATATATCAGGATCTTTCCAACACAAGGTGCTTGCCAAAGGATAAAATGTAAAAAGGAAAGGTGAAGATCATCACGACTCTTGCATAAGGGTAAGAGATAAAAGTAAAAGATAGGCCCTTTGCAGAGGGAAACAGAGGTTGTCATGCACTTTCATGGTTGGATGCATAAAATCTTAATGCGAAAGAATGTCACTTTATATTGCCACTTGTGATATGGACCTTTATTATGCAGTCCGTCGCTTTTATTTCTTCCACATCACAAGATCGTATAAAGCTTATTTTCTCCCACACTAATAAGTCATACATATTTAGAGAGCAATTTTTATTGCTTGCACCGATGACAACTTACTTGAAGGATCTTACTCAATCCATAGGTAGATATGGTGGACTCTCATGGCAAAACTGGGTTTAAGGGTATTTGGAAGCACAAGTAGTATCTCTACTTGGTGCAAAGAATTTGGCTAGCATGAGGGAGAAAGGCAGGCTCAACATGTTGGATGATCCATGACAATATACTTTATTTCGGATATAAGAAAATATAACCCATTACGTTGTCTTCCTTGTCCAGCATCAACTCTTTAGCATGTCATATTTTAATGAGTGCTCACAATCATAAAAGATGTCCAAGATAGTATATTTATATGTGAAACCTCTCTTTCTTTAATACTTCCTATTAATTGCAACGATGACCAAAACTATGTTTGCCAACTCTCAACAACTTTTAATCATCATACTCTTTATATGTGAAGTCATTACTCTCCATAAGATCAATATGATCTCTTTTTATTCTTTCTTTTTCTTTTATTTCCTCAAGATCATGGCAAAATAATCAAGCCCTTGACTCAACACTATTCTTTATTATATAACTCACGGACTCGACTACATAGAGGGATCATAAAGAAAAACTCAAAACTAGACCATACCAAAAAATTTATTTTACTAGATCAAGATATTACCAAAAGGATCGAACTAAGAAAAACGGTAAAGATAGGAGTATGATGGTGATACGATACCGGGGCACCTCCCGCAAGCTTGGCAGTTGCCAAGGGGAGTGCCCATACCCATGTGATTATATCTCCTTTGCTGGTGAAGAAGATGGTGGAGTTGTTGATGATGTGCCTTTAGCTTCTTCATACTGTAGTTGAGAAGAGCAATTTCCTCCTTTAAATCATCGACCTCCGATTCCAGCTTCAAGATCTTGTCACATAAATCTCCTTTGCTTTTCTGCCGAAAACGAGAAGGAATAGATCGGTTGTTAGATAGTTTAGCCCTCTTAGGGAGACTAGATTTCTTGAACTTCATGTGTGTATCCCCAGGTTGAGGTAGAGGGACATCCTTCTCCTCCGAACTTGAATCATTGATCCTCATCAAATGAGCATCCTCCTCCTCATCCGTAGTTCGACCACAAGGAGATAATCCCCATAGGTCTTTGGGTCAGCAATGAGGTGTGAGACATAGCTCTCTCCGTCGGAATTCTGAATGACATCTTGCTCCAAATCCGCTACAGAAACAGCTCGAAACAAAAATAGAGGATATTTGCGTGATACAGGAGTCAAAACCTTCGGGAGATTATATAATGAATTTTTACCGACCGAAAGAAGTATCGTGCAAGAAAACAGAGTCTAGAGAGCACTCGAGGTGCCCATGAGGCAGGGGGCGCGCCCAGGGGGGTAGGGCGCGCCTCCCACCCTCGTGGAAGCCTCGTGTCCTTCCCGGACTGCTTCTTATTTTCCTATTTTTCTAAATATTCCAAAACGGAGAAAATTTGCCATTAGAACTGTTTTGGAGTCGGTTTACTTACCGTACCACATACCTATTCCTTTTCGGAGTCTGAAACGTTCTGGAAAGTGTCTCTTATATATTCCTCCGGTGTTACGGTTTCAATAACATTAGTTTCAACATTTATAGGGTTACCTGAGATATAATGTTTAATTCTTTGACCGTTCACCACCTTCGGATTTGTGCCCTCGAAGTTGTTGATTTTTATGGCACCGGAACAATAGACCTCCTCGATAACGTAAGGACCTTCCCATTTAGAGAGAAGTTTTCCTGCAAAAATCTTAAACGAGAGTTGTATAGCAACACATAATCACCTACATTAAACTCACACTTTTGTATCCTTTTGTCATGCCATCTTTTAACTTTTTCTTTAAACAACTTGGCATTCTCATAGGCTTGGGTTCTCCATTCATCAAGTGAGCTTATGTCAAATAACCTCTTCTCACCGGCAAGTTTGAAATCATAATTGAGCTCTTTAATAGCCCAATATGCCTTATGTTCTAGTTCGAGAGGTAAGTGACATGCTTTTCCATAAACCATTTTATACGGAGACATACCCATAGGATTTTTATATGCAGTTCTATAGGCCCATAATGCATCATCAAGTTCCTTGGACCAATTCTTTCTGGATCTATTAACAGTCTTTTGCAAAATTAATTTGAGCTCTCTGTTACTCAATTCTACTTGACCACTAGACTGCGGATGATAAGGAGATGCAATTCTATGATTAACATCATACTTAGCAAGCATTTTACGAAAAGCACCATGAATAAAATGTGAACCACCATCAGTCATTAAATATCTAGGGACTCCAAACCTCGGAAAAATAACTTCTTTAAGCATCTTAATAGAGGTGTTATGATCAGCACTACTAGTTGGAATAGCTTCTGCCCACTTAGTAACGTAATCAACAGCAACTAAAATATGTGTATACCCATTAGAGGAAGGAAAAGGTCCCATGTAATCAAAGCCCCAAACGTCAAATGGTTCAATAACAAGTGAATAATTCATAGGCATTTCTTGACGTTTACTAATGTTACCAATTCTTTGACATTCATCACAAGATAAGACAAACTTACGAGCATCCTTGAAGAGAGTAGGCCAATAAAAACCGGATTGCAATACCTTATGTGCAGTTCTATCTCCAGCGTGGTGTCCTCCATAAGCTTCGGAGTGACACTTGCGTAGGATCTGTTCCTGTTAATGCTCAGGTACACAACGCCTAATAACACCATCTACTCCTTCTTTATAAAGATGTGGGTCATCCCAGAAGTAATGTCTTAAATCATAGAAAAACTTTTTCTTTTGCTGGTATGTGAAACTAGGTGGTATAAATTTGGCAACAATGTAATTAGCATAATCAGCATACCATGGAGCAGTACGAGAAGCATTTATGACATTTAATTGTTCATCAGGAAAGCTATCATCAATAGGTAGTGGGTCATCAAGAACATTTTCTAACCTAGACAAGTTGTCTGCAACGGGGTTCTCAGCTCCCTTCCTATCAATAATATGCAAATCAAATTCTTGTAGCAAGAGAACCCATCTAATAAGTCTAGGTTTAGCATCTTTCTTTTCCATAAGATATTTAATAGCAGCATGATCAGTGTGAATAGTTACTTTAGAATCAACAATATAAGGTCTGAACTTATCACAAGCAAATACAACTACTAAGAATTCTTTTTCAGTCGTGGCATAATTTCTCTGGGCATTGTCTAGAGTTTTACTAGCATATTGAATAATATTTAATTTATTATCAACTCTTTGCCGAGAACAGCACCTACAGCATAATCGCTCGCATCACACATAATTTCAAAAGGTAAATTCCAATCAGGTGGCTAAACGATAGGTGCAGAAATCAATGCTTTCTTAAGTATTTCAAATGCTCTTACACAATCATCATCAAAAACAAATGGTATATCTTGTTGTAATAGATTAGTCAGAGGCTGAGAAATTTTTGAGAAGTCCTTAATGAACCTCCTATAAAAACCGGCATGACCAAGGAAACTTCTTATACCTTTGATATCCTTAGGACACGGCATCTTTTCAATAGCATCCACTTTAGCTTTGTCAACTTCAATACCTCTTTCAGAAATTTTATGCCCCAAGACAATGCCTTCATTAACCATAAAGTGGCATTTCTCCCAATTCAAGACGAGATTAGTTTCTTCACATCTCTGCAAAACTCGATCAAGGTTGCTCAAGCAATCATCAAAGGAGGATCCATAAACGGAGAAATCGTCCATGAAAACCTCACATATCTTTTCACAAAAGTCAGAGAATATAGCCATCATGCATCTTTGAAAGGTAGCAGGTGCATTACATAAACCAAAAGGCATACGTCTATAAGCAAAAGTACTGAAAGGGCAAGTAAAATTGGTCTTTGCTTGATCATCAGCTGACACAGGTATTTGAGAGAAACCAGAGTAACCATCTAGAAAGCAAAAATGTGTATGTTTGGATAATCTTTCTAGCATTTGATCAATAAAAGGCAAAGGGTAATGATCTTTTTAGTAGCTTTATTTAGTTTGCGGAAATCAATTACCATCCTATAACCAGTAATAATTCTCTGCGGAATCAATTCATCTTTATCATTAGGAACGACAGTAATACCTCCTTTCTTAGGGACACAATGAACAGGACTTACCCACTGACTATCAGCAACGGGATAGATTATACCTGCCTCAAGGAGCTTTAATATTTCCTTTCTTACCACTTATTTCATCTTAGGATTCAGCCATCGTTGATGATCAATAACTGGTTTGGCATCTTTCTCCAAATTTATTTTGTGTTGACATAGAGTGGGACTAATGCCATTAAGATCATCAAGAGTATATCCAATAGCAGCACAATTCTTCTTCAGAGTTTTCAATAATTTTTCTTCTTCATGCTCTCAAAGGTTAGCACTAATAATAACAGGATATATCTTCTTTTCATCTAGATAAGCATATTTAAGAGTAACAGGCAACGATTTAAGCTCAAACACGGGATCACCCTTGGGTGGTGGAGGATCCCCTAGGATTTGAACAGGAAAATTGTGTTTCAGAATGGGTCCCTGTTTAAAGAATACTTCATCTATTTCCCTTCTTTCATTCATAAACATATCATTTTCATGGTCTAGCAAATATTGTTCTAAAGGATCACTAGGAGGCACAACAATAGAAGCAAAACCAATAATTTCATCTTTACTAGGCAATTCTTCATCACGAGGTTGTCTACGAAATTTAGAGAAATTAAACTCATAATACATATCATCCAAACCAATAGTAACAACATCCTTCTTGCAATCTATCTTAGCATTAACAGTATTCAAGAAGGGTCTACCAAATATAATGGGACAAAAGCTATCTTGAAGGCAACCAAGAACAAGGAAATCAGCAGGATATTTAGCTTTCCTACACAAGACTTCAACATCTCTAACAATCTCAATCGGCGAAATAGTATCTCTATTGGCAAGTTTAATGGTGACATCAATATCTTCTAACTCAGCGGGTGCAATATCATGCATAATTTCTTTATATAAAGAGATAGGTATTGCACTAGCACTAGCACCCATATCACACAAGCCATGATAACAATGATCTCCAATTTTCACAGAAATAACAGGCATGCCTACCACAGGTCTATGTTTATCTTTAGCACCGGGTTTAGCAATTCTAGCAGTTTCCTCACAGAAATAAATAACATGCTCATCAATATTATTAGCCAAGAGATCCTTAACAATAGCAATATTAGGTAAAACTTTAACTTGGTCAGGAGGTGTATCAGTTCTAATATTACTTTTACGAACCACAGTTGAAGCTCTAGCATGATCCTTTATCCTAACAGGAAAAGGTGGTTTCTCAACATAAGCAGTAGGAACAATAGGATCATTATAAGTGATAGTCTTTTCTTCAACTTTAATAGGTTCAACTACTTTTACTTATATGGGAGGATGATATTTAAACCACTTCTCCTTAGGGAGATCAACATGAGCAGCAAAAGATTCACAAAAAGAAGCTACTATCTCAGAGTCAAGTTCATATTTAGTGCTAAATTTACGGAAAACATCGGTATCCGTAAAAGATTTAACACAGTCAAACTTAGGTGTTATACCTGACTCCTTACCTTCGTCGAGATCCCAATCTTCATAGTTGCATTTAATTCTTTCCAATAAATCCCACTTGAATTCAATAGTCTTCATCATAAAAGAACCAGTACAAGAAGTATCGAGCATGGAGCGATTGTTGTCAGAAAGCCGAGCATAAAATTTTTGAATAATCATTTCTCTTGAGAGCTGATGATTGGGGCATGAACATAACATTGACTTAAGCCTCCCCCAAGCTTGAGCGATGCTTTCTCCTTCGCGAGGCCAAAAATTATATATATAATTACGATCACGATGAACAAGATGCATAGGATAAAACTTCCGATGGAATTCCAATTTCAACCGTTTGTAGTCCCATGATCCCATATCATCACATAGCCTATACAATGTCAATGCATCTCCCTTCAAAGATAAAGGGAAGACCTTCTTCTTGATAACATCATTGGGCATACCTGCAAGCTTAAATAATCCAGAAACTTCATCCACATAGATTAGGTGTAAATCGGGATGCAGTGTTCCATCTCCTGCAAAAGGATTAGCTAGCAGTTTCTCTATCATACCCGAAGGAATTTCAAAGTAGACATTTTCATTTTCAGTAGGTTCAGTAGGTTGAGGAGCAACTCTTTGCTCTACTGGTCGAGGTGAAGATCCCCCGAACAAGCCCCTCAAAGGATTACTTTCCATAGTAACAAGTGACAGTAAATTTCAGCACACTATATAAATTTTTCCTTACCAAATTCCACCTACCAAAGGCGCTTCACTCCCCGGCAACGGCACCAAAAATGAGTCTTGATGACCCACAAGTATAGGGGATCTATCGTAGTCCTTTCGATAAGTAAGAGTGTCGAACCCAGCGAGGAGTAGAAGGAAATGATAAGCGGTTTTCAGCAAGGTATTCTCTGCAAGCACTGAAATTATTGGTAACAGATAGTTTTGTGATAAGGTAATTGGTAACGAGTAACAAGTAACAAGTGTAAACAAAGTGCAGCAAGATGGCCCAATCCTTTTTGTAGCAAAGGACAAGCCTGGACAAACTCTTATATGAAGGAAAACGCTCCCGAGGACACATGGGAATTATCGTCAAGCTAGTTTTCATCACGTTCATATGATTCGCGTTCGGTACTTTGATAATTTGATATGTGGGTGGACTTGTGCTTGGGTGCTGTCCTTACTTGGACAAACATCCCACTTATGATTAACTCCTATTGCAAGCATCCACAACTACAAAAGAAGTATTAAGGTAATCCTAACCATAGCATGAAACATATGGATCCAAATCAGCCCCTTACGAAGCAATGCATAAACTAGGGTTTAAGCTTCTGTCACTCTAGCAACCCATCATCTACTTATTACTTCCCAGTGCCTTCCTCTAGGCCCAAACAATGGTGAAGTGTCATGTAGTCGACGTTCACATGACACCACTAGAGGAGAGACAACATACATCTCTCAAAATATCGAACGAATACCAAATTCACATGACTACTAATAGCAAGACTTCTCCCATGTCCTCAGGAACAAACGTAACTACTCACAAAGCATATTCATGTTCATAATCAGATGAGTATTAATATGCATATAGGATCTGAACATATGATCTTCCACCAAATAAACCAACTAGCATCAACTGCAAGGAGTAATCAACACTACTAGCAACCTACAGGTACCAATCCCAGACTTGGAGACAAATATTGGATACAAGAGATGAACTAGGGTTTTAGAGGAGATGGTGCTGGTGAAGATGTTGATGGAGATTGGCCCCCTCCCGATGAGAGGAGCGTTGGTGATGACAATTGTGATGATTTCCCCCTCCCGGAGGGAAGTGTCCCCGGCAGAACAGCTCCGCCAGAGCCCTAGATTGGCTCCGCCAAGGTTCCGCCTCGTGGCGGCGGAGTCTCGTCCCGAAAGCTTGCTTATGATTTTTTCTCGGACGAAAGACTTCATATAGCAGAAGATGGGCACCGGAGGGCCACCAGGGGGCCCACGAGGCAACGGGGGCGCGCCCCCCACCCTCGTGCCCAGGGTGTGGGTCCCCTCTGGTATTTTCTTCGCTCAGTATTTTTTATTGTTTCCAAAAATAACTTCCGTGGAGTTTCAGGACTTTTGGAGCTATGCAGAATAGGTCTCTAATATTTGCTCCTTTTCCAGCCCAGAATTCCAGCTGCCGGCATTCTCCCTCTTTATGTAAACCTTGTAAAATAAGAGAGAATAGGCATAAGTATTGTGACATAACGTGTAATAACAGCCCATAATGCAGTAAATATCGATATAAAAGCATGATGAAAAATGGACATATCAAAATGTACCAAGGTGGTTCCTCAAGGAAGCAAGGCCCAAGGCTCGCGATACGTGAGCCGGACAATGAACTACCGAGGGAAGCTCAAGTGCGGCCTTGCGAATGGCCGTCAGAGGAGTTTATGGTCGGAGCAGGTATCAAGGATGAATTTGACGCGTATGTGCGTAATGCTGATCTTGAGGGCTTCGTGTCAGATAAGTGCCCTCAATACCACTACCTAACTAATTCCTTTGTGAGAAGGTTTAAATTTATATCCTCGCGCAATTCTCACACAGTTTTATTTGATCTATATGATAAATCATATACCATGGACCTAGAAGATTTTACTGCTGCTTGTAAACTCCCGCAGTGGGGTAATGTTAGTGAACCTCGCAAATCTGAATATAAAGATTTTCTTGCTAGTATCACTGTGGGGGAATCTAGAGAAATCACACAAGCTACCATAGGGAGCATTCATTTCCCTTCCATACACTATTTTTCTCTCTTTATAGGTAGATGCATTAACGGTAAAGATGAAGCTTGTCACATGTGCGTTCCAGATTTTTGTGTCCTCAAAAGTGCGGTATTAGGTGATAAACAATATAATTTGGGGGCTATTGTTGCACGAAGGTTGGATCATAACGGTACAAGTGGAGACTTGTTTGGTGGAATTTATGCAACTCGTGTAGCTAATTATCTTGATGTACCCATACATGCAAATGACATGGAATTGCCACCTGCTTATCTAGATTATAATGCTATGGTTCGTCACCAGTTTGTTGAGAGGAATGAACAGTCCCTTCAGTACCGACTAATCTTTGACAGACGTCGCACTCTCCATATTCCTCTCCCTGCTCCTACTTTCTTTGACTTTCAGGCAAAAAGGAGATATGTTATAACCAGGGAGGAGGCGAACAAGTACGAAAGGAAGACGGAGGCAGCTCGCCTCCAAGCTGCAGCTCGTCAGGCAGTAGCCGCTGCATCTCAGTACGACCCCAGTTACAACTTTGGATATCCACCAGGCCAGCCGTGGCCATAGACCAACTTAGGCCAAAAGCCTAAGCTTGGGGGAGTACGTATTTCCTCACCGACATTACATTCATGTTCACACACTCATTATAGTTGTCGGTACTCATACTTTTTCATTGTAATATCCATGCTAGTTTATTTTCTGTTTTAAGCCTTCTTCTTGTGTGTTTGAAAAACCTTAAGAAAAAAAAATAGTTGTAGTTTTTAGCTAGTTTACTTTCCATGCCTGTAGAAGTAATAATTAAAAGAAAACCCAAAAAGATGTCTTGTTCTTCTTTTGCTTGTTGGAAGCTTTCCCGTGTAAATAGTTTTATTTCCTTTCTTTGGGGGTCGAGAGGAGAAGACCATGATGAAAATGTTGAAGTAGCTCTTATATGCATTATTGTTGATTTAACCAAGAGCGCATATTACATTGTCTTCTCCCTTGTATTGAATGCTTGTAGATTCCAGCTTAGTCCAATGCACGTGCACTATTATTATTATTATCCACACCGTTCGGTCGTGCAAGTGAAAGGCAATAATGACGATATATGATGGACTGATTGAGATGAGAGAAGCTGGTATGAACTTGACCTATCTTGTTTTTGTAAATATGATTAGTTCATCGTTCCTGATTCAACCTATTATGAATGAAACATGTTTGCAATGACAATTAGAGATTATAGTTGCACATGCCATGCTTAATTAGCTAGGAGTTTCTAATGGTTTACCTTGCGTGCCAACATGCTATTAAAATGGTTGTGATGTGGTATGATAGGGTGGTATCGTCCTTTGAACGATTCGAGTGGCTTGACTTGGCACATGTTCACGCATGTAGTTGAAACAAAATCAACAAAGCTTCCACGATATTTATGTTCATGGTGAATTATATCCTACTCATGCTTGCACTCAGTGTTGATTAATTTTAATGCATGTTCATGACTGTTGTCGCTCTCTAGTTGGTCGCTTCCCAGTCTCTTTCTAGCCTTCACTTGTACTAAGCGAGACTACTGCTTGTGCATCCACTTCCATAAACCCCAAAGTTATTCCATATGAGTCCACCATACCTTCCTATATGCGGTATCTACCTGCCGTTCCAAATAAATTTGTATGTGCCAAACTCTAAACCTTCAAATGAAATTCTGTTTTGTATGCTCAAATAGCTCATGTATCAACTAGGGTTGTCTATATCTTCCATGCTAGGTGGGTTATTCTCACGAGGAGTGGACTCTACTCCTCATTCACGAGAAAATGGCCGGTCACCGGGATGCCCAGTCCCATGCTCAAACCAAATCAAAATAATTGCAAACAAAACTCCCCCAGGACTGTTGTTAGTTGGAGGCACCCGTTGTTTCGGGCAAGCCATGGATTGATGCTTGTTGGTGGTGGGGGAGTATAAACTTTACCATTCTGTTTGGGAACTGCCTATAATGTGTGTAGCATGGAAGATATCGAGATCTCTCGGTTGTTATGTTGACAATGAAAGTATGCCGCTCAAAATATTATTTATCTCTGTTTCAAAACTTGAGCTTTGGCACCTCTACAAATCCCTGCTTCCCTCTGCGAAGGGCCTATCTATTTACTTTTATGTTGAGTCATCACCCCCTTATTAAAAAGCATCAGCTGGAGAGCACCGTTGTCATTTGCATGCATTACTATTAGTTTACATTGAGTATGATTGTGACTGGATCTCTTTTACCATGAATTACAATGTTTAGTCACTCCTTGATCTTCAGAGGTGCTCTGCATTTATGTTTTGCGGTTCTCAGAAAGGGCTAGCAAAATACCATCTTGTTATATCATATTATGATTGTTTTGAGAAAGTGTTGTCATCCGAGATTTACTATTATTGCTCGCTAGTTGATTATGCCATTGATATGAGTAAACATGAGACCTAAGTGTTATTGTGAATATGGTTAGTTCATAATCTTTGCTGAAAACCTGAATGTTGGCTTTACATGTTTACAACAACAAGAGCAAACAGAGTCTGTAAAAGTTTTTCTTTATCACTTTCAGTTTGTCAACTAAATTGCTTGAGGACAAGCAAAGGTTTAAGCTTGGGGGAGTCGATACGTCTCCAACGTATCTACTTTTCCAAACACTTTTGCCCTTGTTTTGGACTCTAACTTGCATGATTTGAATGGAACTAACCCGGGCTAACGTTGTTTTCAGCAGAATTGCCATGGTGTTATTTTTGTGCAGAAATAAAAGTTCTCGGAATGACCTGAAACTTCACGGAGAATATTTTTGGAATTAATAAAAAATACTGGAGAAAGAAACATCACCAGGGGCCAACACCCTGTCCACGAGGGTGGAGGGCGCGCCCCCTGCCTCGTGGGCCCCCTGAGGCTCCACCGACCTCAACTCCAACTCTATATATTCACGTTCGGGGAAAAAAATCAGAGAGAAGTATTCATCGCATTTTACGATACGGAGCCGCCGCCAAGCCCTAATCTCTCTTGGGAGGGCTGATCTGGAGTCCGTTCGAGGCTCCGGAGAGGGGAATCCACCGTCGTCATCATCAACCTTCCTCCATCACCAATTTCATGATGCTCACTGTCGTGCGTGAGTAGTTCCATCATAGGCTTGCTGGACGGTGATGGGTTGGATGAGATTTACCATGTAATCAAGTTATTTTTGTTAGGGTTTGATCCCTAGTATCCACTATGTTCTGAGATTGATGTTGCTATGACTTTGCTATGCTTAATGCTTGTCACTAGGGCCCGAGTGCCATGATTTCAGATCTGAACCTATTATGTTTTCATGAATATATGTGAGTTCTTGATCCTATTTTGCAAGTCATTAGTCACCTACTATGTGTTATGATCTGGTAACCCTGAAGTGACAATAATCGGGACCACTCCCGGTGATGACCGTAGTTTGAGGAGTTCATGTATTCACTAAGTGTTAATGCTTTGGTCCGATACTCTATTAAAAGGCGGCCTTAATATCCCTTAGTTTCCATTAGGACCCTGCTGCCACGGGAGGGTAGGACAAAAGATGTCATGCAAGTTCTTTTCCATAAGCATGTATGACTATATTCGGAATACATGCCTACATTACATTGATGAACTAGAGCTAGTTCTGTGTCACCCTATGTTATAACTATTGCATGAGGAATCACATCCGACATAATTATCCATCAATGATCCAATGCCTAGGAGCTTTTCACATATTGATATTTGCTTAGTTACTTTACCGTTGCCACTGTTACAATTACTACAAAACTGCTACTGTTACTTTTGCCACCGTTACCGTTACTTCCATACTATTTTACTACTAAATACTTTGCTGCAGATATTAAGTTTTCCAAGTGTGGTTGAATTGACAACTCAACTGCTAATACTTGAGAATATTCTTTGGCTCCCCTTGTGTCGAATCAATAAATTTGGGTTGAATACTCTACCGTCGAAAACTGTTGCGATCCCCTGTACTTGTGGGTTATCACCTTCGGATCTGTGATAGAAGGTGTACCCAACAGTTTCCTTTGGGTATCCTATGAAGACACATTTCTCCGATTTGGGTTCGAGTTTATCATGTTGAAACTTTTTGACATAAGCATCGCAACCCCAAACTTTAAGAAACGACAACTTAGGTTTCTTGCCAAACCACAGTTCATACGGTGTCGTCTCAACGGATTTAGATGGTGCCCTATTTAACGTGAATGCAGTTGTATCTAATGCATAACCCAAAAACGATAGTGGTAAATCGGTAAGAGACATCATAAATCGCACCATATCCAATAAAGTACGGTTACAGTGTTTGGACACACCATTACGCTGTGGTATTCCAGGTGGCGTGAGTTGCGAAACTATTTCACATTGTTTCAAATAAAGACCAAACTCGTAACTCAAATATTTGCCTCTACGATCAGATCGTAGAAATTTTAGTTTCTTGTTACGATGATTTTCTACTTCACTCTGAATTCTTTGAACTTTTCAAATGCTTCAGACTTATGTTTCATCAAGTAGATATACCCATATTTGCTCAAATCATCTGTGAAGGTCGGAAAATAACGATACCCGCCACGAGCCTCAACAGTCATCAGACCGCATACATCAGTATGTATTATTTCCAATACGTCAGTTGCTCGCTCCATCGTTCCGGAGAACGGACTCTTAGTCATTTTGCCCATGAGGCATGGTTCGCAAGCATCAAGTGATTCATAATCAAGTGATTCCAAAAGCCCATCTGCATGGAGTTTCTTCATGCACTTTACACCAATATGACCTAAACGGCAGTGCCACAAATAAGTTGCACTATCATTATTAACTTTGCATCTTTTGGCTTCAATATTATGAATATGTGTATCACTACGATCGAGATTCAATAAACCATTTATATTGAGTGTATGACCATAGAAGGTTTTATTCATGTAAATAGAACAACAATTATTCTTTGACTTAAATGAATAACCATATTGCAATAAACAGGATCCAATCATATTCATGCTCAACGCAAACACCAAATAACATTTATTTTAGGTTCAACACTAATCCCGAAGGTAAAGGGAGTGTGCGATGGTGATCTTATCAACCTTGGAATCACTTCCAACACACATCATCACCTCGCCCTTAACTAGTCTCTGTTTATTTTGCAACTCCCGTTTCGAGTTACTACTCTTAGCAAATGAACCAGTATCAAATACCGAGGGATTGCTATAAACACTAGTAAAGTACACATCAATAACATGTATATCCAATATACCTTTGTTCACTTTGCCATCCTTCTTATCCACCAAGTATCTAGGGCAGATCCACTTCCTGTGACCATTTCCTTTGCAGTAGAAGCACTTAGTTTTCAGGCTTGGGTCTAGCTTTGGGCTTTTTCATGGGAGTGGAACTTGCTTGCCATTCTTTCTTGAAGTTCCCTTTCTTTCCCTTGCCCTTTTACTTGAAACTAGCGGTCTTGTCAAACATCAACACTTGATGCTTTTTCTTGATTTCTACCTTCGCCGATTTCAGCATCGCGAAGAGCTTGGGAATCGTTTCCGTTATCCCTTGCATATTATAGTTCATCACGGAGTTCTAGTAACTTGGTGATAGTGACTAGAGAACTCTATCAATCACTATCTTATCTGGAAGATTAACTCCCACTTGATTCAAGCGATTTTAGTACTCAGACATTCTGAACACATGCTCACTAGTTGAGCTATTCTCCTCCATCTTGTAGGCTAACTACTTTGTCAGAGGTCTCATACCTCTCGACTCGGGCATGAGTCTGAAATACCAATTCCAGCTCTTGGAACATCTCATATGCTCCGTGGTGTTCAAAACGTTTTTCAAATCCCGGTTCTAAGCCGTAAAGCATCGTGCACTAAACTATCAAGTAGTCATCATACCGAGCTTTGTCAAACATTCATAACGTCTGTATCTGCTCCCGCAATAGGTCTGTCACCTAGCGGTGCTCCAGCAATGAGGATAATCCTCTGATCACGAACCAAGTCCGCATCATTGCTACTATCATCTTTCAACTTATTTTTCTCTAGGAACATAACAAAAATAAATGGGAAGCTATATCGCGAGCTATTGATCTACAACATAGTTATGCAAATACTATCAGGACTAAGTTCATGATAAATTAAAGTTCAATTTAATCATATTACTTAAGATCTCCCACTTAGATGGACATCCCTCTAGTCATCTAAATGATCACGTGATCCATATCAACTAAACCATGTCCGATCATCACATGAGATGGAGTAGTTTTCAATGGTGAACATCACTATGTTGATCATATCTAGTATATGATTCACGCTCGACCTTTCGGTCTCAGTGTTCCGAGGCCATATCTGCATATGCTAGGCTCGTCAAGTTTAACCCGAGTATTCTGCGTGTGCAAAACTGGCTTGCACCCGTTGTATGTGAACGTAGAGCTTATCACACCCGATCATCGCGTGGTGTCTCAGCACGAAGAACTGTCGCAACGATGCATACTCAGGGAGAACACTTATACCTTGAAATTTTAGTGAGAGATCATCTTATAATGCTACCGCCGAACTAAGAAAAATAAGATGCATAAAGAATAAACATCACATGCAATCAATATAAGTGATATGATATGGCCATCATCATCTTGTGCCTTTGATCTCCATCTCCAAAGCACCGTCATGATCACCATCTTCATCGGCTTGACACCTTGATCTCCATCGAAGCATCGTTGTCGTCTTGCCAACTATTGCTTCTACGACTATCGCTACCGCTTAGTGATAAAGTAAAGCAATTACATGGCGATTGCATTTCATACAATAAAGCGACAACGGCTACCTCTTGAGCACTGCGTTGGTTTTCCCTTGAAGAGGAAAGGGTGATGCAGCAAAGTAGCGTAAGTATTTCCCTCAGTTTTTGAGAACCAAGGTATCAATCTAGTAGGAGGCTACGCGCGAGTCCCTCGCACCTACACAAAACAAATAAATCCTCGCAACCAACACGATAAGGGGTTGTCAATCCCTTCACGGTCACTTACGAGAGTGAGATCTGATAGATATGATAAGATAATATTTTTGGTATTTTTACGATAAAGAGGCAAAGTAAAATAAAAGCAAAGTAAAAAGCAACGGAAATAACTAAGTGTTGGAAGATTAATATGATGAAGATAGACCCGGGGGCCATAGGTTTCACTAGTGGCTTCTCTCAAGAGCATAAGTATTTACGGTGGGTGAACAAATTACTGTTGAGCAATTGACAGAATTGAGCATAGTTATGAGAATATCTAGGTATGATCATGTATATAGGCATCACGTCCAAGACAAGTAGACCGACTCCTGCCTGCATCTACTACTATTACTCCACACATCGACCGATATCCAGCATGCATCTAGAGTATTAAGTTCATAAGAACAGAGTAGCGCCTTAAGCAAGATGACATGATGTAGAGGGATAAATTCATGCAATATGATAAAAACCCTATCTTGTTATCCTCGATGGCAACAATATAATACGTACGTTGCTGCCCCTACTGTCACTGGGAAAGGACACCGCAAGATTGAACCCAAAGCTAAGCACTTCTCCCATTGCAAGAAAAGCCAATCTAGTAGGCCAAACCAAACTGATAATTCGAAGAGACTTGCAAAGATAACCAATCATACATAAAAGAATTCAGAGAAGATTCAAATATTGTTCATAGATAAACTTGATCATAAACCCACAATTCATCGATCTGAACAAACACACCGCAAAAGAAGATTACATCGAATAGATCTCCACGAGAGGGGGGGAGAACATTGTATTGAGATCCAAAAAGAGAGAAGAAGCCATCTAGCTAATAACTATAGACCCGAAGGTCTGTGGTAAACTACTCACACTTCATCGGAGAGGCTATGGTGTTGATGTAGAAGCCCTCCGTGATCGATGCCCCCTCCGGCGGAGCTCCGAAACAGGCCCCAAGATGGGATCTCGTGGGTACAAAAGGTTGCGGTGGTGGAATTAGGTTTTTGGCTCCGTCTCTGATCGTTTGGGGGTACGTAGGTATATATAGGAGGAAGGAGTACGTCGGTGGAGGAACAGGGGGCCCACGAGGGTGGAGGGCGCGCCTGGGGGGGGGGGGTAGGCGTGCCCCCTACCTCGTGGCCTCCTCCTTTGTTTCTTGACGTAGGGTCCAAGTCTCCTGGATCATATTCTTCCTAAAAATCACGTTCCCGAAGGTTTCATTCCGTTTGGACTCCGTTTGGTATTCCTTTTCTGCTTAACTCTGAAATAGGCAAAAAACAGCAATTCTGGGCTGGGCCTCCCGTTAATAGGTTAGTCCCAAAAATAATATATTAGTGAATAATAAAGCCCAATAATGTCCAAAACAGTAGATAATTTAGCATGGAGCAATCAAAAATTATAGATACGTTGGAGACGTATCAAGCATCCCCAAGCTTAATTCCTGCTCGTCCCCGAGTAGGTAAATGATAAAAACAGAATTTTTGATGCGGAGTGCTACTTGGCATAATTTCAATGTAATTCTTCTTAATTGTGGTATGAATATTCAGATCCGAAAGATTCAAGACAAAAGTTTAATATTGACATAAAAATAAAAATGCTTCAAGCATACTCACAAAGCAATTATGTCTTCTCAAAATAACATGGCCAAAGAAAGTTATCCCTACAATATCATATAGTCTGGCTATGCTCTATCTTCACCACACAAAGTATTTAAATCATGCACAACCCCGATGACAAGCCAAGCAATTGTTTCATACTTTTGACGTTCTCAAACTTTTTCAATCTTCACGCAATACATGAGCGTGAGCCATGGACATAGCACTTTATGTGGAATAGAATGGTGGTTGTGGAGAAGACAAAAAGGAGAAGATAGTCTCACATCAACTAGGAGTATCAACGGGCTATGGAGATACCCATCAATAGATATCAATGTGAGTGAGTAGGGATTGCCATGCAACGGATGCACTAGAGCTATAAGTATATGAAAGCTCAACAAAAGAAACTAAGTGGGTGTGCATCCAACTCGCTTGCTCACGAAGACCTAGGGCATTTTGAGGAAGCCCATCATTGGAATATACAAGCCAAGTTCTATAATGAAACATTGCCACTAGTATATGCAAGTGACAAAATGAGAGACTCTCTATCATGAAGATCATGGTGCTACTTTGAAGCACAAGTGTGGTAAAAGGATAGTAACATTGTCCCTTCTCTCTTTTTCTCTCATTTTTTTATTTGGGCCTTTTCTCCTTTTTTTATGGCCTCTTTTTTTCGTCCGGAGTCTCATCCCGACTTGTGGGGGAATCATAGTCTCCATCATCCTTTCCTCACTTGGGACAATGATCTAAAAATGAAGATCATCACACTTTATTTTCTTACAACTCAACAATTACAACTCGATACTTAGAACAAAATATGACTCTATATGAATGCCTCCGGCGGTGTACCGGGATATGCAATGAATCAAGAGTGACATGTATGAAAGAATTATGAACGGTGGCTTTGCCACAAATAGGATCTCAACTACATGATCATGCAAAGCAATATGACAATGATGGAGCGTGTCATAATAAACGGAACGGTGGAAAGTTGCATGGCAATATATCTCGGAATGGCTATGGAAATGCCATGATAGGTAGGTGTGGTGGCTGTTTTGAGGAAGGTTTATGGTGGGTGTAAGATACCGGCGAAAAGTGCGCGGTATTAGAGAGGCTAGCAATGGTGGAAGGAAGAAGAGTGCGTATAATCCATGGACTTAACATTAGTCATAAAGAACTCATATACTTATTGCAAAAATCTACAAGTTATCAAAGCAAAGTATTACGCGCATGCTCCTAGGGGGATAGATTGGTAGGAAAAGACCATCGCTCATCCCCGACCGCCACTCATAAGGAAGACAATCAATAAATAAATTATGCTCTGACTTCATCACATAACGGTTCACCATACGTGCATGCTACGGGAATCACAAACTTTAACACAAGTATTTCTCAAATTCACAACTACTCAACTAGCATGACTCTAATATCACCATCTTTATATCTCAAAACAATTATCAAGCATCAAACTTTTCTTAGTATTCAACACACTCATAAGAAAGTTTTTACTATTCTTGAATACCAAGCATATTAGGATTATTTAAGCAATTTACCATGCTATTTAAGACTCTCAAAATAATCTAAGTGAAGCATGAGAGATCAACAGTTTCTATAAAACAAATCCACCACCGTGCTCTAAAAGATATAAGTGAAGTACTAGAGCAAAACTATATAACTCAAAAGATATAAGCGAAGCACATAGAGTATTCTAACAAATTCCAAATCATGTATGGCTCTCTCAAAAGGTGTGTACAGCAAGGATGATTGTGGTAAACTAAAAAGCAAAGACTCAAATCATACAAGACGCTCCAAGCAAAACACATATCATGTGGTGAATAAAAATATAGCTCCAAGTAAAGTTACCGATGGAAGTAGACGAAAAAGGCGATGCCTTCTGAGGCATCCCTGTCGTGGTTCTAAGTCTGACAGTAGAATGGGGGTAGGGATGTAAAGGCAAGGTCCTAGCTATGGAGAAGCTGTACGCACGAGTTTTACGAGTTCAGGCCCTTCTCGGAGGAAGTAACAGCCCTACGTCTCGGAGCCCGGAGGCGGTCGACTGGATTATATGTGTGTGTGTTACAGGGGGTGCGAACCCTTGTGCTAGTGGAGGGGGGTGGCTTATATAGAGTGCCGCCATGACCCCAGCCAGCCCACGTTACAAGAAGTTCAATGTTCATAAAGAAGGAGCGTTACAGGTAATGTCTGTAGTAAAGTAATATAAATGACTATTAAGTCTAAGAGTAAATGCCCGATCGTTGCTGCGCGGAGTGGCTTTAGGTCTTCTGCACGTCGAGTGGTTTAGTGGTTGAGTGACATAAGCATGGGGGTCGTCGAGTGAATGGTAGGTCAAGTGGATTGCATTCGACACCTCCCTTCTATTTACTCCTGAACCTCTTTGCTTCTAGGACAAGGACCTTAGGTAGGAGGTATAGGTCAGGCCTATTACCCTATCCCAGGTCTATGTCCTCATCATTAGCCCCCGAATGGATTGAGGTCCGAGTGAAAAGAAGGTTAACGTTGACCTTGCTCTGGCTCTTGCTTTCATCTCCAAATGGATGCCAGTTATTGGAACTTCGGCTTTGTTTCAGTCGCCTTGATCGATTCAGAAATGACCGACTGGTTTTATAACGTCATCCGTCGAGTGTTATCTTTGACATGGAATCTTTGGCGTGATCGGTTGTAGAGGATCCCAGATTTCGCGGGATTCGAAATTTTGGTGGAAGCGTGCCGTGGTAAGCGGAGTAGATAAGTAGGGCGTTTCAATTTCCGCGCCACCTTTTTCGCCATGTATCCCGTGTGCGACTGTTAAGGGATTTGACAGGATCACCTGGACCCACGCGTCAGCCACTCGAAAGTAGGCCCTTAAAAGCGGCGAGGCCGAGGCGTCCGCACTGTGTGTGCCCATTCTCCTTCTTCTTCCTCTTGCTCCTTTATCTTGTCCGGCTTCTCCACTCTCGACGTTGCTGCTCCCCTGCCATGGGGAAGGAGAAAACGGTGGTGCTGGAACGCGCGAAGAAGGCGACGGGGGCGGCGAAAAGCAAGAAGGCGAATTGGGGATCTTCATCGCGCTCGGGGCTGCCGTTGGGTTGGATCCAGGGAGATTGGATCCGATCCTCACTTCAGCAGGAAGACTTGGACGATATGGCCGAGCTAGGGCTGATCGTTCATGAGTCTGCACGGCTGCCGGAGGGGGAAACGGAGCCACAGCCGCGACCGGGTGAGTGTGTTCTGCTCGCCACTCATGTCGACCGCGGCTTCTCGCTTCCTCCACACCCCTTCTTTCGAGGTTTCTTGAATTTCTTCGAGGCTCAACTCCATCATTTCACTCCCAACACCATCACATATCTTTCCGCATTTGTGTCCATGTGCGAGAATTTCCTGGGGTGTCGACTGCACTGGGGTCTTTTTAAGCACATTTTCACTATCCGCTCCCAAACAGTGAAGAAAGAAAACTTGAACGACGAGAAAACCCATGTTATCCAGATGTGTGGGGGTCTGGTTATTCAGAAGAGGAGTTCCTTCCCTTTGATGACTCTTCCTGAGTCGGTCAGGGGCTGGCAGTCGACCTGGTTCTATTGCCAGGATATCGCGACCCCAGGCCACTCGACTGGACTTCCCCCTTTCTCTTTTGATCGTGTTCAGACTCCATCTTCGTTGAAAGTGACCGCCGCGGAGAAGGCGGAGACGGGCATGTTGGTCGAGAGGGTAGTTCAACTGATCAACCAAGGTGTCACCGGCATGGATCTGCTGGAGGTGTTCCTCAGTCGGCGCATTCAACCACTCCAAGCTCGTGACCACTCCATGTGGATGTACTCCGGGGCTGGTGATACCGCTCGGGTTCATCCGGAGGAGGTGACGGCCAAAACAGTGGCCGAGTGGCTGAGGGGCATCACCGGGAACAAGGACAACCCCAGGGGCGCCAGGAGAGTCAAACCTTTCAGCGACAGCAACCAGCCAGACAAGGTTTGGCCATTACAACTGATTGAATTTGGATGTGTTTTCTGACTGTTTGTTGATCCGACTGATTTCCACTCGGCTCCTTGTTTTGTAGATTTATACAGAGATGTACTCAATGCCCAATGGCGAACAAGCTCTGGAGCAGTACCATGAAGGCGAGGACAGCGCGGAGGAGAGCGGCGAGTGGGAGTCACCAGCCGACGATGATGAAGATGAGAGTGATGAGTCGGACGACGAGGAGGTAGCCGACTCACCACCTCATTCTGAACGTCGATCCAAGCAGCACCATGATCCCGCGGGCAGGCGCGGCAAGGCTGTGGCCTCGAGCGCTCCATCTCAAAAGCGCGCTCGGTCTACGACTCCAGAATTGGCTGAGAAGGTCACCAAGCAGCCCAAGGTCAATCCTTCGAAGGCTCGGAAGACCTTGCCTAGAATCAAGATGGACGTTCCTGTTGCTTCTGGGTAAATGTTCTCCCTGTATTTTCTTGTTCTGACCGATTCTCTTGTACTGACCGAGTGGATGATGAACCTTTACAGCCCAGCCTCAGCTGCGACTGATATAGATATCGACAAGACCCCAGACAACGAGGAAACCGACGACACATCTACCTCCAAAGCCAGTAAGTCTGCCCGACTCGAGTTTATTTGGACGACTGGATTGTTTGTCAGCTATCTCCTTGACTTTCTCTGTTTGTTGCAGTGCCACGGGACATTGTTGTGCTCCCGGATGATGAAGAGAAGTACCGCTGAGGGGAAGGAGGAGGAGGGACAAGGAACTGAGCGGGAAAGCGCTTGAGGCCCAGGTTCCTCAGTCGACTGAGATGCCTGGGACGGCAGTCGAACGATCGTCAGATCCGGCACGTACCAACGTCACTTTCGCTATCCTGCTGTCGACTGATTGCCCATCAGGATCAGCTGCTCAGACTTTTGCTGTACCAATACAACCCCACGCATCAGACCCAGCGGTTGCTCCGACTGCTCTGCCATCATCGCTTTTCACTGCATATCAAACCCCGTACGACCCACCATCTGCCGCCAAGGAAGCTCTTCTTCAGTTGAACCTTGTGATGGGGCAAATGAAAGTGTTGCATGAGGCCAGTCAGGTGGCCTTCAACGCTGGAGCTGCTCTGAGAACCAATGTCCAGGTTAGTTGATTTTCGATTGATCATATTTCTCGTCCGATCACCTACTGGGGTGTGACTGTTTTGAAGTTGCACGAGTCAATTTGAGTCGTCTTGGATTGAATCTTTGAACTAGTGGGGGCACTCTTAGTGCACCCACTGGGTGTAGTCCCCGAGACCATAGTTGACTGCGGGCAGTCGACTGTGGTCTGAGAATCCGAATTTTGTCACTCGGTCTGGACTGGCCAGGTCGAATGACACCAGAGCCAGTGGGGGCACGCTAAGTGCACCCACTGGGTGTAGTCCCCGAGACCGTGGTTGACTGCGGGCAGTCGACTATGGTCTGAGAACTGCTTTTTTTTACTCTCGCACTGGGCAGACCATGTCGAGTGTTTATTCAAACCAGTGGGGGCACGCCAAGTGCACCCACTGGGTGTAGTCCCCGAGACTGCCGTTGAATGTTTGATTCGGCGGTAGTCTTAGAGTAGCTATCACTGTGATGTCTTTTTATCTCGGTCAACTGATATGGCTTAAACTGCAGAAATCTTGTGATCTTGGGGCTCAGCTTTCCGCAATGAACAAGCAGCAAATCAGCCTCAACCTTGATCTGGAATTGGCCCAGAAGAATCTCAAGACTGCTCGTGATGAAGTAGCTGCCATGGGAGGTAACCAATCGTCAACTGTCTTTCTCACTGCCGGCCCTTTTCCTTTCCATTTTTTGAACCGAGTGACTCCACTCGAGCAGATGTATGTAGTGAAAACCGTCAACTCCAAGCCCGTCTGAAGAATGTTATTTCTTTAGAGAAAATGAAGCAGGCTTTGGAGAAGAAGGATCTGGATCTTGCTGCTGCACAGAAGGAAGCGCGAGAGAAAACGGCGCTTGCTGACAAGAAGCTTGCTTCAGTCGGCAAGTTAGAAGAGGAGAACTCCAAACTGAAGACTGCTGTCTCTGACGCCAATCGGGAGGTCGAGCGACTGAAGAAAGACAAGGACAGGCTGACTGACGAGCTTGGGAGCCTCAAGGCCAAGAAGGGCGAGTTGGAGTCTTATCTGGGCCAGCTTGCTGCAAAGCTGGTCCTAAAACTTGAAGGTACTGATGATTGACTGACTTATTACGGTCGACTGTCCAGCTTGATTATATCGTCGACTCATCATTTACTCGACTGTGTAGAGCTTTGCCAAGACTTTGAAGCGGAAACTGGGCGGGTCGAGACGGATCTCGATCCCATCAATTGTCCAGTCAAGGATGATGTTGCGATGAATGTGCTGCGGTTGGAATCTCGCATGGACAGCGCGGTTGCTTATCTTGCTCGCCTGAAGGCAGCGATGACTCGGGTTGATGCTGAACTCTGGCCTCAGGCGGAACTGTCTCAAGACCTCGAGTCTCCGATGGCTCGACTGAATCAAATACCTGACCGAGTGCAAGAGTGGAAGAAGTCATCTGCTCGCTGTGGCGCTGATGTCGCGTTGTCCTTGGTCCGAGTGCACTGCAAAGACGTCAAAGAAGACAAGCTGGCGGAGCTCAAGGTTGCTAACACAAAGAGGCACACCTTCCAATCCTTCATGGACACTTTCCTTGACGCTGCCACTCGTATTGCAAACAACATAGACCTTGACAGTTTCTGCGACCCAGCCAGTCCTTCTCCTGACGCGTGACCGAAAAACATTATGCTCCACCTTTATTTGCCTCGGAATGCCGAGTGATTGTGTAATCGTTAAACTTCTTCGGGCTTGATGCTCGAATACTTTTGATCCGTCGTCCGGAACTTTAGGATTTATCCGAACTTGGTTTATCTCTGAATATGCTTGTGTTTGCCTTCGAGTGGATTTTGCTTCTTCAATTGGAATAATCTTTGTACTTGAGATGCAACTATTGTACTTAAGGCGCAGCTCCGAAGGAGAAGGTCGCAGTCGACCTGCACCTCGTCGTCCTTGTGGATAGGGAGGGAGCACACGTTGTACTTGTGGCGCAGCTCCGAAGGAGAAGGTTACAGTCGACCTGTACCTCGTCGTCCTTGCGGATAGGGATGGAGCGCACATTGTACTTGTGGCGCAGCTCCGAAGGAGAAGGTTACAGTCGACCTGTACCTCGTCGTCCTTGCGGATAGGGTAGGAGCACACGTTGTACTTGTGGCGCAGCTCCGAAGGAGAAGGTTACAGTCCACCTGTACCTCGTCGTCCTTGCGGATAGGGATGGAGCGCACATTGTACTTGTGGCGCAGCTCCGAAGGAGAAGGTTGCAGTCGACCTGCACCTCGTCGTCCTTGCGGATAGGGACGGAGCGCACATTGTACTTGTGGCGCAGCTCCGAAGGAGAAGGTTGCAGTCGACCTGCACCTCATCGTCCTTGCGGATGGGGATGGACTTCAAACTTAGGCGAGTACTAGACTGCAGCTAAGCCCCCGAGTGGGAGGGTTGCTCACCACTCGGTAGGATTTTACAAACTTTGGCGAGTACTGGACTGCAGCTAAGCCCCCGAGTGGGAGGGTTGCTCACCACTCGGTAGGATTTTACAAACTTAGGCGAGTACTAGACTGCAGCTAAGCCCCCGAGTGAGAGGCTTGCTCACCACTCAGTAGGATTTTACAAACTTAGGCGAGTACTGGACTGCAGCTAAGCCCCCGAGTGGGAGGGTTGCTCACCACTCGGTAGGATTTTACAAACTTAGGCGAGTACTGGACTGCAGCTAAGCCCCCGAGTGGGAGGGTTGCTCACCACTCGGTAGGATTTTACAAACTTAGGCGAGTACTGGACTGCAGCTAAGCCCCCGAGTGAGAGGGTTGCTCACCACTCGGTAGGATTTTCAAACTTAGGCGAGTACTGGACTGCAGCTAAGCCCCCGAGTGAGAGGGTTGCTCACCACTCGGTAGGATTTTACAAACTTAGGCGAGTACTGGACTGCAGCTAAGCCCCCGAGTGGGAGGGTTGCTCACCACTCGGTAGGATTTTTCAAACTTAGGCGAGTACTGGACTGCAGCTAAGCCCCCGAGTGAGAGGCTTGCTCATCACTCGGTAGGATTTTACAAACTTAGGCGAGTACTGGACTGCAGCTAAGCCCCCGAGTGAGAGGCTTGCTCATCACTCGGTAGGATTTTACAAACTTAGGCGAGTACTGGACTGCAGCTAAGCCCCCGAGTGAGAGGCTTGCTCACCACTCGGTAGGATTTTTCAAACTTAGGCGAAACGGATTCGCGGCTAAGCCCCCGAGTGAGAGGCTTGCTCACCACTCGGTAGGATTTTTCAAACTTAGGCGAAACGGATTCGCGGCAAAGTCACCCACTGGGGGATTTCAGACGCAAACAAAAGTAACAACAACCATTTAGGAAGACTGTAAAGCTCTTGTCTTTGATAAACAACCTACAAAGGTATTTCTTATTACATCTCATCCGAATGAGTACTTAAGTATAAAAGGGGCGGAGCAGCTCCGCGTTCCAAGCCCGTGGCTCGTCTTTCTGATGCTCGACATTGTAAAGATGATATGCTCCATTGTGGAGAACTCTGGTGACAATGAAGGGACCTTCCCAAGCAGGGGCGAGCTTGTGTGGTTTCTGCTGATCCACTCGAAGAACCAAGTCTCCCTCTTGAAAGGCTCGGCCCCTCACGTTTCTGGCGTGGAATCGACGCAAGTCTTGCTGATAAATGGTCGACCGGATTAAGGCCATCTCTCTTTCCTCCTCTAGGAGATCGACTGCGTCCTGCCGGGCCTGTTCTGCTTCATCTTCAGAGAAGAGCTCGACTCGGGGTGCATTGTGAAGCAAGTCACTCGGTAGGACAGCTTCAGCTCCATAAACCAAGAAGAATGGAGTTCGGCCAGTCGACCGATTGGGAGTTGTCCTCAATCCCCAAAGAACTGATGGAAGTTCATCAACCCAGGCGCCTGCTGCGTGCTTGAGATCACGCATCAGTCGGGGTTTCAGTCCTTTGAGAATCAAGCCATTTGCTCTTTCTGCTTGTCCATTCGACTGGGGGTGGGCGACTGAAGCATAGTCGACTCGTGTGCCTTGGGAAGCACAGAAGGCTCTGAACTCATCAGAATCGAAGTTCGACCCGTTGTCAGTGATGATGCTGTGCGGAACTCCATATCTGAATGTCAATTCTCTGATGAAGCTGACGGCAGTACTGGCTTCAAGATTCTTGATAGGCTTGGCTTCAATCCATTTGGTAAACTTGTCGACTGCTACAAGCACATGAGTGAAGCCGCTCCTACCAGTCCTCAGGGGTCCAACCATATCCAATCCCCAAACAGCAAAGGGCCAGACGAGTGGAATAGTCTTCAGGGCTGACGCAGGCTTGTGGGAAATATTGGAGTAAAACTGGCAGCCTTCACATTTGTCGACTATATCTTTCGCCATTTCATTTGCTCGTGGCCAATAAAATCCGGCTCGGTATGCTTTGGCCACAATGGTCCGAGAGGACGCATGGTGACCACAGGTCCCCGAGTGGATGTCGTTGAGGATCACTCGACCTTCTTCTGGTGTGATGCATTTCTGGCTGACTCCGGTTACACTTTCCCTAAACAGTTGTCCTTTTATCACAGTAAAGGCTTTGGATCGACGGACGATCTGTCGAGCCTCTTCTTCATCCTCTGGGAGTTCTTTCCTAAGGATATACGCAATGTATGGCACTGTCCAGTCGGGAGTGATGACCAAAACCTCCATGATCAGGTCGACCACGGCTGGGACTTCGACTTCAGTCGGATCTGTGGCGCTCTTAGGCTGCGGGGGCTCTTCAGTGAAAGGATCTTCTTGAACTGAAGGTGTATGAATGTGTTCCAAAAACACGTTGCTGGGAATGGCTTCCCTCTTGGAACCTATCTTTGCTAAATCATCGGCTGCTTGATTTTTCAGTCGGGGTATATGATGGAGCTCTAACCCCTCAAATTTCTTTTCCAACTTCCTCACCGCATTGCAGTAACCAGTCATAGCTGGGCTTCTGACGTCCCACTCCTTCATCACTTGATTGACTACCAAATCTGAGTCCCCGTAGACCATGAGGCGACGGACGCCGAGTGAGATGGCCATACGTAACCCATATAAGAGTGCTTAATATTCTGCTTCGTTATTGGAGGAATCAAAGTGAATGTGGAGAACATATCTGAGCTTGTCTCCTCGGGGAGATACCAGTACCACCCCAGCACCGGAACCATTCAGCATCTTGGAACCATCAAAGAACATGGTCCAGTGCTCTGAGTGGACTTGAGTCGGCAGTTGCTGTTCGATCCACTCGGCGAGGAAATCTGCTATTGCTTGGGACTTGATAGCTTTCTTTGCCTCAAACTTGATATCCAAGGGAAGAAGTTCAATCGCCCACTTTGCCACTCGACCAGTTGCATCTCTGTTGTTCAGAATCTCTGATAATGGAGCGTCGCTGACGACTGTAATGGAGTGGTCAGAGAAATAATGTGCAACCTTCTTCGTGGTCATATAAATCCCATAAACAAGCTTCTGATAATGTGGATATCTTTGCTTTGATGGAGTCAAAACTTTAGAAACATAATATACTGGGCGCTGAACTTTATAGGCTTTTCCTTCTTCTTCCTGCTGGACCGTAAGTACTGTACTGACGACTTGTCCAGTGGCTGCAATGTAAAGCAGTAAAGGCTCTTTGCTGATTGGGGCAGCAAGCACCAGCTGGGTGGAAAGCAGGGCTTTGAGCTCTGCAAATGCTGCATCAGCTTCAGGAGTCCACTCGAACTTATCAGACTTCTTCATCAGTCGGTAAAGAGGCAATGCCTTTTCACCGAGGCGAGAAATGAATCGACTTAAGGCGGCCAAACAACCTGTAAGCTTCTGAACATCGTGCACACGCACAGGGCGTTTCATTCGGAGAATGGCACCAACTTTCTCTGGGTTAGCGTCGATCCCTCGTTCGGAAACGAGAAAACCGAGTAATTTTCCGCCCGGAACTCCGAATGTGCACTTTGATGGATTAAGCTTGATATCATACCTTCTGAGGTTGGCAAAAGTTTCAGCAAGGTCAGCCAGCAGGTCGGAACCTTTACGTGACTTGACCACAATGTCATCCATGTATGCTTCCACATTCCGACTGATTTGAGTGAGTAAACACTTCTGAATCATCCTCATAAATGTGGCTCCAGCATTCTTCAGGCCGAATGGCATGGTGACATAACAGAAGCACCCAAATGGAGTGATGAAAGCTGTTTTTATCTCATCGGGTCCATACAGTCGGATCTGATGATACCCGGAATAAGCGTCCAAAAAGGACAAGCGCTCACACCCTGCAGTCGAGTCGACTATTTGATCGATGCGGGGGAGAGGAAAGTGATCTTTCGGGCAGGCCCGATTGATATGCTTGAAGTCAATGCACATGCGAAGTGAGTCGTCCTTCTTGGGGACCATGACAACATTGGCTAGCCACTCGGAGTGGTAAATCTCTCGGATAAACTCAGCTGCTAGGAGCCGAGCTACTTCTTCACCGATCGCTTTTCTCTTCTGTACGGCGGACCGTCGAAGATGTTCTTTGACTGGTTTCACTTTTGGGTCGACTCGCAAACGGTGCTCAGCCAGCCCCCTGGGAACACCTGGCATGTCAGAAGGTTTCCATGCAAAGATGTCCCAGTTCTCACGGAGGAACTGGATGAGCGCTTCTTCCTATTTGGAGTCGAGCGTTGTCGAAATGTGAGTCGGAGCAGCATTGGGATCGGTCGGGTGAATATGAATCGGCTTCGTTTCACCAGACGACTGAAATGCTGAATCCGTGGCAGGCTTCTTAGCTCGCAACAAATCACTCGGATCTGCATTCTTTTGATACTCCTGCAATTCCACTACTGCCATTTGTGCATCGGCGATCTTTGAGCCCTTCTGGAAGCACTCTTCTGCCTTCTTCCGATTGCCAGTGATAGTGATCACTCCTTTGGGACCAGGCATCTTCAATTTGAGGTACACGTAGCATGGTCGAGCCATAAAACGTGCATAAGCCGGCCTGCCCAGAATAGCATGATAAGCACTCTGGAAATCGACGACTTCAAACGTCAACTTTTCTTTGCGGTAATTCTTGGAATCACCGAAAACCACATCAAGGGCGATCTGGCCGAGTGACTCAGCCTTCTTGCCAGGAATAACCCCATGGAAACTCATATTTCTTTCACTGAGTCTGGACATCGGAATGCCCATTCCTTTCAAGGTCTCCGCATACAGTATATTCAGGCCACTGCCACCATCCATCAGAACCTTAGTCAACCGAGTGCCTTCGACGACTGGGTCGACCACCAACGCTTGCCTCCCAGGGGTGGCTATGTGTGTTGGGTGATCAGACTGGTCGAATGTAATGGCAGTCTGAGACCACTTCAAATAACTGGGCGTCGCTGGGGCGACCATGTTCACTTCTCTGTTGATGACTTTCAGTCGACTTTTGCTCTCAACATCAGCAAAAATCATCAGAGTTGAATTGACGTGGGGGTAACCATCATCGTCCTCTTCCTTATCCTCAACCTTGTCTGATTCTTTCTCTTTCTCTTTGGGCTGTTTCTCTCGGAATTGCTGGATCAGGAGCCGACATTGTCGAGTGGTATGCTTCGGGTAAATGAGATTACCCTCCTCATCTTTTTTGGTGTGAATGTGGCACGGTAAATCCAACACATCATTTCCATCTTGATCTTTTACCTTCTTGGGGTTCCATGGCCCTTTGGGCTTCCCCTTGAACTTTCCTTGAGTCACGGCTAAGGCTTCTCCGGGAGCAGCTGGCTCGGCTTTGCGCTTCTGCTTCCGACTGGAGTTCCCTCCCCCGGTTTCGTGGGCGACTGTTTTGTGCTTGCCACTCCGGAGCCGATCCTCCTCTTCACCATTAGCATACTTGGTGGCAATTTCCATCATTCGACTCAGAGACATATCTCCGGTCCGACCGAACTTCAGATTCAATTCCCGATACTTGACGCCTTCCTTGAATGCACAAACTGCTTGGTGATCAGACACATTCTCCACCGTGTGGTGCAACGTGATCCATCTCTGGATATAATCTCTCAAAGTTTCATTCGACTTCTGTACACAAGACTGTAGCTCTGTCAGCCCTGCTGGTCGTTTGCATGTACCTTCAAATGTTCTGACAAACACCCGAGCGAGCTCTTCCCAGCTATAAATACTGCCAGGTGCTAGCTGATTCAACCACGCTCTGGCCGAGCCCCCTAACATCAGAGGAAGGTGCTTCATGGCCACTTCATCATTGCCACCACCAATCTGCACAGCCACTCAGTAGTCCTCAAGCCAAGTGTCAGGCTTGGACTCACCAGTGAACTTGCTGACTCCAGTCGCCAACCTGAAGTTGGGAGGAATCACTGTTGCTCTGATGTCTCTGCTGAAACACTCGGGACCTGAAACATGCACCCTGCTGCCGGTCGGGTAATCTCTATCGTGGCCATCTCTGTGTGCTCTGTTCCTGTCAACCAGACCTTGAACGAGAATGGATCTTGCGTCAAAGCCCGGCTCCCGGGGGTCGACTGGAATCCTTCGCCCACCACTGTGAGGGCGTCTGTCATCGTGTTGCTGAGGCGTGTATGACCCACTCCTTGGGTAAGGCGTGGGTACTCGACGACGATCATACTGCTCACGGTTCCTGTACTGATCCTGTCGATCTCCACATCCCTCAGGCCTTGGAGGCGATCTTGGGCTGTGAGCCGACTGAACTGTGTCTGCCATCACAGATCTACTATGAATCCTATTCCGAGACTGTGACACTGTTGTGTTCTGCTCCCCCGCCGCCCGGAGCAAAGCCCGGATCTGCATCAAACCCCTACCAGCCTCCGACTGGGAAGGCTGAATTGATTCTGCTATTCGGGCAGCAGCCGTGAGATTCTGGATCGGAGTTCGATATACCTCGGTTGGTGGCGGAAAGAGTTGACGTCGACTGGATTCAGGAACTCGCTGCCGAGCACGCTCATCGAGTGCGTGCTGGAGATTCTCCAGTCGAGTGCGCTCAGCCAAGTTGGCCAGGCGCACCTCCTCCAAGGCCCGGGCCTTGGGGGTTTCTCCAACGATAGGAGTGTGAAGTGCATCCATGTTACGGCGGCGAAGCTCTTCCCTCTGCTGCGAAGAGAGGGGCTCAGGGCGGTACTCCTCGTGGGCACGCGACGGATCGCCTCCGCCATCACCACCGTCGACGCAGGGGAAGCCAGGAGGACTGCACAGTCCGTTGACCATCAGGACTTCCGCTGCAAGGTCACTGCTTTCGCACTCAGATGCTGTCTCAACGGAGCCAGTCGAACAGGCTGTAGAGAGTTTCGTCGAGCTCGATTGCCGCGACTTGAGGGGTGGCCGACTGGTGAGCCATCGCGTGCCTCACCCACCGCTGGAGTCTCGACCGACCGGAATGCTTGTGCCGGCGGGCTGCAGGGAGTGAAGACGCCACAGGAGCCGACCAATACTGGGTCGACGGCTGCCGCAGGAGGACGCCGCGGACACACGCGCGAAAGTGCGTTGCCCCGCGGACGGGGAGCGCCTCGACGTCGAGTGGAGCCTCTTGGAGCCAAGCGGAGTCGTTAGTGACGAACACGAGCGCGCCGAGACGGATCCCGCGGCCCTCGGTCAATCCTCTGCCTGAAACCATCCTGATGGGGATCGAAAAAATTGCAACTTCTCCAACAAGTCGCTAAAACACCGGCCCCACGGATGGCGCCAACTGTCGTGGTTCTAAGTCTGAAAGTAGAATGGGGGTAGGGATGTAAAGGCAAGGTCCTAGCTATGGAGAAGCTGTACGCACGAGTTTTACGAGTTCAGGCGCTTCTCGGAGGAAGTAACAACCCTACGTCTCGGAGCCCGGAGGCGGTCGACTGGATTATATGCGTGTGTGTTACAGGGGGTGCGAACCCTTGTGCCAGTGGAGGGGGGTGGCTTATATAGAGTGCGCCAGGACCCCAGCCAGCCCAGATTACAAGGAGTTCAATGTTCACAAAGAAGGAGCATTACAGGTAACGTCTGTAGTAAAGTAATATAAATGACTATTAAGTCTAAGAGTAAATGCCCGACCGTTGCTGCGCGGAGTGGCTTTAGGTCTTCTGCACGTCGAGTGGTTTAGTGGTCGAGTGACATAAACATGGGGGTCGTCGAGTGAATGGTAGGTCAAGTGGATTGCATTCGACACCTTCGTTGTGTCCCCTCTATTTACTCCTGAACCTTTTTGCTTCTAGGACAAGGACCTTAGGTAGGAGGTATAGGTCAGGCCTATTACCCTATCCCAGGTCTATGTCCTCATCAATCCCCAAGCTTTGGCTTTATGGTGTCCTTAGATTATCTTGGGGGTGCCATGGGCATCCCCAATCTTAGGCTCTTGCCACTCCTTGTTCCATAATCCATCAAATCTTTCACCCAAAACTTGAAAACTTCACAACACAAAACTTAACAGAAAATCTCGTGAGCTCCGTTAGCGAAAGAAAACAAAAGACCACTTCAAGGTACTGTAATGCACTCATTCTTTATTTATATTTGTGTTAAACCTACTGTATTCCAACTTCTCTATGGTTTATAAACCTTTTACTAGCCATAGATTCATCAAAATAAGCAAACAACACACGAAAAACAGAATCTGTCAAAAACAGAACAGTCTGTAGTAATCTGTAACTAACACAAACTTATGGAACTCCAAAAAATCAGCCAAAATAGGACGACCTAGAAAATTTGTTTATTGATCAGCAGCAATTGGAATCAGTACTTTATCACGTTCTGGTGATTTTTAACAATTATTTTCGTGAACAGAAAGTTTCTGGAAATTTCTGCAAGATCAAATAACTATCATCCAAGAAGATCCTATAGGTTTAACTTGGCACAAACACTAATTAAAACATAAAAACACATCTAACCAGAGGCTAGATCAATTATTCATTCCTAAACAGAAGCAAAAAGCAAAAAAAAAACTAAAAATAAAATTGGGTTGCCTCCCAACAAGCGCTATTGTTTAACGACCCTAGCTAGGCATAAAAGCAAGGATAGATCTAGGTATTTCCATCTTTGGTAGGCAATCCATAAGTGGCTCTCATAATAGATTCATATGGTAGTTTTATTTTCTTCCTAGGGAAGTGTTCCATGCCTTTCTTCAATGGAAATTGGAATCTAATATTCCCTTCCTTCATATCAATAATTGCACCAATCGTTCGAAGGAAAGGTCTACCAAGAATAATAGGACATGAAGTATTGCAATCTATGTCAAGAACGATAAAATCTACGGGCACATAGTTCCTATTTGCAACAATAAGAACATCATTAATTCTTCCCATAGGTTTCTTAATAGTGGAATCCGCAAGGTGCAAGTTTAGAGAGCAATCATCAAAATTACGGAAATCTAGCAAATCGCACAAAGTTTTGGGAATAGTGGAAACACTAGCACCCAAATCACATAAAGCATATAACTCATGATCTTTAATCTTAATTTTAATAGTAGGTTCTCACTCATCATAAAGTTTTCTAGGGATAGAAACTACCAACTCAAGTTTTTCTTCATAAGATTGCATCAAAGCATCAACGATATGTTTGGTAAAAGCTTTATTTTGACTGTAAGCATGAGGAAAATTTAGCATGGATTGCAACAAGGAAATACAATCTATCAAAGAGCAATTTTCATAATTAAATTCCTTCAAATCCAAAATAGTGGGTTTATTAACATCTAATGTTTTGATTTCTTCAATCCCACTTTTATCATATTTAGCATCAAGATCTAAAAACTCCGAATTTTTGGAACGCCTTCTAGGTAAAGGTGGATCATATTCAGTCCCATCATTCTCAAGATTCATATTGCAAAACAAAGATTTGATAGGGGACACATCAATAACTTTTAGATCTTCATCTTTATTTTCATAGAAATTAGAAGAACACGCTTTCATAAAGCAATCTTTCTTAGCACACATCCTAGCGGTTCATTCTTTGCACCCATCAATGGAAATTCTCATGGCTTTGAGAGACTCATTGATATCATGCTTAGGAGGAATAGATCTAAGCTTTAAAGAATCAACATCAAGTGAAATTCTATCAACGTTCCTAGCCAATTCATCAACTTTAAGCAATTTCTCTTC
The DNA here is from genome assembly GCF_018294505.1 of Triticum aestivum. NCBI lineage: Eukaryota > Viridiplantae > Streptophyta > Magnoliopsida > Poales > Poaceae > Triticum > Triticum aestivum. The sequence goes on along the minus strand of NC_057808.1, from coordinate 334,300,768 downwards.
AAGCAAAGCATTGAAATTCTTTTGCGAATTCATAAACTCTTTAACGCTAGTCTCAAATTCAGAGGGCATCTTATTAAAATTTCCATAAGAGTTGTTGTAGGAATTACCATAATTATTAGAGGAATTACTAGGATAAGGCCTAGGCTTAAAGTTTCCTCTATATGCGTTGTTACCAAAATTATTCCTACGAACAAAATTAGCATCCATAGAATCTTTATTATTCTCAATCAAAGTAGACAAAGGCATGTCATTAGGATCAGAAGAAACACTCTTAGTAGCAAATAATTTCATAAGTTCATCCATCTTTCCACTCAAAACATTAATTTCTTCTATCGCATGCACTTTTTTATTAGTAGATCTTTCAGTGTGCCATTGAGAATAATTAACCATAATATTATCTAGGAGTTTAGTAGCTTCTCCTAAAGTGATTTCCATAAAAGTACCTCACGCAGCCGAATCTAAAAGATTTCTAGAAGCAAAACTCAATCCGGCATAAATTTTTTGTATAATCATCCACAAATTCAAACCATGAGTAGGGCAATTACGTATCATTAATTTCATCCTCTCCCAAGCTTGTGCAACATGTTCATGATCAAGTTGCTTAAAATTCATAATATCATTTCTAAGAGAGATGATCTTAGCGGGAGGAAAATACTTAGAGATAAAAGCATCTTTGCACTTATTGCAAGAGTCAATACTATTTTTAGGCAAAGACGAAAACCAAGCTTTAGCACGATCTCTAAGCGAAAAAGGAAATAGCTTCAATTTAACAATATCATTATCAACATCTTTCTTCTTTTGCATATCACACAAATCAACGAAGCTATTTAGATGAGTAGCGGCATCTTCACTAGGAAGGCCGGCGAATTGATCTTTCATGACAAGATTCAACAGAACAGTATTGATTTCACAAGATTCAGTATCGGTAAGAGGAGCAATCGGAGTGCTAAGGAGATCATTATTGTTGGTATTGGTAAAGTCACATAATTTGGTATTATCTTGAGCCATCGTGACAAACAAGCAATCCAACACACGAGCAAACAAGAAACGGGCAAAAGAGGCGAACGAGAAGAGAGGGCGAATAAAACGGCAAGGGTGAAGTGGGGGAGAGGAAAACGAGAGGCAAATGGCAAATAATGTAATGCGGGAGATAAGGGTTTGTGATGGGTACTTGGTATGTTGACTTTTGCGTAGACCTCCCCGGCAACGGCGCCAGAAATCCTTCTTGCTACCTCTTGAGCACTGCGTTGGTTTTCCCTTGAAGAGGAAAGGGTGATGCAGCAAAGTAGCGTAAGTATTTCCCTCAGTTTTTGAGAACCAAGGTATCAATCCAATAGGAGGCTACGCATGAGTCCCTCGCAACTACACAAAACAAATAAATCCTCGCAACCAACGCGATAAGGGGTTGTCAATCCCTTCACGGTCACTTACGAGAGTGAGATCTGATAGATATGATAAGATATTTTTTTTGGTATTTTTATGATAAAGATGCAAAGTAAAATAAAAGCAAAGTAAAAAGCAACGGAAATAACTAAGTGTTGGAAGATTAATATGATGAAGATAGACCCGGGGGCCATAGGTTTCACTAGTGGCTTCTCTCAAGAGCATAAGTATTTACGGTGGGTGAACAAATTACTGTTGAGCAATTGACAGAATTGAGCATAGTTATGAGAATATCTAGGTATGATCATGTATATAGGCATCACGTCCAAGACAAGTAGACCGACTCCTGCCTGCATCTACTACTATTACTCCACACATCGACCGCTATCCAACATGCATCTAGAGTATTAAGTTTATAAGAACAGAGTAACGCCTTAAGCAAGATGACATGATGTAGAGGGATAAATTCATGCAATATGATAAAAAAAACCCATCTTGTTATCCTCGATGGCAACAATACAATACGTGCCTTGCTGCCCCTACTGTCACTGGGAAAGGACACCGCAAGATTGAACCCAAAGCTAAGCACTTCTCCCATTGCAAGAAAAACCAATCTAGTAGGCCAAACCAAACTGATAATTCGAAGAGACTTGCAAAGATAACCAATCATACATAAAAGAATTCAGAGAAGATTCAAATATTGTTCACAGATAAACTTGATCATAAACCCACAATTCATCGGTCACACAGCAAAAGAAGATTACATCGAATAGATCTCCATGAGAGAGGGGGAGAACATTGTATTGAGATCCAAAAAGAGAGAAGACGCCATCTAGCTAATAACTATAGACCCGAAGGTCTGTGGTAAACTACTCACACTTCATCGGAGAGGCTATGGTGTTGATGTAGAAGCCCTCCATGATCGATGCCCCCTCCGGCGGAGCTCCGGAACAGGCCCCAAGATGGGATCTCGTGGGTACAGAAGGTTGCGGCGGTGGAATTAGGTTTTTGGCTCCGTCTTTGATCGTTTGGGGGTACGTAGGTATATATAGGAGGAAGGAGTACGTCGGTGGAGCAACAGGGGGGCCCACGAGGGTGGAGGGCGCGCCGGGGGGGGGTAGGCGCGCCCCTACCTCGTGGCCTCCTCCTTTGTTTCTTGACATAGGGTCCAAGTCTCCTGGATCATATTCTTCCTAAAAATCACGTTCCCGAAGGTTTCATTCCGTTTGGACTCCGTTTGGTATTCCTTTTCCGCGAAACTCCGAAATAGGCAATAAACAACAATTCTGGGCTGGGCCTCCGGTTAATAGGTTAGTCCCAAAAATAATATAAAAGTGAATAATAAAGCCCAATAATGTCCAAAATAGTAGATAATATAGCATGGAGCAATCAAAAATTATAGATACGTTGGAGACGTATCAACAACCATAAGGCTCCTACCAGTTGCCGATAACTTTTACAAAACATGATCATCTCATACAACAATTTATATATCATCACGTCATGACCATATCACATCACAGCAAGCCTCGCAAAAACAAGTTAGATGTCCTTTACTTTGTTGTTGCAAGTTTTACGTGGCTTCTATGGGCTTCTAGCAAGAACCGTTCTTACATACGCATCAAAACCACAAAGATTTTTTGTTAAGTGTGATGTTTTAACCTTCAACAAGGACCGGGCGTAGTCACACTCAATTCAACTAAAGTTGGAGAAACAGACACCCACTAGCCACCTGTGTGCAAAGCACGGTGGTAGAACCTGTCTCATGAACGCGATCATATAATGTCTGTCTGGGCCGCTTCATCCAACAATACCGCCGAATGAAGGTATGACATGCTGGTAAGCAGTATGACTATTATCGCCCACAACTTTTGTGTTCTACTCGTGCATATAACATCTACGCATAGACCTGGCTCGGATGCCACTGTTGGGGAACGTAGTATCAAAAAAGTTACCTACGATCATGCAAGATCTATCTAGGAGAAGCATAGCAACGAGCGGGGAGAGTGCATCTACGTACCCTCGTAGACCGAAAGCGGAAGCGTTTAGTAACGCGGTTGATGTAGTCGAACGTCTTCGCGATTCAACCGATCCAAGTACCGAATGCACGGCACCTCCGTGATCTGCACACGTTCAGCTCGGTGACGTCCCTCGAACTCTTGATCCAGTTGAGGCCGAGGGATAGTTTCGTCAGCACGACGGCGTGGTGACGGTGATGATGAAGTTACCGGTGCAGGGCTTCGCCTAAGCACTACGACGATGTGACCGAGGTGTTGAACTGTGGAGGGAGGCACCGCACACGGCTAAGAGACTGTTTGTTGTCCTTTGGGGTGCCCCCTTGGCCACATATATAAAGGAGGGAGGAGGAGGAGGCCGGCCTAGGAGAGGCGCGCCTATAGGGGGAGTCCAACTAGGATACTCAATCCTAGTTGGAGTCCCCTTCCCTTTCCAAGAGGGGAGAGAGGGAAGGAGTAGGAGAGGGAGAAGGAAAGAGAGGGGGCGCCGCCCCCTCCCTAGTCCAATTCGGACTTGCCATGGGGGGTGGACGGCCACCCCTTGGGGCCCTTCTCTCCTTTCCCGTATGGCCCATTAAGGCCCACTACTTCCCCCGGCGAATTCCCGTAACTCTCCGGTACTCCGAAAAATACCCGAATCACTCGGAATCTTTCCGATGTCCGAATATAGCCTTCCAATATATCGATCTTTACCTCTCGACCATTTCGAGACTCCTCGTCATGTCCGTGATCTCATCCGGGACTCTGAACAAACTTCGGTCATCAAATCACATAACTCATAATACAAATCGTCATCGAACGTTAAGCGTGCGGACCCTACGGGTTCGAGAACTATGTAGACATGACCGAGACACATCTCCGATCAATAACCAATAGCAGGACCTGGATGCTCATATTGGCTCCTACATATTCTACGAAGATCTTTATCGGTCAAACCCCATAACTACATACGTTGTTCCCTTTGTCATCGGTATGTTACTTGCCCGAGATTCGATCGTCGGTATCATCATACCTAGTTCAATCTCGTTACCGGCAAGTCTCTTTACTCGTTCCGTAATGCATCATCCCGTGACTAACTCATTAGTCACATTGCTTGCAAGGCTTATAGTCATGTGCATTACCGAGAGGGCCCAGAGATACCTCTCCGATACACGGAGTGACAAATCCTAATCTTGATCTATGCCAACCCAACAAACACCTTCGGAGACACATGTAGAGCATCTTTATAATCACCCAGTTATGTTGTGACGTTTGATAGCACACAAGGTATAATCTCATAGTCAGAGGAACATGTATAAGTCATGAAGAAAGCAATAGCAATAAAACTAAACGATCATAGTGCTAAGCTAACGGATGGATCTTGTCCATCACATCATTCTCTAATGATGTGATCCCGTTCATCAAATGACAACACATGTCTATGGTTAGGAAACTTAACCATCTTTGATTAACGAGCTAGTCAAGTAGAGGCATACTAGGGACACTCTGTTTTGTCTATGTATTCACACATGTACTAAGTTTCCGGTTAATACGATTCTAGCATGAATAATAAACATTTATCATGATATAAGGAAATATAAATAACAACTTTATTATTGCCTCTAGGGCATATTTCCTTCATGTCCGAGGTGTTGCCCCGGACTGATTCGTTCAACGGCAAGGGCTTCACTTTTGATGAGCCACCTTGGAGGTCCGCAAAGCTGCATATCAGCGATATAGCCGCGCCGAGTTCGGGTGAGGAGGTGATCCGTCATTCTTTTCTTCGGTGGCTGCCATGGTGGCGCCGGAGGCAGGTGACGAGCGTTGGTGTCAAGCTCGGAGATGTTTTGCTATCTTTTCAGTTTTGTCATGTCGGTCCTTACGTTACTTGTACTTTGATCTTTATAATATGAATGAGACACGTAAAAGATAATTATTAGTGGTATGTGCTGAATTTCATTCAAAACATGCATCCTTCCAATTTGAACCTGTTACAAACTCAACAATCGCCCAGCAATGGCAATACTCCAATACTCCATCCGTTTCATAATGTAGTGGATATAGATTTTTTTTAAGTCAAGTTTAGCAAACTTTGACCACGTTTATGGAGAAAACTATCTATTCTCTCTATCCCGAAATAGATGGCGTATAAGTTCAGTCACAAGTTTGACCAAATATATAGAAGAAAATATCAACAGATACAATATTGAATAAATAGATTATGAAAATATATCTAATGATGGATATGATGATATTGATCTGGTATTATTTATCTCATATTTTTGTATATATACTTGGTCAAACAAGTAAACATTGACTTTTTAACTGAATTTATACATCATCTAATTGGGGACGGAGGTAGTATATCTACAATACCAAATATGTACAATTGTATGAATATTTAAATCACAATGTATCCGATGATATACATTTGGTATTCTAAATATAAATATTTTATCCTTAAACATGGTCAATTTTTGCAAAATTTGACTTCAAAAAAAAAGTACACGCTACATTATAGAATGGAGGAAGTATCTAGTTACGTGATCACCTAAAAACATGCACCTGTAACCATTTTAATACTCTCTCCGTTCAGTAATGTAGCGCGCATAATATTTTTGAAAAGTAAAATTTTACAAACTTTGATCAAAGTTTGTAGAGAAAACTATTTATATCTACATTATCAAATATATAATATTTGAAACTACATGTTATGATGAATCTAACGATATATGATTAAAATTCTAGACGCAAAAGTTTGTGAGGTTTGACTTTTTAAAAAATTAATGCACTAACATTAAACTAAAGGCCCGGACATTTTGGAACGGAAGGACAATATGTGACAGTTTAACACATATATGTAATACTAAGTGTGATATACTCAGCCAGATCCAATCATCCAAACTTGTATAAAATTCATCAAATCCCAACCGGGAAGGAAACAGACATTGTCATCATCTACGAGAGAGATGAAAAACATTCGGCCATTCATGCATGTCACCATTCAGTTCCCCTGTGAATGCAATGAACCATGAGTTCTGTCTAATTGCCCATGTAGTTTTGGTCTTCAATGCTAGCAGGGATTTATAGGAACAAACGAAACCAAAACTCCAAATCAAAAATTAAATCCCAAATCAGAAACCCTAATCCTAACCCTAGCCCTATTACTGACCTGGTACTGCATGCCATCGAAGGAGGAGCTGATGTACTGCAGGTTGGAGTAGTCAGCACTGCTCTCATCCTCGTACACCAGGGCGTGGCGGCAACGGACTGTGTGGCGGTCGGCGGCGAATCCGAGACTGGAGGGCGAGAGCTCGAGAGCAAATAACTAGGGTCCGAGAGCGAGAGTGAAGAAAGGGTTTCGAATCAGTTCGACCCAGCCATATAGACCGACCGAGCCAGCCGAGTCAGCAGGGCAGTACACGCCGATTGGCCACGGTGCCACTGTTATACGCGGTTTAGACCGTTTGTGACACCTTGACTCAAACATTATATTGACATGTAAAAAATTTGAATAGTGGTATTGATTCGTAGATACTGCTCCAAGTGTGGTATCAACGTGCACTTATCTCAAAACCGGTCGTTGGTCGCAATTTTGTACGCGCTTTTGGTAGATTGGCGAGTAAGAATCGGAGCAGAGCAGTGCTACACTTTGATCGTGACAGACCAGAAAGAGCCAAGGATGAGTCATCTTTCCACAACCGCGCCGTCCTCGCTTAGGAAATTCAGAATCACAAAGGACAGAAAACATAAACTTCAGCTTAGCCCAGCTGTTCGTGATATACGCAATTTGATAGCGGAGCTCCGATAACAGAAATGAACCCGACGGCAGTTGCTAGGTCCGGAATATCTTGTCTTGGTTGTGTTCTTCTCTCGACTTCTCCCTGCATGATGTTGACCTGCACAGTTAATTTACTTCGCAGAATTTGTAGGTGCTGTTTGGAGTAGAGTCTCGAACCGCCGTGCCAACAAAGCTATCTACTCCCTCTGTCCCTAAACAGATGACATATAAGTTAAGTCAAAAGTCAATTCTCTCTAAGTTTGACCAAATATGTATTAAAAAAAATCAATATATACAATTATTGAATAAATAGATTATGAAAATATATCTAATGGTGGATATAATCATACTGACTTGGCATTGTTTATCTTCATTTTCTTAATATATACTTGGTCAAACTTTGACTTCTTAACTCAATTTATACGCCATCCATTTGGGGACGGAGATAGTATAGCTACAATATTAAACATAAACAATACTCCCTCCATTCCATAATGTAGTGCATATAGATGTTTTGAAAAATCAAACCTTACAAGTTTTGACCAAGTTTCCGAAGAAAAACATTTACATCTATAGAATGCCGAACATATATCATTAGATTCATCATAAGATGTAGTTTCATTTTTATATATTTGGTATTGTACATATATATAGTTTTCTATATAAACTTGGTCAAAATTTGTAAATTTTGATTTTTCAAAAAAACTATGCGTGCTATAATATGGAACGGAGGGAGTAGTATGTAACTCTCAATGTATCCGATGTATAAACTTGGTTGAAATTTGTAAAATTTGATTTTTCAAAAGAATTATGCGCACTATAATCTTCTCACAATGTATCCGATGATATACATTTGGTATTATAAATATAAATAATTTTCTCTTTAAAAATGGTCGAATTTTGCAAAATTTGACTATAACAAAGATATGCACTACATTAGAAATAGAGGACCTATCTAGTTACGTGATCACCTAAACTAAACATGCACCTGTAACCTGTTTAATACTTTCTCCGTTCCATAATCTAGTGTGTATAAATATGAAACTACATGTTATGATGAATGAAACTACATGTTATGATGAATCTAAGGACATATGTTTGGTATCCTAGATGTAAATATTTTTATCCACAAACTTGGTCAAAGTTCATGAAGCTTGACTTTTCAAAAAAATTATACACACTACATTATACCCCGTCCATTAAAAAATGTAAGAGTGTTTAGATCACTTTAGTAGAACGGAAGTAGAATATGTGGCATGTAATAGTTTAACACATATGGGATACTGAAGTCCGATACACTCAGCAATCCAATCATCCAAACTTGTATAAAATTCATCGAACCCCAACCGGGAAGGAAACAGACATTGTCATCATCTACCAGAGAGATGAAGAACACTCGGCCACGCATGTCGCCGTCCAGCTCCCCTGTGCATGCAGAGACACAACCGATCGAACCAAGCCAACTAGTAAAAGAAGTTTTCCATTTCCACGTCTGGGTCATCTTGATGGCCGGGCTGGTGAATGCCGTCGTCCTCCTCCTGCCGGCGGCGCGGCCCGTCTGCGGGGACAACGGGCGGCTCCTCCGGCTCTGCGTCCCACACCGGCAGCCTGTTCATGAGGATGGCCTCCACCGCCGCCGCCTCCTCCTCCTGGAGCGGGGGCAGCGCCGGCACGTTCAGTTCGATGTGGTGGGCCTGGTGGTGGTGCGCGAAGGCGAACGCGAGCCCGGCGTCGTGGCACCGGCATGGCTCCAGCTGGCCTGCAAATCCCGGCTGCCCCCTGCTCATGGGGCGCCCGCACTGGTAGCAGAAGACGAAGCCGCACCTTCAACACAAAACAGTTCAGTCAGTATGGCGTTCGAAACGCAAAACATATAGGAATGGACGAGTGCAAACGGTGCAAACTATATAGGAATTTAAAAAAATGATAGCATTATACATCGAAAGGCAGTGTGATGTATATGCACTGGCAGATTCAGATACACACATCAGCAAACGGTGCAAACATGGGAGTGATAGAACATCAGACCTTACATATATACCTCTATATAATTCGTGCAGCCAAATTTTTTTAAACTAGATTACAAAACTGTATTTGAAGAAAAATATCGTTTATATGACCATGAGCTTTGTGAAGAAGAAAAATATCGTTTATATGTTGATCACTGCAGGTTGTCTCAGAAGCTAAAAACGGCATGTCTTGGTGACCAGTTGCAACTTGTAACCAATCAAGTTGGCCACAATCAATTGAGTTAACCGGCCGAAACAATACAGCACAGCTTATTGAAAAACAACACCGTACCGGATTCTTTTTCATTTTGCAATAACAACACCAGATTCTCATGATGTCCTTAGGGCATCTCCAAGACGGACCCACAAACCTCCCGCAAGCTTCCGGACCACGCTGTCCGGACACAATTTGTCATCCAACACGGTTCTGTATCGGTTCGCGGGCGGTCCGGACGTTTTTTGGCAAACTGAAGACAAATGTGGGAAGCTTTACGGGAGTCTGGACATCCACATGATGAACCAAAAGCAACCACGTGTCCGCTCTCCATCCAGATGGCGAATAGCTGCGGCTAATTTTTTTGCTTTGGCGGAAACTACTACTCCCTCTGTCCCAAAATAAGTGTCTTAAACTTAATACAACTTTGTACTAGTTGAGACACTTATTTTAAGACGGAGTTAGTATGAATCATGCAAGTGTTTGGCGGAAGGTGTTCGGCGGAAGGTGTATACTAGTAAGCTTAATTGATTATTTTACTAACACACAATTGAACAGAAGGTAATTTGGCGGAAGGTGTGCATGTGAACGAAAGGTGTTTCGCGGATGGTGTGCATTAGTGAGCTTAATTGATTATTTTACTAACACACAATTGAACGGAAGGTGTTTGGCGGAAGCAACAAGTTTGTGAAAGGTGTTTTATTTTACCTTGGTGGAAGCTGTTTTATTTTACTAACACATAATTGTTTTCAAATGGATGCGGGTACGGTTCAATGGCCGGCTTTTGTATCAGTGTCCAGACATTGGTCCATACCGATTTTCGAACAAATACCGAAGGAATTTGCGGGTCATCGTTGAATATGTCCTAAACATGCCAAAAAACATGGCCGCGCAAGAGCTCAGCAAACCAAGTGTACCAAATCATTTTGAGGTTTGATATTTCCTACTCATCCGACGATACTTATGAAAATGTTTTACATTTGAATACGAATTATGCACGGTAAAGTACTTTGAACTAAGTGTTGGTAGTAGGTTTTACTACACTAGATGATGTAAAACATAAAGATGACAATGATAGTTCCCTTCCCCCCTGATGAATACAGCTAATAATTAAGTGTTTTACTTAGCTCTAGAAAACTTGATATGTGAAATAAATTCAGATAACAGGAAATTAACAGAGCATAAAGGATCAATTGAGATGAGACTGAGAGTAATACCTGCATGTCATTCGATTGCATCCGAAGCTCCTCTCGACGATCATCCTGCAGCTCGGGCACTGTTTCCACTGGCGCTCCTGCGCGAGCCTCCGCACGAGCGCGGCGTCGGGGCCCTTGGCGCAGTCGTGCTCGCCGGCCGCCCCGTCCGGGCTCCACTCCATGCCGCAGGTGGCGCACAGCAGGTGCTTGCACGCCGGGCACGGCGCCATGGCCGGCTCCGCCTGGCCGCTCGTCTCCAGGATGACCCCGCACCGCCGGTTCGGGCAGTACGCGCGCCGGTCCGGCGGGAGCGCGCTCTCGGTGAGCCGGGCGCCCCAGTCGCCGAACGCGCCGTAGTCGATCGCCTTCTTGCACTTCTCCGGGTGGAGGACGGCGTTCTCCTTGCCCTTGCACGCCGCGTCGGGGCACGGGATGGGCAGCTCGCTCGCCCGGATCCTGCCCTCCACGTACGTGGTCATGCACGTCGCGCAGAACTTGTGCTTGCAGGGGAGCCCGTGGAAGAGGTCGAAGACGGGGAGGGTGTCCATGCAGATGCCGCAGTCGAACGTGGGCACCTCGTCGTCGGCCAGAGGGGGCACCTTCGCCGTCGACGGGCCGGGCGCGTCGGGCTCGAGGTCGGACGGGCTGACGCCCCACCTCTGGCAGAACTTCGGAAGGGAGAATCCGCCCTCTTCTTCCTCTTCTTCTTCGCCGGCGGCCGCGACGGCGGGCTTGCAGGGTTCATCAGATCTTGGAAGGCACAGCTGCAAAGATTCGAGCAATCCCTGCTTCTCCGGCTGCTCTAGCTTCACAGCAGCGTCGAGGACGATGCACTCGTACCAGCCGTTGTCGTGCCCTTCTTGCATTGCGGGGAACATAACCGATGAGGCGGCGTCGGCGAGGAGGGCCCGTCTTTTCACGGAAACGGGGTCGTCGAAAGGACCGATTGGTCTTGCCCGCGGGGCGATCGCGCAGAGAGCGCCGCATCTTCTTGTCGATGGGACGAAGCTGACGGGCGGGGTCACGCTTGGCACAGTAGCGGCTACCCCGTGTCCGGGGACTTGCTGGCTTGACGAGGAGCCGGCGGCGTTTTGGGAGAGGATGGTCCGTCTCGCCGGAGATGCGGCGACGCCGGCAGTGCTTGGGCCTGGCAGACTTTCCAGACACTCGAGGGGTTCCGGGATTCTCGAATTGCCGAGGAAGACGGTTCCGCTCTCCACCTCATGGATGCTCTCGAAGGTCCCGCTCTGTCTCTCCAACTCCAAGAAGTTATCCGCGGTGGCCCTGGCGCCGAAGCCGACGCCGGCCCTGGAGGAGGCGGGGTAGTCGCCGGGCGGCTGCTCCAGGTCCAGGTCACGCAGCTCCCACTCCTCCGCCTCCACGAGGTCCTGCATGTGCAGCGCGTGCGCCATCTCCTCGTCGGCGGCCATGGCGGCCTGCCGCTCCGCCTCCACCGCCGCCGCCACGGCCTCCTCCGTGTCCGCGTCGAGGACGACGGGACCCGCGGGGACGTCGAGGCCCTCCAGGTACGCCTCCTCCGCCTCCAACTCGTCCATGTACACGTCGTAGATGGGACCCGCGGCGGCGGCGGCGCCAGGGCTGGCGACGGGCTCTGGTTCCTCCGGCTCGAGCCGGTGATACTCAGCGGGTCGGGATTCTTTCTCCATTCCACCTCACGGGAGATCTCCCTTGGCGGCGTGAGCGTGACGGAGACAGGCAACCTGGATTTCGTCGATCTTGTACGCGCCGCTCCACGGAGGAAGAGTTTTGTTTGGGCGCTGCGTCATGACCTGCACAATTGGAAAGGAGGGACGCGCATATAAGGGAAGGTTCCTTGGGCGCCGAGAGTCCTACTCTTTTTTCCTTGGCCGTCGAGTTGGGTTCGTAAACGGATAGAGTACAAATTAACCGACCGACCGACCGAACGCGGTCTCGCCGGCCGTGTTTCCAAATATGCGGATCTATCGCTATCTTTGCTTTCCCAAAAACAAATGCAAATGGAGTACAGGGAAATCAACATGTCGATTAATACATTAATTGATTTTTTGAAAAATATTAATATATTAATTACACTCAAATTTAAGATTTTCTTTGAAGAGATATATGAAGAATTAATGAAAGCGGAAAGGTGTCAAATCTAACCAACTCTATCGAAAACTCTCGGGGGCACGCACTTCCGCAGCCCAACCCGGCCGCACGATTGTTCCGGGATCCGTGAAGTCGTTTTACATTTTCTAAGATCTAGTCCCGATTCTTACAGATTCAGTTCTTAATCTTTACCATTTTGTCATCCATTCCTATTAAGTTTTGACACTTAAAACTTACCAAACATATTCACAAGCAACATGAATCTCAAAACAGAACTTAATTTAAACTTTTGGTTGGAAATATATGAAAGTTTTGAATTGAAAATCAACAGAAAAAGCATGCGCGAGGGGTTCGATACCCCCTCATCTGCGTGCCACAAATCCTGTCCCGCAATTCTACTTTGTTTCCAATTATGAACTAACCTTTTCAACCCTAAAGAAAAGGATAAATATTTTTTGAACCACACTATCAACAACTTAAACACCAAAACACCCTCATCCTCACAACCTCCCTCTCACAAACGCCGCCGCCACACCCTTGCCGGCCACCGCGTCGTTGTGACATCATTTCCATGTAGTGCATGGTACAATATCTTTCCTCACTTACTAAGCAAACACCATGTTATCGTAGCAAACGCACCGCCGCCGCAAAAATATAACGACCAGACATCTATTGTGTTCATAGATCTAAACCAATATCATCCAAAATACAAATAAAAAAACATATGCACAGATTAGATATAATATCTTACATCAAATCTATCACTATTTGATTGTAAACAAACAAAATTCAGAATAGTACCGATTGAAGAGGGAGCTCCAAGATTAGGGTAGCCTGGGGTTGGGAGATTTATTGGAGGGGTCGATGCGGCGAAACATTTTACAAGCTATGGCGATTGTTGTGACCATGGGAGATGAGACGGCGGAGATAAAAGGTGAATGGTTGTCATATCTAGGTACTAGACTAGAAGCGGTGTAGAATAAGGTGGATGGTGTAGGACTATATATATAGGGGAAGCTAGGGTTTATTTTGATCTTAAGTGGACCTTCTAAATAGGCTTAACCGCAACAATTCTTAAGTGGGCCTTTTGATAGGCCCAATCATAAGAACTATGACAAACAGACAGAAGAATATGCTCGGTCTAAACGAGTATAAAAACAAGCTTAACCCAAAACATGTGAAGATGCGTTTGACACTAAACGGGGTAGACCGGCAAGTTGGGCACAACTCAAAGTGGGTTGTAGTTATTGGATGTATTTGTCCAAAAATGGGTCGAGCCGACATCATGTTGGAAAAGGCATACCATTGTAGCAGGACCTGACCCGTATGTTTTTGCCAAAACAAATTGTCATAATATATGACACCTAAAGTCCCACGTGTCACACACACACACATTCAGACCAAAGCGGGAGAAGAGTTCATGGTGATTTTGGTACATTACAACAATGTGTCATCTAGATTTCTTCACCGAGTTTTCAGCAAAAACACCAAAAGTTGAGGCTAATGACCCTCAACTTGTGAAGCTTGTATTTTTCTTGCAAAATTCATACATCTTTTTAATGAAAGTTGGACTCTCTATGATGACAATGTGTTGTCTAGGTTGCTAGATATCCTGTAGTGTCATAAAGGTCCATGCTGGACCGAGTTCTATGGAATAGTGGGGGAGGGGGTTAATATTCTTATCAAATAAATTCTACTCCAAATTTTATGTTAGTCAAGCTTTAGCTTTTCTATTTGGAACCTTAGAAACGCCTACAAATGGAAGTCTAAAACAAAGTAGGAATGCAAAAGCTAAACTTGCAAGGAAGTACTCCCTTCGTAAAGAAATATAAGAGCGTTTAGATCACTAAAGTAGTGATCTAAATGCTACTATATTTCTTTATAGAGGGAGTAGGAGTTAAGTAACACGTGCTTTTGCATTACAATCTCCGAGGATGAGTACTCTACTTTTATGCATACTAAATTATTTTTTATTCTTTTTGACTTGGATTTATCTTATAATGTAGAAAATTGCCTAAATAATTACGGAAGAGGCTGCCAGAAGGGGAAAATAAAAGCTCATGAAGAAAATATATTCTCTCAAGAACATAAATATATAATAAAAATACGGGTTGATATATGTATGAAAAAAGTCACTAGGCCACTATGAGGTAGCCACGGGGTGCCTGGTGGGCCCACCCTAGGCGCCCTACCTGCCAAGATGCCTACACATGGCGTTTGGGATCCATAGGCCTCGCCAGGTGTCCTCTCCGATGCATATGCCCTCCCCTAGAGGCGTAGACTGTATATCGTTTTTCAAGAACTTTTCTATTGCCTCTTCGAGGTAGAACCCTATGTCTCTTCTTGGATGATTGTTTCCGTTAAGACATGTCCTCTCTAGCAGGAGGAATTTGAAGTAATCGTCATCACCAACTCTGGTGCATCAAAGGGAACATCTTCATCATCTCCCCCAGCAACACCATCACCCTATTTTCCATCTCCATCTATCTATGTACAATTGGAGTGGATCAGTTACTGTTATCACTTATTTGTTTTAATTGATGCTTTGGCGGTTGACGTTGTGTGCTTTATTGGTGAATGATTTGTACTTTCATATTGTCATATTTATCATTACACCTCTAAATATGCTCATTATGATGTGCCGTGAGTAGTTCCATAGTGTTCTTGAGCACATGGGAGAAAACTAGTTTTTAATGGACATATAAATTTGCAATAAAGATTGTTGTTCGAGCATGCTGTGGTGTAATTCTATAGTGGTGGTATTCAACCTTTGACTGCGTATCACTTCACCTATATGGGCCTGACAGGAGAGCATTGTGTTAAAATAAGTTCAAAATATGATGCCAGAGTGACAGAATGACCGTTCCTTGAGTTTGTGAATCAGAACATGAGTGATGAATAGAGACCCTAGAGAAGATGGCTATGGTTTGACTTTTTGTCTTAATTTCTCATAGTAGTTGCATATGCTTGCTAAGGAGTCAATGGTTTTGTAGAATACTAGTGGTTGGGGCGCCACCCTATGGCGCCACTTGAGAGGAAGCTATGCGCACGTTTTCATTTTTAAGAAAAATACATAGAGTCCTCGCCTCTGTCTAAAAAAGCATCTCAGAAAAATTCATCATCTTCATCTAAAAAAGGTAAAAAGGTAAAAAATTACCACCGCAGCCTACTGGCGAGTGCCACTTTGCATAACCCTCCATTTAAAAAATACGAGAGGTCCTCATGTTCATCTAAAAAGAAAAAATAAATATAAAAAATAATCCACACCTTCATCTAAAAAGAATCCAAAAGATTTCTCACCACGGCCAACCAGCTTGTGTCAAGTGGCATAGCTGGTTGGCCGCCCTTCATGCGTAGCCACGGCCAACCAGCTTGCGCCATGTGGCATAGCTGATTGGCCGCCCTTCATGCGTAGCTTAATGGTTTTAATAGATTTAGGTATAAATTAACAAATATGCAATATTCTCGTTGTACTCGAGAATGTTTGATCACCATAAGTAACACAACCGGCTCGTCCTTGATATCAGTAAGGATTGGGCCACTTGATGCACACTGTTAGTTTTTATTGTTATTTAAATTTCTTTGCAACTCCATCACCACAAACCACTACACCTTTTAGCACTTGTAGTGAATCCTTGATACTTTTGCACTTATCAATTCCTTCTGCTCCTGATGTGAACGACACTTTTACTTATAGATAAGATCTACAATCAATCCCCTACACTTGTGGGACATCATTAGGGAAAAGAGATGTAAACACACTTGATGCGACAGTGTTTTCCCAAGATCCAAATAGTTGTGCAATCCTACTCCTTGCTGGGGAGGTTCAGAGACCAAGTCTTGATACCAGAAAGGTGTCCACAACGACACTCACAAAGATGCCACAAAACACTTGCCCACCTATTCCACCATAGACTTGATACCATAAAAATGAAAGCTTCACTTGAGGTTGATCTTGCATGAAGATGACAATCAACGACCTTGTACATTCTTTTGATTATTTCATGCCTTGAAGGCTTTCAAGTGACTCTTAACTGCCTAGGAGGTGCACACCCTCTAATAATAACAAGCAAAGCAAATCCACTTGGATGAACTCCTCAAAACTCCTTCAACCAAACTCTCGGAGGAACCCCATTCTCTCTCTCTCTCTCTCAAGGATAAGGTTGAAGCAAAGAGAGATGGAGCCCATAGATAAGGGATTCAAGAAAGGGAGGAACGTGTCATTCAAACGCACAAAGAACTGCTCTCTAGGATCTCACAGTCTCTTAAGCATGCTCACAACTGCTCATACACTCAAGAGGTGTGGGATTTATATAGAGAATGCATAAATCTTATTATTTCTCTGGAAAAGTAACTAGCCGAAAGTTCTAGAGGAAAAAAACTCAGTGCTAACGAATGCTTTCAAAATTTCAAATGGAAACTCAGTGTTCCTAGAAGGTGCACGGTACTCAGAGGTACTAGCTTATCCAGCAAGCGTCTAGAAATCTAAATACTTGATGTTCCTTGAAACAAAAGGTCGAAGGTACCAAACACAAATATACCTCATTTCTGTGAGAGATAGGACATGCTCTGAAGTCCAGAGAAAAGATCTTGGAGGTACAAGGGTCGACGGAGTAGTTCTCACAAGGAATTGATGTAGAAGGGGTTAGTATAAGCTCAGAGGTATCATATCGATTTCGCTATGGAGTACCATACCTATGATGAGACGTTGAGATGAAGCACCAAGAGGTGCTCGGAAGTGCCAAATGTTATGCTCCAAGGTACCAGAGCTAACAAAGATGGTCTTAAAGAAAACACAACTCAGTGGTGTTGGAGAAGAACTCTCGGCGTTCCTAAAGCAGACCTAGAAAACTAGGTTAGCTCAGGATAAATACTCAATCGTCACATGATCAATAGTACCAGGTAAAAACACAAGAAGTACTGGGAAAACTAATAGTTGAGAAATTAGAGGGTAAGATTTGGAAAACTTGCCAATTTTATTTTGGATCTTGAGATAAAGTTCATCTCGAGTTAATTTGCATGTACCCCTCTGAATAGTACAGTTGTACTTAACCTCAATTTGAATCTTGAATTCATCAACAGTCTATAACATACAAGCTATGAGCTAGAAGGGCCAACCACTTGTTAGAACAAAAGTAGGAGTCACAAATGATGTTTCCACTCACTAGTGAGGATTATATTCCTAAAATAAACTTCATAAAACAAAATACTCTTGATCGTCTTCTCATTAGTCACCAAAACCCATTGAAGACCAAAGATCATTTTCAGCCTTCGTCATCAATAGTTTAGATGTCAAACACTATTGGGTAAAACCCATGGGTATTCCCCAAGAGTGGACAAAGGGTTAAACACATGTTGCGCTGCGCGGCGTGCAACTATTGCCAATTAAAACTTAATCCTACCGTGTACATCACCCAGGAGCATGCTTAGGAAATAGATCACAAGATGACCACTAGATGTGCAGTCCCGCACATTGGAAGAAGAATCGGAGCAGCGCGTCCTCGGAGTCGTCTCCTCCTCATCGCCGATCTCCCATGTACAACTGATCACTGAGTTGTTGGGGAACGTAGTAATTTCAAAAAAAAATCATACGCACACGCAAGATCATGGTGATGCATAGGAACGAGAGGGGAGAGTGTTGTCCACGTACCCTCGTAGACTGTAAGCGGAAGCGTTATGACAACGCGATTGATGCAGTCGTACGTCTTCACGATCGACCGATCCTAGTACTGAACGTACGGCACCTCCGCGATCTGCACACGTTCAGCTCGGTGACGTCCCACGAACTCACGATCCAGCAAAGTGTCGAGGGAGAGCTTCGTCAGCACGACGGCGTGATGACGGTGATGATGAAGCTACCGGCGCAGGGCTTCGCCTAAGCACTACGATGATATGACCGAGGTGGATTATGGTGGAGGGGGCACCGCACACACCTAAGAGATCAATGATCAATTTGTGTGTTCTAGGGTGCCCCCTGCCCCCGTATATAAAGGAGCAAGGGGGGAGGCTGGCCGGCCTTGGGGCGCGCCAAGGAGAGGGGGAATCCTCCTCCTAGTAGGAGTAGGACTCCCCTTTTCCTAGTCCTACTAGGAAGGGGGAAGGGGGGAGGAAGGAGAGGGAGAGAGGGAGGAAAGAGGGGGCGCCGCCCCCTCCTTGTCCAATTCCGACTCCCAAGGGGGGGGAGCGGCCAGCCCATGGCTCCCCCCTCTCTCTCTCAAGGCCCATTTGGCCCATTAGTTCCCCCGGGGGTTCCGATAACCCCCCGGCACTCCGATAAATATCCGGTGACCCCCGAAACTCATCTGGCGTCCGAATATAGTCGTCCAATATATCAATCTTTATGTCTCGACCATTTCGAGACTCCTCCTCATGTCCGTGATCATATCCGGGACTCCGAACTATCTTCGGTACACCAAAAGACATAAACTCATAATACCGATCGTCACCGAACGTTAAGCGTGCGGACCCTACGGGTTCGAGAACTATGTAGACATGACCGAGACACGTCTCCGGTCAATAACCAATAGCGGAACCTGGATGCTCATATTGGCTCCCACATATTCTACGAAGAACTTTATCGGTCAAACCGCATAACAACATACGTTGTTCCCTTTGTCATCGGTATGTTACTTGCCCGAGATTCTATCGTCGGTATCTCAATACCTAGTTCAATCTTGTTACCGGCAAGTCTCTTTACTCGTTCAGTAATGCATCATCCCGCAACTAACTCATTAGTCACATTGCTTGCAAGGATAATAGTGATGTGCTTTATCGAGAGGGCCCAGAGATACCTCTCCGACAATCGGAGTGACAAATCCTAATCTCGATCTACGCCAACTCAACAAGTACCATCGGAGACACCTATAGAGCACCTTTATAATCACCCAGTTACGTTGTGACGTTTGGTAGCACACAAAGTGTTCCTCCGGTATTCGGGAGTTTCATAATCGCATAGTCATAGGAACATGTATAAGTCATGAAGAAAGCAATGGCAATATACTAAATGATCAAATGCTAAGCTAATGGAATGGGTCAAGTCAATCACATCATTCCTAATGATGTGATCCCGTTAATCAAATGACAACTCATATCTATGGCTAGGAAACTTAACCATCTTTGATTCGACGAGCTAGTCAAGTAGAGGCATACTAGTGACACTCTGTTTGTCTATATATTCACACATGTACTAAATTTCTGGTTAATACACTTCTAGCATGAATAATAAACATTTACCATGATATAAGGAAATATAATTAACAACTTTATTATTGCCTTTGGGGCATATTTCCTTCAGTCTCCCACTTGCACTAGAGTCAATAATCTAGATTACACAGTAATGATTCTAACGCCCATGGAGTCTTGGTGCTGATCATGTTTTGCTCGTGAGAGAGGCTTAGTCAACGGGTCTACAACATTCAGCTCCGTATGTATCTTGCAAATCTCTCTGTCTCCCTCCTTGACTTGATCGCGGATGGAATTGAAGCGTCTCTTGATGTGCTTGGTTCTCTTGTGAAATCTGGATTCCTTTGCCAAGGCAATTGCACCAGTATTGTCACAAAAGATTTTCATTGGACCCGATGCACTAGGTATGACACCTAGATCCACTACAAAAAAATACACTTCCGCGATGATACGTGTTTGTCACAGTAGGTCACGTTTTCTGTCATGCATGTACATCCATGACAATTTTATGACTGAATCAAGATAGTCATACCTGTGCTGTCGTAGAAGTGTTCCATGACATTACCAAAATTATCATCACGGAAGTGTCCACTTCCATGACGATAAATCGCGCGTGACAGAAGTGCTTTCGTCAAGGGTGACCGACACGTGGCATTGATACATCTCCAACGTATCTATATTTATGAAGTATTCATGCTATTATATTATCCATCTTGGATGTTTAATGGGCTTTACTATGCACTTTTATATTATTTTTGGGACTAACTTATTAACCCAAAGCCCAGTGCCAGTTTCTGTTTTTCTCCTTGTTTCAGTGTTTCACAGAAAAGGAATATCAAACGGAGTCCAAATGGAATGAAACCTTCGGGAGAGTTATTTTTGGAACGGAAGCAATCCAGAAGACTTGGAGTGTACGTAAGGGAAGCAATGAGGAAGGCACGAGGCACAGGGTGCGCCTACCCCCTGGGCGCGCCCTCCACCCTCGTGGGCCCCTCGTGGCTCCCCTTATCGAATTCTTTCGCCTATATATATCCATATACCCTAAAAACATCGGGGAACAGAATAGATCCGGAGTTCAGCCGCCGCAAGCCTCTGTAGCCACCAAAAACCAATCGGGACCCTGTTCCGGCACCCTGCCGGAGGGGGGATCCCTCATCGGTGGCCATCTTCATCATCCCGGCGATCTCCATGACGAGGAGGGAGTAGTTCACCCTCAGGGCTGAGGGTATGTACCAGTAGCTATGTGTTTGATCTCTCTCTCATGTTCTTGATTTGGCATGATCTTGATGTACCGCGAGCTTTGCTATTATAGTTGGATCTTATGACGTTTCTCCCCCTCTACTCTCTTGTAATGGATTGAGTTTTCCCTTTGAAGTGATCTTATCGGATTGAGTCTTTAAGGATTTGAGAACACTTTATGTATGTCTTGCATGTGCTTATCTATGGTGACAATGGGATATTCACGTGATCTACTTGATGTATGTTTTGGGGATCAACTTGCGGGTTCAGTGACCTTGTGAACTTATGCATAGGGGTTGGCACACGTTTTCGTCTTGACTCTCCGGTAGAAACTTTGGGGCACTCTTTGAAGTTCTTTGTGTTGGTTGAATAGATGACTCTGAGATTGTGTGATGCATATCGTATAATCATACCCACGGATACTCGAGGTGACATTGGAGTATCTAGGTTACATTAGGGTTTTGGTTGATTTGTATCTTAAGGTGTTATTCTAGTACGAACTCTTGAATAGATCGATCTGAAAGAATAACTTTGAGGTGGTTTCGTACCCTACAATAATCTCTTTGTTTGTTCTCCGCTATTAGTGACTTTGGAGTGACTCTTTGTTGCATGTTGAGGGATAGTTATATGATCCAATTATGTTATTATTGCTGAGAGAACTTGCACTAGTGAAAGTATGAACCCTAGGCCTTGTTTCCTAGCATTGCAATACCGTTTATGCTCACTTTTATCATTAGTTACCTTGCTGTTTTTATATTTTCAGATTACAAAAACTTATATCTATCATCTATATTGCACTTGTATCACCATCTCTTCGCCGCACTAGTGCACCTATAAAATTTACCATTGTATTGGGTGTGTTGGGGACACAAGAGACTCTTTGTTATTTGGTTGCAGGGTTGTTTGAGAGAGACCATCTTCATCCTACGCCTCCCACGGATTGATAAACCTTAGGTCATCCACTTGAGGGAAATTTGCTACTGTCCTACAAACCTCTGCACTTGGAGGCCCAACAACGTCTACAAGAAGAAGGTTGTGTAGTAGACATCAGGCATCCACCGTAACGGAACGCCGTTAAGCTATCGGGTCCGGTTTTGGATCCGATAACCCGTTAACAGCCCCGACCAATGGGGATTTTCCACGTGTAAAATCATCATTGGCTGGAGCAAACACGTGTCAGCTCACCGTTGGGACAGATGTCTTCCACTCATTGGACCCAAAGTGCCTATGATACGTCGACATGTGGCACGGCCCAACAGAGGCCCATTCCTGTGAAAAGGCCGGCCCGTTTGACTTGGTCAAAAGGTGGTGGGCTGGCTCACGACAAGCCTGTTAACGGCCTGTTCGCATATAGCCCATTTACAGCCCGCTAACCCAGGGCCCGTTTACGGCCTATCCGAATTAGGCCCAGTAGCATCATCTGGGCCGTCCAATATAATTCCAGCCCGTTTTAACTTCCAGCCCATGTATGGCCCATGACGTCTTTCGGCCCATATGAGGCCCTTAGTAACCCTCGGCCCATTGACGGCTCGTGGTAAAACTGGCCCGTAATGAACAGTGTATCACTTTATACCCATTAACGGCCCATTATTCCGTTGGGCCGTTTCCAGCCCATGTTATCTTTCGGCCTTCTCAGGGCCCATTTATTCTTGGGCTCATTTCCAGCATTCGTTTACTTTCGGCCCGTTACTGTCATTTTCTTATTGTGGGCCAAATTCAGCCCGTGGTTACAGTCGGCCCGTTTGTGGCCCGTTAATACGTTGGGTCGTTTTCATAGCATCATCAAATACGGCCGATTAACGACGACCCATTATGGTCGGCCCATGAACGGACGATTTCAACTCTAGCCCATTTACGGCCATAATGTGGTCTGTTATTGACACATTTTTGGCGAACCGATCATACGGCCCGTAGAAGGCCCATTGATGATACGGCCCGTAGAAGGCCCATTGTGTCTACGGCCGGTATAAGGCCCATTGTTTCTACGCCCCGTAGAAGGCCCATTGTTTCTACGGCCCGTAGGAGGCCCATGTTAACTACAGTAAATATATAGCCCATGGTTAATGTGGCCTAGTTTTAAAAAATAGGTTATTGCGGCCACTAGCAAACCGCGGAAAAAGAACTGCGCTGACTACAAGAAAACAAATAAACAAGACAATAAGGAAATAAATAAGCAAGCAACTTACGCTAGGCTATCACGGCTATTACACATATTACATCCACTGGGCATCAAAGTTCGCCACCAGTGCAAATATAGGGAACAAAGCAGCATATAAACGCCGCAGCAAAACAAGTCCAGAACTGAAACCACTTCAGAAGAGCTCAAGAAACAATATCCTAGGTACCCATAATGCTGGCAAGATGCTTAGCAAGCTTATTAACTTTTTCTTGTTTGGCGCTTAAATCCTCCAACACTTGCTGTTGCACCAGAAAGTATGCATCTGAATTCTGCAGGGACTTCCTCAGTCCTTCGGCTTCTCGTCGTATAACATCTGATCGATGTCTTTTAACTTGAAGTTGAGACTCAAGAAGCCGAACTGATTCAGGCAGCGAGTTCGAAGAGCTGGTGCCAGCAGTAGTAGCCAGTAACTCGAACACTACATCAAGACATGACTTTGTGGTTGTCTCAGTGTCTTCAATATAGTTTTTATCAGCTTTCTTGGAGACCAACATAGATGTCTCACTATCTTGAACCTTATCTGCATTACTTCCTTTACCATTGCATAACGGGGTACTCTTCTCCAATATTTTATCCGCGTTCTAAAAGAGAAACAAAGAAACACATCACATGTTTACAATGTAGTATATGAAACTCATTTTGGTAAACCAGTTCAGTAGTAAGGTGGGCAGGATAACAACATGAAACAAACATATATCTATGTAGTATGGTCACTGTATGGTCTATATCATTCTAGTTTATGTTGCCAAATCAAGATAGATACAGTTCGAATCATATCTATTTAAGACAAAGCAGCATAGACAGAATATAAGTGTGGGAAACTACACAGCAATAACAACACTTGTAATGTGCATGGCATGAGAACATAACTGTTTATTCAATTGAAACTGAAATCAACATAGAGCAAGTTACAACAGCAAACACGTTAAAGAAACAGGTTTAAAACATACCTGTTGCGCCATTGGAGTTTCAATTGCATCCTTCAAATTTGAAATTAGTTGGTATGAGTAAATACAGTGATGCAAGATCAAAGTAGTATGAACCATAGCTACGGAACCTAACCTGAGAACAATTCTTCTTCCGCTTTAAGCATTGACTTGGGGTTCGGAGTGGTAGTCCTCGTGCTTTGGGCACTGCAGTTGCCTTACTAACTGCTCGTGTTTGGGTGCTCTGTGGTGGAGACGGTGCTGTGTCAATGGGAACTGGGTTACTATCTGCTGGGGTTGGGGTTAGAAGGGGTGTAGCTGGTTCTCTGTCCAACTGGGTAGGGGTACAATCTGCGTGAGTCTGGGTTATGTGTGGTGGGGCTGCTTCTTGGGCAAGTACAACCGTGGTTCTATCTCCATCGACAGGTAGCACGATCTTTTCTGAAGACCGTGCTTTTACTCCCACAGATACTGCCATCACGCCCTCCAATTGAAATGGCTGATAAACAAGAAAAGTAATTGAATGTACAAACATTATAAGATAGACAGGTGCAATGGATAGTAGGGAAGAAAACAGGGCATGAAATAATTCACATTTATGTTGTCTAACCAAATAGAATAGCAGGACATAATTTCACATATATGATGGCTAATTAAACCGGATAGCATGACACAATTTCACATGTATGATGGCTAACTAAACAGGATAGAATGACATACTTCAAAATATGATGACTATGTAAACAGGATGACATGATATAACTATACGATGTGTCTATTAAAGTGGTTGGCATGCCATAAATCACAAACATGCCGTCGATGGAAACATGATGGCATGATATAATTCACGGATAGAATGACATAATTCAAAATATGATGACTATGTGAACATGATGAGATGATATAACTATATTATGTCTTTAGAAAATGGGTTGGCATGCCATAATTCAGATACATGCTGTCTATGTAAACATCATGGCATGATATAATTCAAATATATGATTTATATACTAAGGAAGTGAGCATAGGGCAATCGCATATATGATGTATCAACTAAGGAGATGGCATTCAATATCGTGTATATGATGTAAAAACTAAGTATTGCAATACAACATATGCATGATATGAGTAATATAACCCTGCCAAGTTTGAGCATACACCTCAGGGGGATAATAGGACTAGTCATCTGCCTCTGAATCCTCCTCTGAAGAGCTATCTGTAACCAGCAAAATATCTGCTTCAGCAGGTAGCATTGTCTGCTCTGAAGACCTTGTTTTCACTCCAGATTTCTCCATCACCAATTCAAATGGCTGATGCACAGGAAGAGCAGTTGAATATACAAACATTGTCGACAAAAGCAATGAGAAATACAAAAAAAGGACGGCATGATATAATTCACATATATGACGCTTGGCTAAACAGCATGGCATTGCATAATTCACATATATAATGCCTTGCAACAAGATAGCATTGCATAATTCACATATATAATGTCTTGCAACAAGATGGCGTTGCATAATTCACATATATGGTAATTAGACACTAAATAGGTGGCATTCACACAAAGCATGTCTAAACTAAGCAAATGACATAGCAATGCAAGATACCATACGTACGATATGAGCAACATAACCCTGCCAAGTTAGAGCGTGCACCTCGGTGGGGGGGGAATAGGACTGGTCATCTGTCTCTGAATCCTCCTCTGAGAAGCTATCTGTAACCAGCAAGACATGCGCTTCGTCAGATAGCATTGTCTGCTCTGAAGACCTTGTTTCCACTCTAGATTTTTCCATGACCGTGCCGAATGGCTGATGCACAGGAAGAGTAATTGAATGTACTAAAATTGTTGACAAATTTAACACGTAATAAAAAATGATGTCATGATATAATTCACATATAAGATGACTGGCTAACCAGGGTGGCATTGCAAAATTCACATATATGATTCCTGGCTAAACAAGATGGCATTGCATGATTCACATATACGATAAAGAAACTAAACAGATGGCATTGACACAAAGCATGTCTAAACTAAGCAGATGACATCTTTGATGTATACAGTAAGCAATGCAAGGCACCATATGCATGATATTACCAACATCAGCATGCCAAGTTAGAGCGAAGACCTCATGGGGTAAATAGGAGTGGTCTTCTGCTTCTGAATCCCCCTCAGAACAGTTATCTTCCTCTTGATTATGATCCGAAATGGGTGGAGGGGGGGCTGCCTTTGCGCCCACCATGGAGCGACGTCTGCATGAAATTTTATTGCCACGCAAGGCTCGTCTCTTTTGCTCTACATGTTCAGCTCCATTGTGTACAATAACTGACATGCATAGGAATAAAACATAGTGAGATTATGTAAGGAGTGCATGCACAAATCCAGAGTGATGGTAGCAAACAGTGGATAGTGTTGGGGAACGTGGTAATTTCAAAAAAAAATTCCTACGCACACGCAAGATCATGGTGATGCGTAGCAACGAGAGGGTCGTCCACGTACCCTCGTAGACCGTTAAGCGGAAGCGTTATGACAACGCGGTTGATGTAGTCGTACGTCTTCACGATCGACCGATCCTCAGTACCGAACGTACGGCACCTCCGCGTTCAGCACACGTTCAGCTCGGTGACGTCCCGCGAACTCATGATCCAGTAGAGCTCGAGGGAGAGTTTCGTCAGCACGATGGCGTGGTGACGATGTTGATGAAGCTACCGTCGCAGGGCTTTGCCTAAGCACCGCTACGATATGACCGAGGTGGATTATGGTGGAGGGGGCACCGCACACGGCTGGGAGAGATCAATGATCAACTTGTCTGTTCTAGGGTGCCCCCTGCCCCCGTATATAAAGGAGCAAGGGGGGAGGCTGGCCGGCCCCTGTAGGGCGCGCCAGGAGGAGGAGCCCTCCTCCTAGTAGGAGTAGGACTCCCCTCTTTCCTACTCCTACTAGGAGGGGGAAAGGAAGGGGGAGAAGGAGATGGAAAGGGGGGCGTCGCCCCCCTTCCTAGTCCAATTCAGACCAAAGGGGGAGGGGGCACGCGGCCTGCCCTGGTCGGCCCCTCTCTCTCTCCACTAGGGCCCAACTAGGCCCATTAACCCCCCGGGGGTTCCGATAACCCCTCCGGCACTCCGGTAAAATCCCGATTTCACCCAGAACTCTTCCGACGTCCAAATATAGGCTTCCAATATATCAATCTTTATGTCTCGACCATTTCGAGACTCCTCGTCATGTCCGTGATCATATTTGGGACTCCGAACTATCTTCAGTACATCAAAACATATAAACTCATAATACCGATCGTCACAGAACTTTAAGCGTGCGGACCCTACGGGTTCGAGAACTATGTAGACATGACCGAGACACGTCGCCGGTCAATAACCAATAGCGGAACCTGGATGCTCATATTGGTTCCTACATATTCTACGAAGATCTTTATTGGTCAAACCGCATAGCAACATACGTTGTTCCCTTTGTCATCGATATGTTACTTGCCTGAGATTCGATCGTCGGTATCTCAATACCTAGCTCAATCTCGATACCGGAAAGTATCTTTACTCATTCCGTAATGCATCATCCCGCAACTAGCTCATTAGTCACATTGCTTGCAAGGCTTATAGTGATGTGCATTACCGAGAGGGCCCAGAGATACCTCTCCGACTATCGGAGTGACAAATTCTAATCTCGATCTATGCCAACTCAACAAGTACCATTGGAGACACCTATAGAGCACCTTTATAATCACCCAGTTACGTTGTGACGTTTGGTAGCACACAAAGTGTTCCTTCGGTAATCGGGAGTTGCATAATCTCATAGTCATAGGAACATGTATATGTCGTGAAGAAAGATATAGCAGTAAACTAAACGATCAAGTGCTAAGCTGTAACGCCCCGGATCCGATGCGCCAGGTGTCTTCCAGTTATTCGTCGTTGTTGCCATGTCATTTTCTTGCGTGTTGCATTTTGCCATGTCATCATCTGCATTGCATCATCATGTTTTTCAAAACTTGCATCCGGTCTTTTTCCTCGTTGTCCGTTTCGCGATCCGACACTCTCGCGCGCGCCCGTCGCCCCTCTCAGACCTTGTTTCGTGAGTGGGAGAAAAACCTTCTCGAAATGGGCCGAGATTTGCCGAGTGGCCTTGGTATAGCACCGACAGACCGCCCGTCAAATTTCGTTCCATTTGTAGGTCGTTTGATGCCCCAACGGTTGACCGCGTAGCCCGAAGCCCCTTTTGTCTTGCAGCCCAACACCCCTCCAAATCAGCCCACTAACCCAGCAAAACCCCCTCCATGCTCTCGGTCGTTCGATCACGATCGTGTGGGCGAAAGCCGCACCCCATTTGGACTCTCCTAGCTCCCTCTACCTATTTAAAGGCCTTCCCCGTCCATTTTCGCAGTCCAAACCCTAGCCCCGCTCCTCTCTCCGCGCCGGACACAGTCGCCGCCGCCGCCCGCGCCAATCCGGTCGTGCCACGTGGGCTCCTCCGCCGCCGGCCCGCCCCGGGCCGCGACCGGGCCCGAGCTCCCCCGCGCCCCTGCGCCGCCCGGCTCCCTCTGCTCCGTCGCCGCGCCTCCGCCGGCGGCGACCTCGCGCCGCCCCGCGCCGGCGATCGCGCCCGCCGCCGCGTTCACCGGAGGTCGCCGCCTGTCCCCTGTGCCGCCGGCGACCCGCGCCTGCCCCGCCGGACCTCTGCCGCCCCGCCGCGCCCGAGGCGCCCGGGCTCCCCGCGCCCGAGGACGCCGCCTCCCCGACCACCGGCGCCTCCCCGAGCTCTACTCCGGCGCCCTCCTCCTTCCCCATCTCCGGCGAGCACCCCGGCCGTCCTCGGTTCGCGGCCCGATCCAGATCCAGAGACGGTTGACTTTCTCCCCCCCCCCCCCGAAATTCTCCAAGTCCTGAAAATATTGCATTCTGGTGCATAATATGACCTACCATAACTCTTTGCATACTGCTCCGTTTCATGCGTGTGATATATCGAAATGTTCATTACAAGATGCTCTTCATTTTGTTCCATTGTGCCATTCCCGTTTGAGTCCATCTTGATGCCTAAATCTCTGGTGCAAGAGTGCTATATGATGTTTACTGCTGTTATTTTATCAGAACTTGGTGATTTGTTATTTTTGTTGCAATTGATGTGTGCATCTTATGGGTATGAGCTCTACAGGTGTTTTGATCTATGACATGCCATCTTTACAGAGGTGTATGCCATGTTTTTTTGTGATCTATGTGGTGACTAGCCCAAGCATGCAAACTAGGCTTCGTGATGTTTCTGTTTTCAGAGACTTAGGATTTTGCTAAGTCCTTTATCTGCTTTTATTTTGTTGCCATGTATCCATGTGTCTACAGTAAGATCCATGCTTATTTTGGGCATGTTCAGTAATGATGTTTTATAGATATAGTTGTGCTATATCCATTAATGCCCCTGTTTGCAATTATGGAGTGCCCTAGCATGTCTTAATCTTACTCTACTTTTGCTATAAAATATTCCTGGCAGATTGTTAACATGATATTCAATTTTTTCCAAGGTTGTTGTAGTTGATCCATACATGCTATGTATTTTCTCTTGCCATGGTTAGCTTCATAAACATGCCATCTTGCTGTAGGTATCCTTGTTTTGTCATGCATTGCTTTGTGGTGAGTGAATCAACTCACCAAGATGCCCTCATAATTTCTGTTACTGCCATGCTCTGTTTTCTGCCAAGTCTGAAACCTTTTAACGAAACTTGCTATGTTTACATGGGTGCCATCGTATCTTCTGTGCCTTTTTGGCTCATGGTCAGTAAGGTACTTTTGTTTTAGGAAATTACTAGATTCATGCCATGTCTTTGTTTGCTATGATGTGTTCCTGTAGAATGTTGTTTGATAGCTCTAAACTTTGCAACCTGATGTTATTTCTGTCATGTCCAGTAATTTCTGCTAAGTCTGTGAATCTGTTATTATTTGCAATCTTCCCATGTCCTTTTGAGCATGTTCTAGTGATTTCTGGAGATAGCTCAGTGTTCATGTTTTGTCATGCTTTACCTGTACATCACGTCCATGACTTTTGTTTTCATGTTGAGTTGCTGTAGCATATTGTTTTGATGCTTGCTAGATGCCTAGTTGCTGGTTTGGACAGTTTGTTGTTATATCTTGTTTGGAGTGTATGTGTCGCACCGTTGCTCCGTTTGGAGTGTGCTCTATATGAAACTTGCTTAGTTTTGCATGTAGTCGCATATTATCATGTTGCATCCTTATTTTGAGGTGTTTCCTTGATGTTTGTATGCATTTTGCATCAATGCCATGTTTAGCTTGTTTTGCTCATATCTTTTAGGCCGTAGCTCCGAATCTAATAAACTTTATATGTAACTTGACTAGAATTTCGTGTAGAACATCTTGGTACATTTAAACTTGCTGTTTAACAACTTGAACATAAGGTTATTCAGATCTGGACCAATTTCGAAATTTGCATATGAGGACTTACCGGATTTGTTCTATGTTGTTTCCGGCCTCATTTAAACTTGCTTTGATGTGTTGTTCTTGTATGCATCATCTCTTGCCATGAGTAGCTTCATATAGACTGGTCATGCATCATACTTGGTTGAGCATCATGCCCTGTTCATGTGTGGTGTGTTCACCATGTTGTGTGCTTCTTCTCGATAGTTCCCGTTTCGTTGCGATCGTGAGGATTCGTTCGTCTACGCTTGGTTCGTCTTCGTGGCTTCATCTTCTTCATGGACTCGTTCTTCTTCCTAGCGGGATTTCAGGCAAGATGACCATCACCTTGGATCTCATTACTATCATTGCTATGCTAGTTGCTTCGTTCTATCGCTTTGCTGCGCCACCTATCACTTGCTCTTCAAGCCTCCCAAATTGCCATGAACCTCTAACCTTTGTCACCCTTCCTAGCAAACCGTTGTTTGGCTATGTTACCACTTTTGCTCAGCCCCTCTTATAGCGTTGCTAGTTGCAGGTGAAGATGAAGATTACTCCGTGTTGGATTATGTTTATGTTGGGATATCACAATACCTCTTATTTAATTAATGCATCTATATACTTGGTAAAGGGTGGAAGGCTCGGCCCTATGCCTGGCATTTTGTTCCACTCTTGCCGCCCTAGTTTCCGTCATATCGGTGTTATGTTCCTTGTTTTTGCGTCCCTTACGCGGTTGGGTGATTTATGGGACCCCCTTGACAGTTCGCTTTGAATAAAACTCTTCCAGCAAGGCCCAACCTTGGTTTTACATTTGCCTCACCTAGCCTTTTTTCCCTTGGGAGTCGCGCATCCCGAGGGTCATCTTTATTTTACCCCCCCCCGGGCCAGTGCTTGTCTAAGTATTGGTCCAAACTAGAGCATCGTGCGGGACCATCACTTGGCAACTTGGGTTACGTCGGTACCTGTAAGCTTAGCTCATCCGGTGTGTCCTGAGAACGAGATACGTGCGACTCCTATCGAGATTGTCGACACATCGGGCGGCTTTGCTGGACTTGTTTTACCATTGTTGAAATGTCTTGTAACCGGGATTCCGAGATTGATCGGGTCTTCCCGGGAGAAGGAATATCCTTCGTTGACCGTGAGAGCTTATAATGGGCTAAGTTGGGACACCCCTGCAGGGTATAAACTTTTGAGAGCCGTGCCCGCGGTTATGTGGCAGATGGGAATTTGTTAATATCCGGTTGTAGAGAACTTGACACTTGACTTAAATAAAACGCATCAACCGCGTGTGTAGCCATGATGGTCTCTTCTCGGCGGAGTCCGGGAAGTGTACACGGTTTATGGGTTATGCTTGACGTAAGTAGGAGTTCAGGATCACTTCTTGATCATTACAAGTTGACGACCGTTCCGTTGTTTCTCTTCTCGCTCTTATTTGCGTATGTTAGCCACCATACTTGCTTAGTCGCTCCTGCAACCTCACCACTTTACCCCTTCCTTACCCATTAAGCTTTGCTAGTCTTGATACCCATGGTAATGGGATTGCTGAGTCCTCGTGGCTCACAGATTACTACAACACCAGTTGCAGGTACAGGTTTTGCGATGATCATGACGCGAGAGCGATGTTACTTGTTTTGGAGTTCTTCTTCTGCTTCTTCTTCGATCAGGGGATAGGTTCCAGGTCGGCAGCCTGGGCTAGCAGGGTGGATGTCGTTTGAGCTTCTGTTTGTGTTTCATCCGTAGTCGGATGTGGATCTTAGGTATGATGTATTGATGTATTCTTGCGGCATTTGTATGCCTTGTATGTATTCCCTTCTATTATGCACGACGGTATGATCTTAGGGACCAGTGAAGTCGGACCCGACCTCATAGGTTCCTTTTTCCTTTAGCGCGCGACTCCTTATGTTCTCGTCCACTTGATTGCGAGTCAGATCGCATTCGGCTTGACCAGTTGGTAGCGGTTTCTAGCAAAGCGTCCCGACTCCAAGTGTTCGATGAAGTCGCTTCGGCGAGCCTGTACAACGTATCAGCTTCTGTTCTTTTTGCCTCACGATGATGTTGTAGGTCTCAAGGCGAGCCAGTCATCCTTGTGCTAGCCCGGCCTCTTTCTCGTTCCAATGATGCCGATCTCAAAACCAGATTATCTCATAATCCTCGTCACATGACCATGCTTATCCAGGTCAGATCACGCGAGGAGCCCAAAGTATATCGCTCCAGATTGGAGGCGCAAATTACATCTTGCTCAACCATGTCTCGTGGCATGGATCTAGACAAGCCCGAAACCAACCTTTATAACTACCCAGTTACAGAGTAGCGTTTCGTCAGCCCAAAGCAGGTCGTTCACCATTCTGTGTCTATGCGTCGACCTTAGGTCTAGGACACACAACACATGTCTTACTAGAGACTAATAGATGACCAGATCTTGTTGCGTTACATGTTGGATCTGTTTGACTCGGACCTTATCTGGATCCGGATCCAACTCTACTCCCAATCTTTCCAACACTACAAAAAAAGACACATCCGTGACATTTTGGGCCGAATGAAATTTTTTTCTGCCATACTTATGACACTTCTATGACTATAATTGTGACAAAACCCGGTATCATCATAGATGTGGTGGGTTCCTACTTCTATGACAAAAAATCATGACAGAAAATGGGCTTTTCGTCCTGGGCGGGCCGGAGACGCAGCTGCATGACATTCTTTGGGCCGTCCATGATGGAAAAACCGTGGTAGAAGCGAGGGCGAGAAAAATATCGGGGTGTTCCCGGTTATGGTGGGTGGTCGGGGCCGAGCGATGCGCGTTTCTCTCATACACGCACGCGTGTGGGTGCGAGGCGTTGGGCTCTAACTGAACCCGAGCGAGGCGTTGGGCTCTAACTGAACCCGAGCGATTGCACTGCAGGCTACGCGTTACTGAACCCGAGCGATCGATCGATGGCTGTTAACTGAACCCGATCGAGCGATTCCTTCGCTACTGCTGCTAACTGAAGCCGATCGATGCTGCCTCTGGATGAACAGTGAGCGATGCTGGGGGGTGGATGAACAGTTCCTGGTGGGGGTGGATGAACAGGACCCCGTGGTGTTGCCTCTGGATGAACAGGACCCTGATCGATCGAGCCGGTTGGGGATGGATGAACAGGACCCCGTGGAGGGCTGGATGAACAGGACCACCCCGTGGAGGGCTGGATGAACAGTAGACGGTGGAGGGCTGGATGAACAATAGCCCGTGGAGGGGTGGTTGAACAGGAGCCCGTGGAGAGGGCTGGTTGAACAGTAGCCGGTGGAGTAGCGCGCGGTGGAGGCTGGATGAACAGGAGCCCGTGGATGAACAGTCGCAGGTGGAGGCTGGAGGAGGTCGACGGTGGATGAACAGTAGCCCGTGGAGGCTGGAAGGGGTCGACGGTGGAGATGAACAGTATCCCGTGGAGTCCCATTTTGCGGTACGCCACAGCCCTCCCGATGAACAGGACCCCCGTTTCGACCGTAGCGCTCTAACAGAAGTCCGTTTCCTCCGTTTTGCGGTACGCCACACCCCTCCCGATCAACAGGACCCCCGTTTTGACCATAGGTGGTCTGTTTCCTCCGTTTTGCGGTACGCCAAACCCCTCTCGATGAACAGGATCCCGTTTCGAACGTGGCCGGTCGAACACAAGGTCGTTTCCTCCGTTCTGCCGTACGCCAGGCCTCGTTTCCATCGGCTGTTCCCTCCAAGCCCTCCCGATGAACACGACGACACATTCCATTCTGACCCAGCCGGTTGGCTCCCCATGAACACGACGACGACGTTGTTTCTCCATTCCGACCCAGCCCTGTACACGAGCCCGGGCCGTACGTATGCGTGAGTAAGCGTTCGAGACCCTGCCCATATGTACGTGCGTGGCCGTATTTTCTTTCTTGCACACTAGCCGCTGTACGTACGTGTACATGCTACGTGTGCGACTCTACATTGACCAGTATGTACGTACACGTTCGCGACGAGAATGACAACGCTACGTACGCTTCGACCAGGTGAGTCCCGACTGTCAGGCACTCCCTTGCATGCAAAGATGTAGCTGGTGGGTCCCAGCAGTCGGGGGGCGACTCATTTTTTTTGCCCGGACGCACTTCCTTGCGTGCGAAGATGTAGCTAGTGGGTCCCAGCAGTCAGGGGGGAAACGTTTTTTTCGTGAAATACGGTGGCCCGTCCAGTGGGTCCCCGCTGTCAGGTGGAGGAATAATTATTTTGCGCGTAATAAGGAGGCACTTCCTTGCTGCGCCCGTGGACCCAGCTGTTAGCCTCTCCACGTACAGTCCACGTCCGATGGAAGCCGTTCCTTGACCACGTTGACCACGCCGCGCCGAGAGCACTAGGGCGGTGGACGACGGCGAGGCCTAGGAAGGGGACGACACGGAGCCGGAGAAGACGCGGCAGTGGATGCCCACGCGTAGTGGAGTATGAGGGTTCACTGGTTCACTGCGGTGTGAGGCTGCCGTCGCCGCAGAATAACAGGGGGGTGTGGGTGAGTAGAGGGATGGCCTGGCCAGCGGTGGGAGTAGTAGGGGGTGGTGAGGCCTCCGCGGCATCGCAGCCGGCCACGGGAGGCAGGAGCACGAGGCACGACCGGCGCTGGTTTGGGCGGCTGGTGCAAGAAGACCAGTGGTTGAAGAAGCACTACGGTCGTTGGATGGACATCGTACGGTCACTGGAGCTAGAATCGTGCATATTGACTAAGTTGACAAAGCCCTCCGTCCCCGTCAACTTAGTAGGCCCACAAGTCAGCCTGCCACTATACTGGGTCCCAGCTAGCATGGGGAGTATTCATTTTTTTGCGTAATAAGGAAGCACTTCCTTGCGTGTGAAGATATAGCTGGTGGGTCCGAGCTGTCAGTGGCGGTAACGTTTTTTTTCGCGAAATACAGAGGCCCTTTTGGTGGGTCCCAGATGTTAGGTGGAGGAATCATTATTTTGCGCGTAATAAGGAGGCATTTCATTGCGTGCGGTGATAATCCTCAAGTGCAGGGAATCATCGTAGCAATTTCCAAAGGTGGAAGTGATAAGTATGGAGTGTCGAACCCACAAGGAGCTAAAGGTAAGATCAATATTCTCTCAAGCCCTATCTACCACTGATACGACTCTACGTACACCGAACATTTGCTTCCAACTAGAAACGAGAAATAAAACTACGTTGTGGGTATGAAGAGGATAACTTTGCATGGTATCGGAGAGCTAAAATATAAAAGTAGATGATGTTATCATAAAGTTAGAATATATTACTAAGTATTATAAATAGCGAGTGTGGAATAATGGTGGATCGGTGTACGGAATTGTCCTAGGCAATTGTTAACAAGACCGGTAATCACTATTGTAGTTTCATATGAGGGAGAGGCATAAGCTAACATACTTCCTCTACTTGGATCATATGCACTTATGATTGGAAATCTAGCAAGCATCCGCAACTACTAAAGATCATTAAGGTAAAACCCAACCATGCATTAAAGCATCAAGTCCTCTTTATTCGCATACGCAACAATCCCTCTTACTCGGGTTTGTGTTTCAGTCACTCACCAACCCACTATAAGCGAATCATGAACGTATTGCAACACCCTACAGCGGGAATCCCTCACGCTTGCGCGACACGGAGGGCACCATAGGACAGCACCAAAATAAAAAGATGAGGATGGTGATGATGATGGTGATGTTGATGAAGACGATTACCGCGGCGATGATTCCCCTCTCAATGGCACTCCGGTGCCACCAACAGAGAGGAGGAGAGGTTCTCCCCCTTGTGCTTCCTCCTCCATGGCCTCCACCCTCTGGTCATTGGCCTTCATGGTGATGATGGCCCATCCGGGATACTCCTCCATGGCCACCGGTGATGATGGCCCCCTCCGGCAGGGTGCCGGAGAGGGCCTAGATTGATTTCTCATGGCTACAGAGGCTTGCGGCAGCGGAACTTCCGATCCAGGTTTCTTTCTGGAAGTTTGGGTATATATAGAAGAATTTTGCATTGATTTCACGTCAGGGAGGTCTCCGGGCTGTCCACGAGGCAGGGGGCGCGCCCCAGGGGGGTGGGCGCGCCCCCCACCCTCGTGGGCAGCCCGGGACTCTTCTGGCCTGCTTCTGGTACTCCGTGGGCTTCTTCTGGTCCAAAAATGATCTCCTTCAAGTGGCACGTCAATTGGACTCCGTTTGGTTTTCCTTTTCTGCGATACTCTAAAACAAGGAGAAAACAGAAACTGGCACTGGGCTCTAGGTTAATAGGTTAGTCCCAAAAATCATATAAAATGTCATAAAATGCATATAAAACATCCTAGAAGGATAGTATAATAGCATGAATACTTCATAAATTATAGATACGTTGGAGACGTATCAGCATCCCCAAGCTTAATTCCTGCCGTCCTCGAGTAGGTGAATGATAAAAGAAATAATTTATGAAGTGTGAATGCTAGCAAGTGCTTAAGTTTGATCAATGATAATTCCAATCACCTTTTCTAGCATCATTACATGTCATAACAGTAGCTCATCTCATAAAACTTCTCATGATCAAGTAACAAGAAAATCGCATGTTTAAAGTATAGATCATAAACTTTCTTGAAAACTAACAAACAATATTCTCAGTCATCAAACAATTGCAATTCATCTTATTTTCAGGGAGAGTCTATGTCAGAGCTTTGATTTAGCAAACTCCACATACTCAACTATCATTTAGTCTTTCACAATTGCTAACACTCACGCGATATTTATGGGTTCAAAGTTTTAATCAGACACAGAGAAATATAGGGGCTTATAGATTCGCCTCCCAACCTTTTACCTCAAGGGTAATGTCAACAATAATAGTTCATGATGCCTTATATCCAATTGGATATATATATATCAGAATCTTTCCAACACAAGGTGCTTGCCAAAGGATAAAATGTAAAAAGGAAAGGTGAAAATCACCATGACTCTTGCATAAGGGTAAGAGATAAAAGTAAAGGATAGGCCCTTCGCAGAGGGAAGCAGAGGTTGCCATGCGCTTTCAGGGTTGGATGCACAAAATCTTAATGCGAAAGAACATCACTTTATATTGCCACTTGTGATATGGACCTTTATTATGCAGTCCGTCGCTTTTATTTCTTCCACATCACAAGATCGTATAAAGCTTATTTCCTCCACACTAGTCAATCATACATATTTAGAGGGCAATTTTTATTGCTTGCACCGATGACAACTTATTTGAAGGATCTTACTCAATCCATAGGTAGGTATGGTGGACTCTCATGGCAAAACTTGGTTTAAGGATATTTGGAAACACAAGTAGTATCTCTACTTAGTGCAAAGAATTTGGCTAGCATGAGGGGGAAAGGCAAGCTCAACGTGTTGGGCGATCCATGACAATATACTTTATTTCAGATATAAGAAAACATAACCCATTACGTTGTCTTCCTTGTCCAACATCAACCTTTTAGCATGTCATATTTTAATGAGTGCTCACAACTACAAAAGATGTCCAAGATAGTATATTTATATGTGAAATCCCTCTTCCTTCAATATTCTTTCATGAATTGTTCAAGTGACCAATTCTACGTTTGCTAACTTTCAATAAGTTTACTACCTATACTTATTATGTGTGTGTTGGAAATATGCCCTAGAGGCAATAATAAATGGTTATTATTATATTTCTTTGTTCATGATAATTGTCTATTATTCATGCTATAATTTTATTGTCCGGAAATCGTAATACATGTGTGAATACATAGACCACAACGTGTCCCTAGTAAGCCTCTAGTTGACTAGCTCGTTGATCAACAGATAGTCATGGTTTCCTGACTATGGACATTGGATGTCATTGATAACGGGATCACATCATTAGGAGAATGATGTGATGGACAAGACCCAATCCTAAGCATAGCATAAAAGATCGTGTAGTTTCGTTTGCTAGAGCTTTTCCAATGTCAAGTATCTTTTCCTTAGACCATGGGATCGTGCAACTCCCGGATACCGTAGGAGTGCTTTGGGTGTGCCAAACGTCACAACGTAACTGGGTGACTATAAAGGTGCACTACGGGTATCTCCGAAAGTGTCTGTTGGGTTGGCACGGATCGAGACTGGGATTTGTCACTCCGTGTGACGGAGAGGTATCTCTGGGCCCACTCGGTAATGCATCATCATAATGAGCTCAATGTGACTAAGGCGTTAGTCACGGGATCATGCATTGCGGTACGAGTAAAGAGACTTGCCGGTAACGAGATTGAACAAGGTATTGGGATACCGACGATCGAATCTCGGGCAAGTAACATACCGATTGACAAAGGGAATTGTATACGGGATTGATTGAATCCTCGACACCGTGGTTCATCCGATGAGATCATCGTGGAACATGTGGGAGCCAACATGGGTATCCAGATCCCGCTGTTGGTTATTGACCGGAGAGGCGTCTCGGTCATGTCTGCATGTCTCCCGAACCCGTAGGGTCTACACACTTAAGGTCCGGTGACGCTAGGGTTGTAGAGATATATGTATGCGGAAACCCGAAAGTTGTTCGGAGTCCCGGATGAGATCCCGGACGTCACGAGAGGTTCCGGAATGGTCCGGAGGTGAAGAATTATATATAGGAAGTCCAGTTTCGGCCACCGGGAAAGTTTCGGGGGTTACCGGTATTGTACCGGGACCACCGGAAGGGTCCCGGGGGTCCACCGGGTGGGGCCACCTATCCCGGAGGGCCCCGTGGGCTGAAAGTGGAAGGGAACCAGCCCTTAGTGGGCTGGGGCGCCCCCCTTGGGCCTCCCCCCATGCGCCTAGGGTTGGGAACCCTAGGGGGGAGTTCCCCCTTGCCTTGGGGGGCAAGGCAACCCCTTCCCCCCTTGTGGCCGCCGCCCCCCCTTGAGATCCCATCTCTTGGGGCCGGCGCCCCCCCAGGGGGCCTATATAAAGGGGGGGAGGGAGGGCAGCACACAACAGCCTTGGGCGCCTCCCTCCTCCCCTGCAACACCTCTCTCTCTCTCTCGCAGAAGCTTAGCAAAGCCCTGCCGAGACCCGCTACATCCACCACCACGCCGTCGTGCTGTTGGATCTCCATCAACCTCTCCTTCCCCCTTGCTGGATCAAGAAGGAGGAGACGTCGCTGCACCGTACGTGTGTTTAACGCGGAGGTGCCGTCCGTTCGGCACTCGGTCATCGGTGATTTGGATCACGGCGAGTACGACTCCGTCATCCACGTTCATTGGAACGCTTCCGCTCGCGATCTACAAGGGTATGTAGATGCACTCCCTTCCCCTCGTTGCTAGTATACTCCATAGATGCATCTTGGTGAACGTAGGAAAATTTTAAAATTATGCTACGTTTCCCAACAGTGGCATCATGAGCCAGGTCTATGCGTAGTTACTATGCACGAGTAGAACACAAAGCAGTTGTGGGCGTTGAGTTTGCCAATTCTTCTTGCCGCTACTAGTCGTTTCTTGTTTCGGCGGCATTGTAGGATGAAGCGGCCCGGACCGACCTTACACGTACGCTTACGTGAGACTGGTTCCACCGACTGACATGCACTAGTTGCATAAGGTGGCTAGCGGGTGTCTGTCTCTCCTACTTTAGTCGGAACGGATTCGATGAAAAGGGTCCTTATGAAGGGTAAATAGAAATTGGCAAATCACGTTGTGGTCATACGTAGGTAAGAAAACGTTCTTGCTAGAAACCTACAAACCACGTAAAAACTTGCAACAACAATTAGAGGACGTCTAACTTGTTTTTGCAGCAAGTGCTATGTGATGTGATATGGCCAGAAGATGTGATGAATGATATATGTGATGTATGAGATTGATCATATTCTTGTAATAGGAATCACGACTTGCATGTCGATGAGTATGACAACCGGCAGGAGCCATAGGAGTTGTCTTTATTATTTTGCATGACCTGCGTGTCATTGAATAACGCCATGTAATTTACTTTACTTTGTTGCTAAACGCGTTAGCCATACAAGTAGAAGTAATCGTTGGCGTGACAACTTCATGAAGACACAATGATGGAGATCATGATGATGGAGATCATGGTGTCATGCCGGTGACGAAGATAATCATGGTGCCCCGAAGATGGAGATCAAAGGAGCATGATGATATTGGCCATATCATGTCACTATTTGATTGCATGTGATGTTTATCATATTTTGCATCTTATTTGCTTAGAACGACGGTAGTAAGTAAGATGATCCCTTATAATAATTTCAAGAAAGTGTTCACCCTAACTGTGCACCGTTGCGAAGGTTCGTTGTTTCGAAGCACCACGTGATGATCGGGTGTGATAGATTCTAACGTTCGAATACAACGGGTGTTGACGAGCCTAGCATGTACAGACATGGCCTCGGAACACACGCAATACACTTAGGTTGACTTGACGAGCCTAGCATGTACAGACATGGCCTCGGAACACGGAGGACCGAAAGGTCGAGCATGAGTCGTATAGAAGATACGATCAACATGGAGATGTTCACCGATCTTGACTAGTCCGTCTCACGTGATGATCGGACACGGCCTAGTTGACTCGGATCATGTTTCACTTAGATGACTAGAGGGATGTCTATCTGAGTGGGAGTTCATTAAATAATTTGATTAGATGAACTCAATTATCATGAACTTAGTCTAAAAATCTTTACACTATGTCTTGTAGATCAAATGGCCAACGTTGTCCTCAATTTCAACGCGTTCCTAGAGAAAACCAAGCTGAAAGATGATGGCAGCAACTATACGGACTGGGTCCGGAACCTGAGGCTCATCCTCATAGTAGCCAAGAAAGATTATGTCTTAGAAGCACCGCTAGGTGAAGCACCAATCCTAGAGAACCAAGACATTATGAACGCTTGGCAGTAGCGTGCTGATGATTACTCCCTCGTTCAGTGCGGCATGCTTTACAGCTTAGAACCGGGTCTCCAAAAGCGTTTTGAGAAACATGGAGCATATGAGATGTTCGAGGAGCTGAAACTGGTTTTTCAAGCTCATGCCCGGGTCGAGAGATATGAAGTCTCCGACAAGTTCTTCAGCTGTAAAATGGAGGAGAACAGTTCTGTTAGTGAGCACATACTCAGAATGTCTGGGTTGCACAACCGCTTGTCTCAGCTGGGAGTTAATCTCCCGGATGACGCGGTCATTGACAGAATCCTCCAGTCGCTTCCACCAAGCTACAAGAGCTTTGTGATGAACTACAATATGCAGGGGATGGAAAAGACCATTCCCGAGGTATATTCAATGCTGAAATCAGCGGAAGGGGAGATCAGAAAAGAACATCAAGTGTTGATGGTAAATAAAACCACTAAGTTCAAGAAGGGCAAGGGTAAGAAGAACTTCAAGAAGGACGGCAAGGGAGTTGCCGCGCCCGGTAAACCAGTTACCGGGAAGAAGTCAAAGAATGGACCCAAGCCCGAGACTGAGTGCTTTTATTGCAAGGGAAGTGGTCACTGGAAGCGGAACTGCCCCAAATATTTAGCGGACAAGAAGAAGGCCGGCAACACCCAAGGTATATGTGATATACAAGTAATTGATGTGTACCTTACCAGTACTCGTAGTAGCTCCTGGGTATTTGATACCGGTGCGGTTGCTCATATTTGTAACTCAAAGCAGGAACTACGGAATAAACGGAGACTGGCAAAGGACGAGGTGACGATGCGCGTCGGGAATGGTTCCAAGGTCGATGTGATCGCCGTTGGCACGCTACCTCTGCATCTACCCACGGGATTAGTTTTAAACCTCAATAATTGTTATTTAGTGCCAGCTTTGAGCATGAACATTGTATCTGGATCTCGTTTAATTCGAGATGGCTACTCATTTAAATCTGAGAATAATGGTTGTTCTATTTATTTGAGAGATATGTTTTATGGTCATGCCCCGCTGGTCAATGGTTTATTTTTGATGAATCTCGAACGTGATGTTACACATGTTCATAGTGTGAATACCAAAAGATGTAAAGTTGATAACGATAGTCCCACATACTTGTGGCACTGCCGCCTTGGTCACATTGGTGTCAAGCGCATGAAGAAGCTCCATGCAGATGGACTTTTGGAGTCTCTTGATTACGAATCATTTGACACGTGCGAACCATGCCTCATGGGTAAGATGACCAAGACTCCGTTCTCCGGAACAATGGAGCGAGCAACCAACTTATTGGAAATCATACATACCGATGTGTGCGGTCCAATGAGTGTTGAGGCTCGCGGAGGATATCGTTATGTTCTCACTCTCACTGATGATTTAAGTAGATATGGGTATGTCTACCTAATGAAACACAAGTCTGAAACCTTTGAAAAGTTCAAGGAATTTCAGAGTGAAGTCGAGAATCAACGTGACAGGAAAATAAAATTCTTACGATCAGATCGTGGTGGAGAATATTTAAGTCACGAATTTGGTACACACTTAAGGAAATGTGGAATAGTTTCACAACTCACGCCGCCTGGAACACCTCAGAGAAATGGTGTGTCCGAACGTCGTAATCGCACTCTATTGGATATGGTGCGATCTATGATGTCTCTTACCGATTTACCGCTCTCATTTTGGGGTTATGCTTTAGAGACTGCCGCATTCACTTTAAATAGGGCACCGTCTAAATCCGTTGAGACGACACCGTATGAATTATGGTTTGGGAAGAAACCTAAGCTGTCGTTTCTAAAAGTTTGGGGATGCGATGCTTATGTCAAGAAACTTCAACCTGAAAAGCTCGAACCCAAATCGGAAAAATGCGTCTTCATAGGATACCCTAAGGAAACTATTGGGTATACCTTCTACCTCAGATCCGAAGGCAAGATCTTCGTTGCCAAGAACGGGTCCTTTCTAGAGAAGGAGTTTCTCTCGAAAGAATTGAGTGGGAGGAAAGTGGAACTTGATGAGGTGATAGTCACCCCTTCCGAACCGGAAAGTAGCGCAGCGCGGGAAAATGTTCCTGTGGTGCCTACACCGACTGGGGAGGAAGTTAATGATGATGATCATGAAACTTCAGATCAAGTTACTGAACTTCGTAGGTCCACAAGGACACGTTCCGCACCAGAGTGGTACGGCAACCCTGTCCTGGAAATCATGTTGTTAGACAACGGTGAACCTTCGAACTATGAAGAAGCGATGGCGGGCCCGGATTCCGACAAATGGCTAGAAGCCATGAAATCCGAGATAGAATCCATGTATGAAAACAAAGTATGGACTTTGACTGACTTGCCCGATGAGCGGCGAGCCATAGAAAACAAATGGATCTTTAAGAAGAAGACGGACGCAGATGGTAATGTGACCATCTACAAAGCTCGACTTGTCGCTAAGGGTTATCGACAAGTTCAAGGGGTTGACTACGATGAGACTTTCTCACCCGTAGCGAAGCTGAAGTCCGTCCGAATCATGTTAGCAATTGCCGCATACTATGATTATGAGATATGGCAGATGGACGTCAAAACGGCATTCCTTAACGGCTTCCTTAAGGAAGAGTTGTATATGATGCAGCCGGAAGGTTTTGTCGATCCTAAGAATGCTAACAAAGTATGCAAGCTCCAACGCTCAATCTATGGGCTGGTGCAAGCATCTCGGAGTTGGAACATTCGCTTTGATGAGATGATCAAAGCGTTTGGGTTCACACAGACTTATGGAGAAGCCTGTGTTTACAAGAAAGTGAGTGGGAGCTCTGTAGCATTTCTCATATTATATGTGGATGACATATTGTTGATGGGAAATGATATAGAATTCTTGGAGAGTATAAAGGCCTATTTGAATAAGTGTTTTTCAATGAAGGACCTTGGAGAAGCTGCTTATATATTAGGCATCAAGATCTATAGAGATAGATCAAGACGCCTCATTGGTCTTTCACAGAGTACATACCTTGACAAGATATTGAAGAAGTTCAATATGGATCAGTCCAAGAAGGGGTTCTTGCCTGTATTGCAAGGTGTGCAGTTGAGCACGGCTCAATGCCCGACCACGGCAGAAGATATAGAAGAGATGAGTGTCATCCCCTATGCCTCGGCCATAGGGTCTATTATGTATGCCATGCTGTGTACCAGACCTGATGTAAACCTTGCCGTAAGTTTGGTAGGAAGGTACCAAAGTAATCCCGGCAAGGAACACTGGACAGCGGTCAAGAATATCCTGAAGTACCTGAAGAGGACTAAGGATATGTTTCTCGTTTATGGAGGTGACGAAGAGCTCGTC
Source organism: Triticum aestivum (assembly GCF_018294505.1). Lineage (NCBI taxonomy): Eukaryota > Viridiplantae > Streptophyta > Magnoliopsida > Poales > Poaceae > Triticum > Triticum aestivum. Next base: position 334,256,051 of record NC_057808.1, on the reverse strand, counting down.
GTAAAGGGTTACGTCGACGCTAGCTTCGACACAGATCTGGATGACTCGAAGTCACAAACCGGATACGTGTATATTTTGAATGGAGGAGCAGTAAGCTGGTGCAGTTGCAAGCAAAGCGTCGTGGCGGGATCTACATGTGAAGCGGAGTACATGGCAGCCTCGGAGGCAGCACAGGAAGCAGTCTGGATGAAGGAGTTCATTACCGACCTAGGGGTGATTCCCAATGCGTCGGGCCCAATGACTCTCTTCTGTGACAACACTGGAGCTATTGCCCTTGCGAAGGAGCCCAGGTTTCACAGGAAGACCAGGCATATCAAGCGTCGCTTCAACTCCATTCGTGAAAGTGTTCAAAATGGAGACATAGATATTTGTAAAGTACATACGGACCTGAATGTAGCAGATCCGTTGACTAAACCTCTCCCTAGGGCAAAACATGATCAACACCAGGACGCAATGGGTGTTCGATTCATCACAATGTAACTAGATTATTGACTCTAGTGCAAGTGGGAGACTGTTGGAAATATGCCCTAGAGGCAATAATAAATGGTTATTATTATATTTCTTTGTTCATGATAATTGTCTATTATTCATGCTATAATTGTATTGTCCGGAAATCGTAATACATGTGTGAATACATAGACCACAACGTGTCCCTAGTAAGCCTCTAGTTGACTAGCTCGTTGATCAACAGATAGTCATGGTTTCCTGACTATGGACATTGGATGTCATTGATAACGGGATCACATCATTAGGAGAATGATGTGATGGACAAGACCCAATCCTAAGCATAGCATAAAAGATCGTGTAGTTTCGTTTGCTAGAGCTTTTCCAATGTCAAGTATCTTTTCCTTAGACCATGAGATCGTGCAACTCCCGGATACCGTAGGAGTGCTTTGGGTGTGCCAAACGTCACAACGTAACTGGGTGACTATAAAGGTGCACTACGGGTATCTCCGAAAGTGTCTGTTGGGTTGGCACGGATCGAGACTGGGATTTGTCACTCCGTGTGACGGAGAGGTATCTCTGGGCCCACTCGGTAATGCATCATCATAATGAGCTCAATGTGACTAAGGCGTTAGTCACGGGATCATGCATTGCGGTACGAGTAAAGAGACTTGCCGGTAACGAGATTGAACAAGGTATTGGGATACCGACGATCGAATCTCGGGCAAGTAACATACCGATTGACAAAGGGAATTGTATACGGGATTGATTGAATCCTCGACACCGTGGTTCATCCGATGAGATCATCGTGGAACATGTGGGAGCCAACATGGGTATCCAGATCCCGCTGTTGGTTATTGACCGGAGAGGCGTCTCGGTCATGTCTGCATGTCTCCCGAACCCGTAGGGTCTACACACTTAAGGTCCGGTGACGCTAGGGTTGTAGAGATATATGTATGCGGAAACCCGAAAGTTGTTCGGAGTCCCGGATGAGATCCCGGACGTCACGAGAGGTTCCGGAATGGTCCGGAGGTGAAGAATTATATATAGGAAGTCCAGTTTCGGCCACCGGGAATGTTTCGGGGGTTACCGGTATTGTACCGGGACCACCGGAAGGGTCCCGGGGGTCCACCGGGTGGGGCCACCTATCCTGGAGGGCCCCGTGGGCTGAAAGTGGAAGGGAACCAGCCATCAGTGGGCTGGGGCGCCCCCCTTGGGCCTCCCCCCATGCGCCTAGGGTTGGGAACCCTAGGGGGAGTTCCCCCTTGCCTTGTTGGGCAAGGCAACCCCTTCCCCCCTTGTGGCCGCCGCCCCCCCCCCTTGAGATCCCATCTCTTGGGGCCGGCGCCCCCCCAGGGGGCCTATATAAAGGGGGGGAGGGAGGGCAGCACACAACAGCCTTGGGCGCCTCCCTCCTCCCCTGCAACACCTCTCTCTCTCTCGCAGAAGCTTAGCAAAGCCCTGCCGAGACCCGCTACATCCACCACCACGCCGTCGTGCTGTTGGATCTCCATCAACCTCTCCTTCCCCCTTGCTGGATCAAGAAGGAGGAGACGTCGCTGCACCGTACGTGTGTTGAACGCGGAGGTGCCGTCCGTTCGGCACTCGGTCATCGGTGATTTGGATCACGGCGAGTACGACTCCGTCATCCACGTTCATTGGAACGCTTCCGCTCGCGATCTACAAGGGTATGTAGATGCACTCCCTTCCCCTCGTTGCTAGTATACTCCATAGATGCATCTTGGTGAACGTAGGAAAATTTTAAAATTATGCTACGATTCCCAACAGTGTGAAGTCATTACTCCCCATGTTATAAGCATACGAAACATATATAAATTCAGATTTATGACATTCAATTTATTCAACCATTTACTCATAGGATATGCATGAAGCACATGAGCAAATGACAAGCTACTCCAAAAGATATGGGTGAAGAACACTGAGTAGTCAAATAATTAACAAGCCATGGGAGGATTCTTTTTCATTCAATATTTCAGATCCAATGATTTTATTCAAACAACAAGTAAAATCGAAAATACGCTCCAAGCAAAACACATATCATGTGACGAATAAAAATATAGCTCCGAGTAAGGTATACCGATAGTTTAGAAGACGGAAGAGGGGATGCCTTCCGGGGCATCCCCAAGCTTAGGTACTTGAGTCTTCCTTGAATATTGCCTTGGGGTGCCTTGGGAATCCCCAAGCTTAGGGTCTTTCCACTCCTTATTCTCCTCATATCGATATCTCACCCAAAACTTGAAAACTTCAATCACACAAAACTTAACCAAACTTCGTGAGATAGGTTAGTATGATAAAGAGCAAACCAATCACTTTGGTACTGTCAAAGGCAAGGTTCATAATTGTTCTCACACAATGCCTACTGTACCATATCATCTCTACAATTTATATTGAGGAATATAAGTCATAGAAATTAGAAAACAAGCAAACCATGCAATGAAAACAGAATCTGTCAGAAACAGAACAATCTGAACATAAACCATACTTCTGCTACTCCAAAAATTATGAAATAAATTGGTGGACGTGAGGAATTTGTCTATTAATCTTACTCAAAAAGAATCAACTCAAAAGCACTCTTCTGTAAAAAATGATAGCTAATCTCGTGAGCGCAAAGTTTCTGTTTTTTTACAGCATGATCACATTGACTTTCTCCCAAGTCTTCTCAAAGGTCTTACTTGGCACTTTATTGAAACAAAAGCTATAAAACATGATTAATACAGTAGATTAATCATTTAAACACACAAAAACAGTAAGGGTAAATATTGGGTTGTCTCCCAACAAGCGCTTTTCTTTAATGCCTTTTAGCTAGGCATGATGATTTCAATGATGCTCACGCAATAGACAAGAATTGAAACACAAAGAGAGCATCTTGAAGAATATGACATGATTCTCAAGAAACAGCAAGGCTAGATGAAGATAGTGAACGTAGCTCTGTAGTTGATTACCGCATTTCCCCTACACTAGCATCGCAGGTGCTTGCTCTAACTTGGCAGCGTGATATGTGGTTGCATGTTGCATATGGTGTCTAGATTGTAATTCTTCCAATCTGGTTAAACTGCATGTGCTATTCTGCTTAGCTTATACATTATACCTGTTAATGTGACATGCCTTCCTTTATTTAGTACATAGTACATCTATCTATTAAGCATATCCTTACATAAAACTATTTTTTTTTGTATCCCGCATCAATCAATATGACGAGACACCTTTAGTATATGCAGTGCGATATTAGTTGCATCTTTCATATGATTTATAGCATGCGCCGCTTCTAATTTGTTGGAATTCCATTTATGATGGGATGCTTTTAACTTGGCAGAGTCATATTGGTTGCATCTTTCATGTGGTGTCTAGCTTGCATTGCTTCTTATTTGTTGGAATGGTTTCTTCTTAGTTTACACAAACAGTTGTGAACATGCCATGTCGTCCTGTTTTTCGTACATATTCCATCCTGGTATCATGTGTTTGCCTTACATCAAAGTAGTGATTGTCAGTATCATGCATGAATGAGTTCTGAAGAGAGAATTTTATTGCTTTTTCTTGTCGGTTTTACTTGACAATTCAAAATCAATAAAGCGGAAGGAAGTTAGCAAGGCAGCGGATAAAGGTGCTCCTTCCAAACGGAGGGCCTCTACAGTTTCTACTCCTCCATCCCCCCAAGATGATTTCCAAGACAACACATGCATAGACACTCAACATAGCTGTGTTTACGATGAGCACGTCTCCCCTAGTGCACCATCACCGGTGCTCCCTCTAACTTGGCACTGTTATATGTGGTTGCATGTTATGTGTGATGTCTAGCTTGTATTGCTTCTAATTTTGTTGAATTCCATCTACTTACTTTACACATTATACTTGAATAAGACACGTGTTCCTGTTTCTAGAACATACAATATCTGTCTATCACACCATGTTCTTACATCAAATTACTACTGTTGTGTAACCTGCAACAATCACTTATCATAAGACACATTTGACTTCGGAGTGTGATATAGGTTACATCTCGCATTCTTTTCTAGCTTGTACTACTAATTTGTTGAATGGCACTTATGACGAGACAGTTTTAACTTGGTAGAGTGATATTCGTTGCATCTTTCATATGGTGTCTAGCTTTCATTGCTTCTAATTTGTTGAAATGCCTTCTCCTTAGTTTACACATCATAAGCTGTGAATATGCAATGCTGTGAATATGCAATGGCACTAATGATGAGAGACCTTTAACTTGATAGTGTGATGTTGTTTGCATCTTGCATATGATTTATTTCTTGTACTGCTTCACATTTGTTTAAACGACATTTATGATGAGACACTGTTAACTTGGCAGAGCGATATTTGTAGCATCTTTCATATGGTGTCTACCTTCCATTGCATTGCTTCTAATTTAGTGAAATGTCTTCTGCTTAGTTTACACATCATAGTTCTGGTTATCTCATGCCGTCCTGTTTTTCTTACATATTACATCCTCCTATCATGTGGTTGTCTAACATCAAAGTTCAGTTCGTCTGTATCACGCATCAATTTGTTCTGAAGAACTAAATTGTTATTCGTTTTTCTTGTCGGCTTGACTTAACATGGCACAGAGAAAGAGGAAGCAAGACAGAACGACAGGGAAAGGGAAGCGGAAGAATCCTGCAGATTCTGCTGGTACTGATGGTGCAATAGAAGGTCAAAGTCCAGCGGAAAATTGTACCGACAGGGTATCCCGTGCTACACGAGCTGCAGAACAAGCCAAACAGAAACAAATAGCTGCCACCAAACAAGCAGAGACAACCCTAGTTGTTGCAACACCTTCCATAGTACCACCAGCTGCACGATTTACTCGTTGGTCAACTCAGCTAGCAGCACGTTCCCAAGCTCCCTTGCCACCTGACACTACTTCCGAAGCACTCTTGACACAAGATGAGTTGGCAAGATCAGATGAACTTTGTGAGCTTCAACAGCAAGAAGGTAGTTGCTGGAGTCAAGTTACAGTTGCATGCTTCTTTATATGTAGTCTCACAGTTTGATGTACACTAACACTTCCTATGTTTGTTGTTGGACTAGCACCTAGGCGCAAGAGGAAACAAACATCAGGGATAATGCTCGATAGGTTAACTAAATCTAGAGGAGGAAGAATGGAGATCCGTTTTGAGGCAGGTTTAAAAAGGCCACGTGATGCTACAGAGTCAGCCAAGTTAGTATCAGAGGCAGCGGTTGCTGTTAGGTGTCATGTACGTATCCTCCCAACATGGATTCAGTACAGGAATGACAAAGACGAAACCCAGTTCAACACCTTCCTCGACCATTTATCTGTAAGTATGGTTATGTATGGAAACTAGTAATATCGTCTTGCTCTGTCCAATACTTTCTAGGTTGCTGATAATGAGACTCCCATAATTTTCAACAGATGAGGTTCAAGTTGGATAGCCAAGATGATGCAACCAGACAAGCTTGCACCCATGTTTTCAAGTCTGCTCTGCGACAGTATCGGTATAACTTGAGGAAAACTCACTTTGAAGGCAAGGCTAACAGTGAACTTGCCCAAACATCTCCAGTGGAAAATATATCTGATGAAGACTGGAGAGGCCTCGTTAAACACTGGTCCGATCCGAAGTATCAGGTACATTATATATATGTGATCAGATCACATGTTGAAGTCCTATTTACGCATGTGCCACACAAATCTATCTTCTTGTAGGTGAACTGTTCAAAGAACAAGGCCAACCGTACGAAAGTGAAATTCCAACAGACGACAGGATCTCGTAGCTATATTGCACACTGCGAGGCTCTTGTAATTAGCTGCTGTTTCACTCTTTTCGCTGTACCATATTATCAGATCTATATTGACTTGTTCCAAATGCAGAGGAAAGCCCGCAAGGACCAAAAAGTACCTGAACCAAATGCTGTGGAAATCTTCAAGGACTGTCACACCAGCAAGAAGAAGGGCATGACTACACCAGTCAAAGCCGCTGTTGTAAGTCCTTAATCCTCATGCCTTTTAACTACTACTTACTCTGACTTGTGCCTTGAACTGCATGGTTTGCAGCCAATGTCTATTACTCTTTTCAATTTTATACACAATTGTCTTAGCGTATCATTGCACCTTACAAGGTTTAAAAGAGAGGAGTGATGTTCCTTTGATCTTGACCTGTAATCTAGTTCCGTGCTGGACTTGCCCACACAATGTTACAATTGCCTGTTTGTCTGTTCTCAGTTGTTTTGTGATATGAATGATGTCATACTATGCTTACCGTATTATAAACTTCGTCTCTTTATCCTTAGCCCTCAATACAATGTGAAGAAATAGACAATACATTAGCGATGGTACATGGTCATATGTTTGGAACCTGGTTTTATTATGTACTTTGCAATAAAATACAACTAATATTTTACATGGGTTCACCAGAATAAGTTCTGTATATAGACCAAAGCTATTTTGTTTGGTTTTGCTGCCTCCTTAATATCTTCTGTTCTGGTACTACTAATGTAAAACCTCAACTTTTCAGCGAGCTATGGAAAAAATGGTGGAACCGCCACCTTCTGAAGGTGGCGAGGCAACTATAACCGCAATGTCAGCTCTTGCTGCAGTGGGTCAGTACCTGTCCACTAACAGTGCCAAAAGCACGTTCCTGCGTAATACTGGGTTGGTTGTTAAGGCAATCTCGTCCAAACTGCCTCATGATCAAGATATGCAAGTTCAAAACAATGTTGTATCTGCGCTCCAGACACAAGTCCATTCCCTAACAAAGACCCTTTGTGAAACAATGAGAGACATTGTTCGATGTTGTCAAGATATGCATGGTTTTGAAACCAGACTATCAGACATTTGCTATGTTGCTCAAGAGCCTAGGAGAACTGAAGACGAAGGTTATGGTGCTCCATCAGACAATACAGCATGAAAACGTAACAGTCAGGTCAAATGAACTGAGCTTCTGAACTTCTGGTGGTGCATTTATCTGCTAGACTGTTAACTTTTATGCCAACCTTCCTTTTGTTTTATAGTTGTAATTTATTTTGGTGCGATACAAAATTTGTTCTTAACGTGCAACCACCGACCGAAGAAAATAGCAAGCCATTTTTGTATAGTGTAGGTGTTCCCTATATTTGCACTGGTGGCGAACTTTGATGCCCAGTGGATGTAATATGCGTAATAGCCGTGATAGCCTAGCGTAAGTTGCTTGCTTATTTATTTTCTTATTGGCTTGTTTATTTGTTTTCTTGTAGTCAGTGCAGTTCTTTTTCCGCGGTTTGCTAGTGGCCGCAATAACCTATTTTTTAAAACTAGGCCACATTAACCATGGGCTACATATTTACTGTAGTTAACATGGGCCTCCTAAAGGCCGTAGAAATAATGGGCCTTCTAAGGGCCGTAGAAACAATGGGCCTTCTACGGGGCGTAGAAACAATGGGCCTTATACAGGCCGTAGACACAATGGGCCTTCTATGGGTCGTATCATCAATGGGCCTTCTACGGGCTGTATGATCGGTTGGCCAAACATGGGCCAATAACAGACCACATTATGGTCGTAAATGGGCTAGAGTTGAAATCGTCCGTTCATGGGCCGACCATAACGGGCCGTCGTTAATCGGCCATATTTGATGACGCTATGAAAACGGCCCAACGTATTAACGGGCCACAAACGGGCGGACTGTAACCACGGGCTGAATTTGGCCCACAAGCAGAAAATGATAGTAACAGGCCGTAAGTAAACGAATGCTGGAAATGAGCCCAAGAATAAATGGGCCCTGAGAAGGCCGAAAGATAACATGGGCCGGAAACGGCCCAAGTGAATAATGGGCCGTTAATAGGTATAAAGTGATACACTGTTCATTACGGGCCAGTTTTACCACGGGCCGTTAAGGGGCGGAGGGTTACTAAGGGCCTCATATGGGCCGAAAGACGTCATGGGCCATACATGGGCCGGAAGTTAAAACGGGCTGGAATTATATTGGACGGCCCAGATGACGCTACTGGGCCTAATTCGGATAGGCCGTAAACGGGCCCTGGGTTAGCGGGCTGTAAATGGGCTATATGCGAACATGCCGTTAACAGGCTTGCCGTGGGCCGGCCCGCCACCTTTTGACCAAGTCAAACGGGCCGGCCTTGTCACATGAATGGGCCTCTGTTGGGCCGTGTCACGTGTCGACGTATCATAGGCGCTTTGGGTCCAATGAGTGGATGACATCTATCCCAACGGTGAGCCGACACGTGCTTCCTCCAGCCAATGATGATTTTACACGTGGAAAATCCCCATTGGCCGGGGCTGTTAACGGGTTATCGGATCCAAAACCGGACCCGATAGCTTAACGGCGTTCTGTTACGGTGGATGCCACGTGTCGGTCACCCTTGACGAAAGCACTTCTGTGACGCGTGATTTATCGTCATGGAAGTGGACACTTCCGTGATGATAATTTTGATAATGTCATGAAACACTTCTACGACAGCACAGGTATGACTATCTTGATTCTGTCATAAATTTGTCATAGATGTACATGCATGACAGAAAACGTGACCTACTGTGACAAACACGTATCATCACGGAAGTGTATTTTTTTTGTAGTGCAAGTCCGTATTATCCGGCTAGCATCCAATTTTACATGGCCAGTGAGACCGAGTCATCCATCATGTCATATGCTAGTCTAGTCGGTTGTGATTCCAGACAACCATTTTGACTAGGGACCAGTTAGAACAATTATCATACATTTGTATAGTCTCACAAACAGATCGCATACTTGTTGATACTCATTGATAATGTCCAAGAACTATCTTAATCCATCAATACATTTGAAAATATCATCATACATGATTACATCTATGGCATATGTCCAACAACACAATGCCACAAGTCAATCCGTACTGCTACATAGTTGGACAAGAGTATTAGTTGAGAAATTCACCTAGTATCAAGAGAGCCTCGACGCTGAAATAAACGGCGTTTAACCGAGTCACATATAAGTTTAAAAGCATTCCTTTCATATTTTTACCACGCCATGATCTTACAAATAGATCTTTTTTGATTACCTCTACCATAACTGTTTCAAGCCTCAATCATCTACATGTGTTGTACTCCCTTCATTTCTAAATATAAGCCCTTTTAGAGATTTCAATATAGACTACATACAAAGCAAAATGAGTAAATCTATATTTTAAAATATATCTATATACATCTCCGCGCCTCTAAAATATATCTATATACAACCCAAATCCGCGCCTCCGCGAGCCACGCGTGCGCCTCCGCAAGCTCGTGCGCGCCCGCGCACCTCCGCTAGCTTGCCGCGCCGTCCCCAACACCCCATGCAGACACGAGCTCCCCGCACCGCCCGAGCTGCACAAGAGGGCGAAACCGAGAGGCCCGCCGCCGCGCGTGCTTTGCCTAGCGGGGGAGGAAGACGGCCGCGGGGGGTGGGGGGGGGGGGGGGGGGGAGGAGTTCGGGGGCGGCTAGGGTTAGCGGTCGAGTCGCCCGCGGGAGGGCGACACGGGGCTCTCTTTGTCCTACGTGGCTGCAGATAATGGCCAGATAAATTGATGTGATGATCCTATGACTATGTTGCTATTATTTGTGAAAATTGATGAAAAACATGGAAGTGCTCGCAATTGTTTTCAAAACTTTGTTAGTTGTTGTGCTTTTAGTCTACTTCGGTTCTGTTTGGTTAAAACCAAACCAAGAACCGAACAAAAAGATCTGGTTAAAAATCGGATCTTGATTTATCAAAAACCGACAGCACAACAATTTTCAAAGATCAAATTTCTTTGCATACGGAGAAACCGAACGTGATCTGTTCGGTCAAACAGAATGTCCAGGAGGCCTAGTTGTAGATTATACTCGCTGCCAAGCTAAACTTATCGATCAAGAGTAGTATCCGGCCGCGGGAGACAAGATACCAGTCACCTCTCCAAGTGATATCCATCTTCTCCACGAAGAAGCTCAAATTCACGCAAACTTTTCAAGAAAGGAATAAAGGCAAGCCCAAGTATTGCACGAGGCTTGCGACCAAGGAGAAGCCCGCCGGCCTTTCCCTCTCGCTTCGTGCAAAACAATAACATATATATTCATCTCACTCTGATCCATGCCTCCTCTCGCTGGCGAACTGTTTCGATCGACGCACACAATATGTCCATGGATCCTGTCATGACCAGCAGCAGCAGGAGGAGGAGAGGAGGCTGCGGCTGCAAGGAGAGCTGCCATGGCCACTGCCTGCCTCCTCACTCTGCCAAATGCCTCTGCCTCTACCTGCTGCTCGCGCTGATCCTCCTCATCCTCGTCGCCGCCGTGCAGCTCGTCGTGTTCGTCACGAGGCTCAAGAAGCCGACCTTCTACCTGCAGTCCGTCCAGATGGACAGGTCCTTCAGCCTCCGGCCGTCGTCATCGTCCAACCGCAGCGGCGAGAACGCGACGTCGTCGTCGTCGTGCTCGGTGGCGTCGCTGCTGTTTGCGGCGCAGAACCCGAACGGGATCGGGATAAGGTACAGCGCGGCGGACCTCGGCGTGGCCTACGCGAACGAGTCGGTCGGCGCCATGGACGTGCCGGTGTTCTACCAGCCGCCGCGGAGCAGCAACGTGACGGTGCTCATGCACGCCGTGTTCGAGGAGTCCAACGTCAGCCGGCTCGTCGTCAGCGAGCTGTCGGCGCAGAGGAAGCTCGTCGAGATCAGGATCGCCGGGAGCATCGACGCCACCACGCACATCATGAACTTCCCTCTGCCAAAGTTTCATGTATGTTCAGAACTTCAGACTCCATACTCCTTCCATCTTCAGAAGTTCTTTTGTTGTTTTACTGTAGTATATGCTATCACTCTTCAGAAGTTTTTTTTTTTTTTTACGGAACCTCGTCAGAAGGCCAGGTGCTCTGGCTTTGCATTATAGAAGAAGAGAGTTGATCCAGTTTATGAGGGAAACTGGATCGAAAACCTAACAGAGTGGCCCAGTTTATGAGGAAAACCAGACCGAAAAACCGCACACGCAACGAACCCTTGCCGACCACACGACCCAAGGCAACATTGCAACAAACACACACACCCGACTCCGGAGCCGCCGCTCCGACATCCCCCGCCCACACGCGAGCCACAACGTCGCGCGGTTCAGGCGCCTCGTAGCCCTTACTACACGAGACGACTGCCCGCAGACCACAAACGTTGTACCAAACATCCGGGGCCGCCGCCCCGACTTCCAGCCAGATCGACCCCACAGATCGCGTCGACCGAGCCGACGAACTGGCCACCCTCGCAGCACCAGGTCGCCGCCCATGCCAAGCAAAGCAGCGGACCTACCCCATAGAACCGCCGTTGCATGACCGTCCGAGGCCGCCGCCTCGGCATACATCCACCGTCCGGAGCCGCCGCTCCGGCATCCACCGTCTCGGCACACCACCAGAAGCACAAAAGCCACAAGCGCCAACCGAACCTTGTCTCCAAAGATGGCGCCTCCAAGAAAGATAAACGACGTCCAAGAAGACGCCGCCGCCATCCGATCCAGCAAACTAAATCTGGGTTTTCACCTGGAAGACGAGGTTCCTTTGGTTGGAGGCGGGTCGGGGCTCCTTGACGACGCCATCAAGATGGAAACGGCGCAACAGGGCGCCGCCGTCGCCGGCACCGATCGAGTCGGGCAGAAACTTTTGTCCAGAGACCCACGACAACCACCATCACCGTACTGCCGCGAGGACAGCCCACCGCGCCGTAGCCCTTGACACATCCAGGGAGCCACCACCCTCACCGGAAGCACCAGCGGCCATGCCACACGACACCGACCCGGAGCCGCCGCCAACAGCCATGACCACCTCTCCACTGCTCGCACGGCCGGAGCTGGCAGAGCACACACCGCCCCGGAGGCCAGGGACCGCTCCCCACGACCGCCGCAGCACATCCACCTACGCGGCGCCGCCGCGCCGCCATCCAGGAGCTGCAGCACGGCGCCACCACCGCAGCTCAACCAGCCGGACGTGCAGCCGCCGGAGCCACACGCCTGGGCAGCCCCACCGACGGATCCAGCCTCCTAGCGCCAGATCCGCGGCGGCTGGCCCAGCACAGCCCCTCACGACCCACAGGGAGGGAGGAGAGGAGAGAGCGGCGCCACCACCATGCCCGGGGCCGCCGCCCCGGCTTGCCTGCGCCGACGAGACGCCGCCGCCGCCGCCAGTCGCCTCGCGTCGTTCAGGGCCGCCGCTACGCGTCTCGCGAGGAGAAGTCCCCGCCGCCGCCAAACGCCGAGCGGGCTTTGCCCGTCGGATTCACCTGGCGGCGGCGAGGGGAGCTGGGGTGGAGGTGGGGAAAACGGGGGCGGCGGCGGCTAGGTTTCGCCCGTGCCGCCCCCCTGGGAGCGACGCGAGCGAGCTGGTTTACAGTTCATAGCTTCAAAGTATCCCAATTCACTCTTCAGAAGTTCAAATCTTCAGGAAGTTCAGTCTGTCTAAATTTCGTGGTGCTTTCGATTGCAGTTTAAGCTCGATTGCAGGATAGCAACTAACTACACCGACATAGTGCTCCGGGAAGGGATCGAGTCTGCAACTATACGCAAGGTATTTGTTGACTGATAGTTTCTAACTAACATGTGCAAGCTTGTGTCTGAAGTCAGGACTCAGAACAGTGATCTTCTTGCAGGCAATCCAAGTATCTGCACTGCCCCACATCTCACAGAAGTGCTCTATAAAGCTTGACATGGGGTCCAGAGGGAAGAGGACAAGGCTTGCAGATTTAGGATGCTGATTTCATAGAATTTAACCCTTTTTTTTCGAAGTACTCCCTCCGTGAACGTTCTTATATTATGGGACGGAGCGAGTAGAACGGATTTATGTACATGGCTTTTTTTTTTTGCGAACGTGTACATGGCTATTTTAGACTTAGAAGACTATTCTTTGCGTGGTATGCTCCCATGCCAAGCAGTGCAACTGTAAATGTATTCTACGGTTGGCAAATGATACATCTATTTTACTTGATTGTGCTTCACTGTAAATGTTGAAAATGCGTAAGCAATTGGCTTGAGCTAGTAAATCTATGAAGAGCCAATTACACCATTGGCGCTAAAACTTGGCGCAAAAAAGTCACTTGCCAGAACTTATGGCATACATTAAATTGGTGCCATAACTTAGCTTTGGTGTGCATATACGGTGTAAATCACGTCTGTATAAGAATATGATGCTGACTAGACAAGCCAGCGTGGCATGAAATCCGCTGTCAGCCATCGAATGACGGTGGCAGAGCGTGTGGCATGTTATTTTGTGAAGAAGAAAAAACTTGGAATTCTTTTGTCATGGAAAAGCCCTGCCTTGGCGTGGGGGATCGTGAGCGTAACCAACGCGGCAGGCGGAGATCCTAAGTGGTGTGGGCCGGCCCATTAGAAGGCCAGCGCTCGACCGCTCGACCTATTTCCGCCCGGTCGCTCGACGGGAACTCCTATTTGGTCCGGCGACTATTTCTCGCCTTAAGCGAGTCGAGAGGAAACTCTCGCGCGCTTTGGAGGAATCGACCCTGCTCGCGAGTGGGAACACCGCTAAAGCTAACCACTGTGCTCGCTCCCAGTTACTATTTAGTAGTAGGATCGCGACCTACTAGAGGCGACCGGAGTTGGTATTCTCCATCTTTTCTTTGTTTTTTCATTTTCATTTATTTTTTTCTTCTCTTTTTTTTCATTTTTTCTTTGTTTATTTTTTCCATTTTACATTATTTTATACATGTTCAACATTTTTCAAATACTTGTTCAATATTTTCCAAATAAATGATCAACACTTCTTCAAATAATCATCCTAATTTTTTTAAATAATTTTTCAACTTTTTCAAATACTTGTTCAACACTTCTATATACTTGCTCAACTTTTTGAAAATCCTTGTTCAATATTTTTTCAAATACTTGTTCAACATTTTATATACATGATCTACATTTTTCCAAATACTTGTTCAAGATTTTTTTTTCAAATGTTTTTTGATGAGTTTTTTTGTAATGTATATATTTAGAATATTTTAAAGTATAAACAAAAGTGCAGAAGGAAACTAAAAAGGAAACAAAAAACGTAAAAAAAGGAAAAAAAAAAAAGGCTGTGGCCTCCCGCTCTTGTGGGCTGGCAAAGCTCATGTGCTCTCCGGCAACAGAAACCTCCTGTCTCGCATAACGCGAGAAATAGGGGCGCCCCCTATTTGGGACCTCCTATATGACGCTCGCTACGGCAAAAGGTCGGCTCACCTGGACCAGCCCATTTGCAGTGGCAGGTGGAGGCATCGCGTTCCCGAGACGAAATAAAGGCAAAATATAGGAGTTTCTCAAAAAAGAAGGAAAAAAAATAGGAGCGTGCTTGCGCTGTGACGCAATCCCACAACCTCATAGCAAGTTGCACGTTGAGCTAGCCGTTGCGCCTGACAAACACTCGTGCTAGATTTGTAGCGCCAAAAAGAAATAGAACGACGGCGGCAGAACAAAAACAACAGCTCCCTAAAATTCCCAAAAACTAAAGTTTGTGAGAGGCCACGAACCGAAGACCTACTGCAAGTGCTCAGCGGAGCTAGCCATCATAATTCCTACAAATTTGGTGTCCAAAATGGCAGCCTGGTTTACATGAACTTTTTTGAAATTTCGAACGTGGTTTTCCTTTTGACATTTCTGAACAAATTTTGAAACTATAACATTTTGTGAAAACAGAACAGGAATCTCAAACATTATTTCAACAAAATTCAAAGCATAAACACTTTTCGAAATTACGATCTTTTTAGAAAAGGAACAAAATTGAAAACCCTAAAAATTTCTAATTTGTGAACAATTTATTCAAAACGTAAAAATTATTTTAACTAGGGAACAAATTTTGAAGATATGAACATTTATTGAATTTTTTAAAAAAACTTGGAAAGCGGGATTGGTTTTTAAATTCACAAACATTTCTTGAATTTGTGAAAAGGAAATAAAAATTTATTGTATGAAATCCCCAAAAGCATATAGAAATATTAAAAACATGAACATTTTTTGAATTCCTGTACAAATTTTAAATGTGGGAACATTTGTTTGAAATTGCTGAACATTTTATTAATTTTCGATTTATTTTCTAAATATGACCATTTTTCGAATTTGTGAACAATTTTAAAAGTGGGAACATTTTTTTGAACCAATTCTAGAAGTGGAATAGTTTTCAAGAATCAGGAATATTTTTTGAACTTTTAAGAGATGTGAACATTTTTAGCTTTGAAAATCTAAACTAAAAGTGGAACAAATTTTGAAATTCTAAAATAATTTTCGAATAAAATGGAACAAAATTTGACATTCTAAACATGTTTGAAGAATTGAACATTCTCGGAAAATTCAAATTTCTGAAAATTTGAAAAAGAAGGGGAAATAAGAAGGAGAATGAAAAAAGAAATATATAAAAAAGAACAAGAAAAGAACATAAATAAATAAAGAAAGTAATTAATAACTGAAGAAAACCTTAAAAGAACCAGACTGGGATCGCTTTGATTGTGCGTTTGCAAGACAACTTGACGCAGCAAGCATCGTATATGGTTTTCCCTCCTAGCGGGCCAGCCCAGCAATCTCCATGAAAAACAGACACAAACAAACAAAATATGTTGGCATGAAATATGGGAGAGGTGGGAATCAAACTCACATGCCAACGTCATTGGCCAACGACTCAGCATGATAACCGCTGGACCAAGACAACTTAGTTGTCTACAATGCGAAAACCATGATAACCGCTGGACAATATTAACATATATTTTGAACCCATATAAATATTTTGGAAAAAAAAGATTTGCAATAAAAAGTGCACCAGCATGGTAAAACGTGCAAAATTTTAAAAATTTCATAAAACCCGAAAAAAGTTCATTAAATTTTGAAATAAGTACAGGAATTTGAAAAAAATCATCGAATAAAAAATTCAACCTTTTGAAAAAAAGAGTTCATCAATTTTGAATAAAAGTTCATCATTTTGAAGAAAAGTTCACAATCGAGTATTAGAATATGTTCACAGATATCTAAAAAAGTTGACAAATTTGAAAGAAAGTTTATCGGTGTTGAAAAAAGTTCATCAAATTTTAAAAAATTAATCAAATCTGAAAAAATCATCAACTTTAGAAAAAGTATATCGATTTCAGAAGAAATTGTTGCTTTAGAAATCATCGAATTAGAAAATGTTCGTGCATTTTGAAAAAAGGAAAAAATAATAAAGAAGGAAAGAAATAAAAATATTAAAGGAAAGACAGAAAAAGAGGAAAAGGTTAGGAGCAATCACATCATGTGCGTTATGCCGAGTGGTTAGTGTCGTTTGGATAGGAAGATGAGGTCGCGGATCTGACTCACCGTAAGCGCTACGTTTTACCACCATTTTAAAAAAACACAGATATGGGTCGGCCCAGCGCGGAGGGAGGGGTGTGCCATTTAGGAAATGTCGTGCTCTATCTTGTTCTAACCGGTCATGAAATCTTCAATCATTGACATTTGAAAAAAACACGAAAAAATGAGAAATCTTCGGGCTTAAAAAAATGTTCACAAATTATGAAAAGAAAAACACAACCCTAATTTTTTTTCAATATTTTGAAAAGAATGTTCATCATAATTGGAAAAAGTTCATGTAAGAAACAAGCGCCGTTTAGGAAGCACCTCACTCGATCATAACGGTAGCGGTTGGACAGTTGACTGGTCAACCGTTGACTTTAGGAAAAATATATGAAAAAAAGAAAAGAAAAGTTCATGACTTAAAAAATCTACACAGATTTTGAAGAAAAAAACTCACAAACTTCAAAACAGGTTCATGAGTTCAAAAAAAACTCATTTAATTTGAAAAAAGTTCATCAAATATGAAAAAAAGTTTGTCAACTTTAGGACAAGTTCACCATATTTGAAAAAAGTTCATCAATCTTGGAAATAGTTAATCTAATTTGAAAAAAGGTTCATCGATTTTAAAGAAAGTTCATTGAATTGGCCAAAGAATCTCGTAACAAGTTTTTTTTGAGTCTTTTCCCGCTATAATAGAATTCGCTGGCACTGCGCGTCGGTGGGCTGGTACGCGAGCGTGGGCGCATGAGCCGAATAGGAGGACCTCCTGCTCTTTGTCGTAAGTTTTTTTTGAGGGATGACGGACACTTTATTGATTAATTGGGAAGTTCAAAGGAATACAAAAAGGGTCATGTGGATAGCCCAGCCACAAGTGGCGACCCTGGTTAAGAGAAACCGAAAATTTAACCAAGCTACGAGCTTCTTTGTGTCTGTCCCTACCTTCGAAGCATGCTTCAAAAAGTTGCTAATTCGCATTGATCTCTTGAACTATTGCGCCGTTCTTCCCTCGTGAGCCATGCTTTATATCATTGACAACACTCTTACTATCACATGAGATGATGATTCTTCCTAGATTCAGATCTTAGGCAAGTGCTTGCGCCTCTCTACATGCTAGTGTTTCAAGACAGGACGGGTCATTTATGCCTGGAAAAAACATCGCCGAGGACCCTAAGAGAAGGCCCTTGTCATCATGTCATACAACAGAGGATGCGCCCATGAAGCCATCTCGGGAGAGCCCTCCGTCCAGATTGATCTTAAACATCCCTGCTGGAGGAGGCGTCCAAGCTCTTTGTCGTAAGTTGATACATGGCTATATATATCATTTTTAATGTTATATATCAACGGGCTGGACTACCTGAGGCCCATTTCGCACTCTTATTACAAAAATTATATATATAATATATGCGTGTGTTATTGATAAAATAAATTTTAAAAATGAACACTTTTATACAGTTCCTAAATATTAATTAAAATCATGAAATAATTAAAATTATATTTTATTTATTTATAGAAAATGTAAAATTACTTTGATATTTCAAGTAAATATGCAAATTATTACGTGAATAATTGTTTAATTTATCATGTAACTAGATGGATAATTATTGAAATAATATGTGAATATTCTATAATATAATATTTTGTATAAATTATTTATAAGATAAGATTACAATTTACATACATTTTCTAATTTCTAGCAGAAATAACGCTCCAGGGTGGGGTGGTGCCCACTCGCACCTGATGTACATGTTCGGATCTGTGTTTTTTAAAGCATGAACTGTTTTATAAACTACGTGAACATTTCTAAACTTATATACGCATTTATTAAAATATATTGAGAAATAAAAACTTTCTTAAAGCATGAACACTTTTTATATACTATATTAGTACTTTGTTAATAGTGTGATCAATTTTGATCTTACATAAGAATTTATTGAATATATATTTTTATTATATATGCTAATTAAGATTACATGAATAGTTTCATAATTTATAAGCTAAGTATAGTATATACAAAAAAGAGTTCAAATGGGGTGCACGGACTGCAGCACACTTAAGTTTCAAAAGAATACATTAAATGTATCCACGCCATTTCCTATTCAGCGCTTCAGGCCCTGTTTCTTCCAAAATTGCAAACGGGCGCACACGCCCGCTCCGCTCTGGGCCGGCTCATTTCCCTTCAGTTTTTTTTTTCAGTAACTCTATTCAGGAAAAGGTGCAGCGGACGGAATCAAACTCGCGACCTAATTGTTCCGCAACTCCGCCGGCGAGTCCGGTCCGAAGTTGCGGAGCGAGGGCGAGCGTCGTAGATGAAGTAGTCGAAGTAGTCGAACACACGAAAGTAATGACACAGAGAGATATGGAGGAGACCAGGTTTTATTAATCAATCATCAGGTGTTACAATGATGGCTCCTCGTTGCTTTATATAGGGACTAGGGGTCAAGGGATAAGTACCCACTTAACGTAAAAAGGGGAAACGGGAAGGGCTATCCCTGGCGAACCGTGCGCTAGCTGCCGTCACCATCGTGGTGGCCCCGGTTTCCCAACACTAATCATTTTAATGAAGGCATTTCCTATTTAGCGAAGCGTGCTGATAACGTGTTCCGCAACTCCGCCGGCGAGTCCGGTCCGAGGTTGCGGAGCGAGGGCGAGCGTCGTAGACGAAGTAGTTGAACACACGAAAGTAAATGACACACAGAGATATGGAGGAGACCAGCTTTTATTAATCAATCATCAGGTGTTACAATGATGGCTCCTCGTTGCTTTATATAGGGACTAGGGGTCAAGGGATAAGTACCCACTTAACGTAAAAAGGGAAAACGGGAGGGGCTATCCCTGGCGAACCGCGCGCTAGCTGCCGTCACCATCGTGGTGGCCCCGATTTCTCAACACTAATCATTTTAATGGAGGCATTTTCTATTTAGCGCCGCAGGCGCCGGTTACAGTTGTTTCGGCAAAAAAGGCGCGCTTTCGATAAGAATCGATCCCGCGACCTCACGTTCGTTTGCCACATGCACTAACCACTCCACTGCATCATGTCAGTCGTTCAAATACTGCTTCTTCACCGTTCTCTTCTTACAACAATTCCCTTTTCCTATTTATTCAGAACGGTTTTGTTATGTTTTTGTTTTTGTTCTTTTTTCTTTTCGGAACTTTTTTTATTTTTTCTTTGTTTTCTTTAGTGCACGGTTTTTTACAAATTCGGTGAACTTTTTTCAGAATCGATGAACTCATTTTCAAATTCGATGAACTTTTTTCAAAACCCATGAGCTTTTTTCAAAATCAATGAACTTTTTCCAAATTCGATGAACTTTTTCTCAAATCGGATGAACTTTTTTCAAAAACTATGAACTTTTTTTCAATACGATGACCTCTTTTAAAACATTGATGCAATTGTTTTCAAATCCGATAAACTTTTTTCAAAAACTATGAACTTTTTTCAATATAATGAACTCTTTTAAAACATTGATGAAATTGTTTTCAAATTCATGAACTTTTTCTCAAATTAGTGGACTTTATTCAATTTTCTTGAACCTTTTCAAATCTGTGAACTTTTTCATTATTTGTGAACTTCTATGAATACGTGAGCCTTTTCTTTTTCGAAAAAAATTCGCAAACTTTTCTTAATCTGTGAACTCTCATTTTTTTTGGAACCGCGCAACCCATATTGTCCTTAATTACTGCCGAGCTACTAATGACCACAAGTACTAGGTATCTCTAGTGGTTAGCCGAGCTGGTTTAGAATGCATAGGTGTGAGGTCGAATCCTGTGAGTTGCAACTTCTTGTTGGAATTTTTGTTCGCTGGTGTTACGCGCTCGTGGGCCGGGCCAGTAAGACGCTGCTGCAGGCGCCAGTTGACTGAATGGGCGCTTAAGCGCCGTATAGGAGCTCCCTTTAATGGAAGCGCAACAACCACGAGGCCATCTCACGCACTTGTGCAAACTAACTTCATTTTTTTTCTTTTATGTCGTTCTGCAGTTCGGTTAGTTCATCTTTTTTTCTCTTTTTTTGATATCTTAAAAGCGCGGTTTGAAAAATCCGTGAATATTTTTTAAAATTTAGGAATTTTTAAAATTAGATAAACTTTTTTTCAATTTTGATGAATTTTTTTTAATTTGATGAACTTTTTTCAAATTCGATGGTTTTTTTAATTTGATGAAGTTTTTTTCAAATTCGATGAAAATTTTCATATTTGTTTTTTTATTTTATGAACTTTCTTCAAATCCAATGACCCTTTTTCAAAACGATAATTTATTTTTAAAATTCATGAACTTTTACAAAATCACTGAGCTATTTCGAATTTGTGTCATTTTTTTCAAATCCATGAACTATTTTCAAATTTACAAACTTTTTTAAGATCTGTTGTACAAAAAGTCAAGGGTCAAATGGTTCACCGATCGACAGGCCCCATGCCACGTTGGCGTGCCGTGTTCGTATACAAACTTGATTTGCACTTTTATATGCACGCCAAAGCCAAGTTGTGACACAAATTCAATGTATGCCGCAAGTTTTAGCACGAAACTGACTTTTCATGCCAAGTTTTAGCACAAGTGGTGTAATTGAATCATCTATAAAAGCAACTTTAGCAGAGTCAACATATCAGTCCGATCGGTATAATAATCACCATTGTGGTGATTTTGGCCCAAAAGTTCACTTTAGTTGAGTTGTCATCCCACCCTTGTTCGCCATTGTTTATGGAGGAGAGGGTGGGATGAGAGCAAGAAACGAGTATGCCGAGAAGAGCAAGCAAGAAGAACTACAGATGGAGGAGAAGAAGAACCAAAAGAAGAGGGAGAGATGGGATGGTATGCAAGAGAGTAGGCAGAATCAGGAAGAGATGGAGGCAGAACCAAAGTCAGCATGAGCTGAAGGTGCGTAAGATCCAACTCAAGAAGGATCGGGCAGGAGTTACATACATAGCCGAGAAGAATCAGTTTATCATGTTGGATCCGAGAGAAATGGTGGATCTAGTGTCGCGAGATATTTGGATGCAAGCGTGAGATCTAATCATACGTTCCAGATAGAAGGGAGGGACAATGCCTTTTCCGTAGGAGGAGGAGGCCACAACACACACACTAGACGAGGAGGGTAGAGTGCGGATGGCGAAGGAGAAGAGAACAATGCAAACGACAGAGGAGGAGGGGATAGTGCACACAACGACATCTTGTGATTTGTACATGTTGCGAGTTAAATGTTTTTGTTGATGCAACTTATCAAAAACTATGCACATGTGTGCTGGATGGGCTAAACATTTAAATTTGGAGGGAATCAAAGTGTTTGAATGAGAAAATGAAAAAAATTACTGCGATATGCAGAATATGTGTTTGCGCACAGGCACCACGATCTTCATATCCATATGGATTGCGCTCCATATGGACGATGGTGATCACATATATGGTGACTCTACTAGAGGCTCTCTAAGATTGCTAAACCTAATTGCAACAGGATGCCCCCATACTCTTGCACTTGCAGCTACTGTCGGTGTTGGTGGAAGTGCATATAGTACACCCTATGGTCGGATTTTGATGATTAATGAAAAATGATAAAGAGATTAGTACTTTACTAAGCGCACACACATGCCTAGTCCCAATTGATAATGGTTTAAATGGCGGTCAGGGCCGAGTCGACAAAATGAGGGGACCGGTGCGAAACTTTATAATGAGGCCTATCTCTATAAAAAAAGTAAAATATACCCTAGGCTGGTCTTGACATGTCCGATGCTCTGGTGCAATTTGATAAAAATGAGGGATCTCCACATAGATATTTTTAGAAGCGTTGGCTTATATTTCAATAACAACTACAATAATTAACATATCATATAAATATTATCTACACTCATTAGATACATAATACCTAGATGGAAACTAATCTTATGATGACAATGTTGAATTGAAGATGTCACTCTTTATCAGAAATATAATTTGTAGATGGTGATGGAGTCAAATCCAGCAGATCTCGGGTAGGGGGGCCTGAGCTAGTAGTCTTGGCACGATGGTAATAGGGACACAAGATTTTACCCAGGTTCGCGCTCTCTCGAAGATATAGCACCCTACATCCTGCTTTGTTTATATTGATTGAGGGGGTAAAGAGTACAAGTTGATCTACCACGAGATCATGTGTGTATGAGTTGTCTCTCTAGATCTGATGATCTAAGTTGTCATGTTCTATTGACTAGCCTAGCATCGGCTTATATAATGTACCAAAGTCATAGGATAACATGAGTCCTAGTTGGCTACGTCGGTAGAGAGGAGTCCTCTATGGATTAGGAGTCCTTGTCTTGTCTTGTACATCAAGGCTCCTCGTAGCTCAACATGGGATGCTCCATTGGAAATATGCCCTAGAGGCAATAATATTATATTAATATATTTTCATACTCATAATTAAGTGTTTATATTTCATGCTATAACTGCTATGATCCTGTAATATGTGATTCAGTGGAAAACTCATATGCACGTGTGAAATGATAAACGGGTAAAATAAAGGTTCCTAGTCGCGCCTCTAAGAATAGCTCAAGTGTTCTTGGTGATCACGTTTTCTGGATCTTAGGATATCATTAAGTGTAAAGATAGTCCTAAAACAACATTGAGATTATGAGTTGGAAGAACGGTCATATTGAATCGACCCAAACTTGTTTGTTATGAATTGAGATAATATCGTCTCTAATCAATTGTATTAACATGGGGTGCTAACATGTGATTTTGCTCATTATACCATGAGATTATCGTGGTCACCTCTTACCCTATGGTGGAATTTGGGGTTGCTAAAACGTCACTTGTAACACGGTGATCATAACAACAACTTACGGGCTCATTAGAAAGTTTGACAAGTGGCCAGATAGCTCAAGAGTGGGATTTGCTCCTCCGATGATGGAGAGATATTCTTAGGGACCTCTCAGTGTGATGGCATCCATCATCGTCTGGGCCAGACATAGGTGCCTACGTCACGGGGATGCCGGAACACTATAATGAGAAAAAAGAACAAAACCGGTAATGAGGATTTTGGTATAGTGAGCATGTGATGACTGAGGAGAATACTGATGCATCCCAGGTTTTGTGAAGTATCGCGAAGCAAAGGGAACATCACATGATAACCAAAGGTTCACTCGAATATCATTCATGTACTCACATGGACCAATATGGACGTCCTGTTGGGGAACGTAGTATTTCAAAAGAATTCCTACGATCACGCAAGATCTACCTAGGAGAAGCATAGCAACGAGCGGGGAGAGTATGTCCATGTACCCTCGTAGACCGAAAGCGGAAGCGTTTAGTAACACGGTTGATGTAGTCGAACGTCTTCACGATCCAACCGATCCAAGTACCGAACGTACGGCACCTCTGTGTTGAGCACACGTTCAGCTCGATGATGTCCCTCGATCTCTTGATCCAGTTAAGGACGAGGGAGAGTTCCATCAGCACGACGGTGTGGCGGCGGTGATGATGAAGTTACCGGCGCAGGGCTTCTCCTAAGAACTACGACGATATGACCGAGGTGTTGAACTGTGGAGGGGGCACCGCACACGGCTAAGAGATTGTCTGTTGTGCCTTTGGGGTGCCTCCTGCCCCCGTATATAAAGGAGGGGAGGAGGAGGTCGGCCAACAAGGGGCGCGCCAGGGAGAGGGGATTCCTACCAGGACTCCAGTCCTAGTAGGATTCGGCCCCACCCTATTTTCCTTCTACCGGAGGGGGAAAAGGGGAAGGAGAGGGAGTAGGAGAATGAAAGGGGGGTGGCGCCCCCTTCCCAAGTCCAATTCGGCCTCCTCCCTTGTGGGGGGGCGCACTAGCCCCTTGTGGGCTGGTTAGCCTCCCTCCTATGGCCCATAAGGCCCATATCTTTCCTCGGGGGGTTCCGGTAACCCCTCCGGTACTCCGGTATGTACCCGATACATTCCAGAACCCTTCCGGTGTCCGAATACTACCTTCCAATATATCAATCTTTACCTCTCGACCATTTCGAGACTCCTCGTCATGTCCGTGATCTCATCTGGGACTCCGAACAAACTTCGGTCATCAAATCACATAACTCATAATACAAATCGTCATCGAACGTTAAGCATGCGGACCCTACGGGTTCGAGAACTATGTAGACATGACCGAGACACATCAACCAATAGCGGAACCTGGATTCTCATATTGGTTCCTACATATTCTACGAAGATCTTTATCGGTCAAAACGCATAACAACATACGTTATTCCCTTTGTCATCGATATGTTACTTGTCCGAGATTCGATCGTCGGTATCCTCATACGTAGTTCAATCTCGTTACCGGCAAGTCTCTTTACTCGTTCCGTAATGCATCATCCCACAACTAACTCATTAGTCACATTGCTTGCAAGGCTTATAGTGATGTGCATTACCGAGAGGGCCCAGAGATACCTCTCCGATACACGGAGTGACAAATCCTAATCTCGATCTATGCCAACTCAACAAACACCATCGGAGACAACTGTAGAGCATCTTTATAATCACCCAGTTACGTTGTGACGTTTGATAGCACACAAGGTGTTCCTCTGGTATTCGGGAGTTGCATAATCTCATAGTCAGAGGAACATGTATAAGTCATGATAAAAGCAATATCAATAAAACTAAACGATCATTATGCTATGCTAACAGATGGGTCTTGTCCATCACATCATTCTCTAGTGATGTGGTCCCATTCATCAAATGACAACACATGTCTATGGTCAGGAAACATAACCATCTTTGATTAACGAGCTAGTCAAGTAGAGGCATACTAGGGACACAGTGTTTTGTCTATGTATCCACACATGTATCAAGTTTCCGGTTAATACAATTCTAGCATGAATAATAAAAATTTATCATGATATAAGGAAATATAAAATAACAACTTTATTATTGCCTCTATGGCATATTTCCTTCAGTCTCCCACTTGCACTAGAGTCAATAATCTAGTTCACATCACCATCTGATTTAACACCAATAGTTCACATCACCATGTGATTAGTTCACATCGCCATGTGACTAATACCCAAAGGGTTTTACTAGAGTCAATAATCTAGTTCACATCGCTATGTGATTAACACCCAAAGAGTACTAAGGTGTGATCATGTTTTGCTTGTGAGAGAAGCTTAGTCAATGGGTCTGTCACATTCAGAGCCGTATGTATTTTGCAAATTTTCTATGTCTACAATGCTCTGCATGGAGCTACTCTAGCTAATTGCTCCCACTTTCAATATGTATCCAGATTGAGACTCAGAGTCATCCGGATCGGTGTAAAAGCTTGCATCAGTGTAACTCTTTACGACGAACTCTTTATCACCTCCATAACCGAGAAATATCTCCTTAGTCTTCTAAGGATAATTTTGACCGCTGTCAAGTGATCCACTCCTGGATCAATATCATACCCCCTTGCCAAACTCATGGCAAGGTACACAATAGGTTTGGTACACAGCATAGCATACTTTATAGAACCTATGGTTGAGGCATAGGGAATGACTTGCATTCTCTTTCTATTTTCTGCCGTGGTCGTGTTTTGAGTCTTACTCAAGTTACACCTTGCAATACAGCCAAGAACTCCTTCTATGTTCCATTTTGAACTACTTCAAAATCTTGTCAAGGTATGTACTCATTGAAAAATCTTATCAAGCATCTTGATCTATCTCTATAGATCTTGATGCCCAATATGTAAGCAGCTTCACCGAGGTATTTCTTTGAAAAACTCCTTTCAAACACTCCTTTATGCTTTCCAGAAAATTCTACATCATTTCCGATCAACAATATGTCATTCACACATACTTATCAGAAAGGCTGTAGTGCTCTCACTCACTTTCTTGTAAATACACGCTACACCGCAGGTCTATATAAAACTATATGCTTTGATCAACTTATCAAAGCGTATATTCCAACTCCGAGATGCTTGGACCAGTCCATAGAGGGATCGCTGGAGATTGCACATTTTGTTAGTACCTTTAGGATTGACAAAACCTTCTGGTTGTATCATATACAACTCTTCTTTAATAAATCCATTAAGGAATGCAGTTTTGATATCCATTTGTCAGATTTCATAAAATGTGGCAATTGCTAACATGATTCGGACAGACTTTAAGCATCGATACGAGTGAGAAAATCTCATAGTAGTCAACATCTTGAATTTGTCAAAAACCCTTTTCGACAAGTCGGGCTTTGTAGATAGTAACACTACTATCAGCGTCCGTCTTCCTCTTGAAGATCCATTTATTCTCAATGGCTTGCCGATCATTGGGCAAGTCCACCAAAGTCCACACTTTGTTCTCATACATGGATTCTATCTCAAATTTCATGGCCTCAAGCCATCTATCGGAATCTGGGCTCATCATCGCTTCCTCATAGTTCATAGGTTCATCATGGTCTAGCAACATGACTTCCATAACAGGATTACCGTACCACTCTGGTGCAGATCGTACTCGGTTGACCTACGAGGTTCGGTAGTAACTTGATCTGAAGTTTCATGATCATCATCATTAACTTCCTCACTAATTGGTGTAGGCATCACTGGAACTGATTTTAGTGATGAGCTACTTTCTAATTCGAGAGAAGGTACAGTTACCTCATCAAGTTCTACTTTCCTCCCACTCACTTCTTTCGAGAGAAACTCCTTCTCTAGAAATGATCCACTCTTAGCAACAAAGATCTTGCCTTCAGATCTGTGATAGAAGGTGTACCCAACATTTTCTTTTGGGTATCCTATGAAGACGCACTTCTCCGATTTGGATTTGAGCTTATCAGGCCGAAACTTTTTCACATAAGCATCGCAACCCCAAACTTTAAGAAACGACAACTTAGGTTAATTGCTAAACCACAGTTCATACGGTGTCGTCTCAACGGATTTTTAGACGGTGCCCTATTTAACGTGAATGCAGTTGTCTCTAATGCATAACCCCAAAACGATAGTGCTAAATCGGTAAGAGACATCATAGATCGCACCATATCTAATAAAGTACGGTTACGACGTTCGGACACACCATTACGCTGTGGTGTTCCAGGTGGCGTGAGTTGCAAAACTATTCCACATTGTTTCAAAAGAAGGCCAAACTCGTAACTCAAATATTAGCTCCGCGATCAGATCGTAGAATCTTTATTTTCTTGTTATGATGATTCTCAACTTCACTCTGAAATTCTTTGAACTTTTCAAATGTTTCAGACGTGTGTTTCATTAAGTAGATATACCCATATCTGCTCAAATCATCTGTGAAGGTCAGAAAATAACGATACCCGCCGCGAGCCTCAACACTCATCGGACCACATACATCGGTATGTATTATTTCCAATAAGTCAGTGGCTCGCTCCATTGTTCTGGAGAACGGAGTCTTAGTCATCTTGCCCATGAGGCATGGTTCGCAAGCATCAAATGATTCATAATCAAGTGATTCCAAAAGTCCATCTGCATGGTGTTTCTTCATGCGCTTTGCACCAATATGACCTAAACAGCAGTGCCACAAGTATGTTGCACTATCATTATTAACTTTGCATCTTTTGGCATCAATATTATGAATATGTGTATCACTACGATCGAGATTCAATAAACCATTCACCTTGGGAGTATGACCACAGAAGGTTTTATTCATGTAAACAGAATAACAATTAATCTTTGACTTAAATGAATAACCGTATTGCAATAAACATGATCCAATCATATTATGCTCAACGCAAACACCAAATAACATTTATTTTAGGTTCAACAGTAATCCCGAAGGTAAAGGGAGTGTGCGATGGTGATCTTATCAACCTTGGAATCACTTCCAACACACATCGTCACCTTGCCCTCAACTAGTCTCTGTTCATTTTATAACTCCTGTTTCAAGTTACTAACCATAGCAACTGAACCAGTATCAAATACCCATGGGCTACTTATGAATACTAGTAAAGTACACATCAATAACATGTATATCATATATACTTTTGTTCACTTTGCCATCCTTCTTATCCGTCAAGTATTTGGGGGCAGTTCCGCTTCCAGTGACCATTTCCTTTGCAGTAGAAGCACTCAGTTTTAGGCTTGGGTCTAGCTTTGGGCTTCTTCATGGGAGTGGCAACTTGCTTGTCATTCTTCTTGAAGTTCCCTTTCTTTCCCTTGCCCTTTTACTTGAAACTAGTGGTCTTGTCAACCATCAACACTTGATGCTTTTCTTGATTTCTACCTTCGCCGATTCCAGCATCGTGAAGAGCTCGGGGAATCATTTTCGTCATCCCTTGCATATCATAGTTCATCACGAAGTTCCAGTAACTTGGTGATAGTGACTAGAGAACTCTGTCAATCACTATCTTATCTGGAAGATTAACTCCCACTTGATTCAAGCGATTGTAGTACTCAGACATTCTGAGCACATGCTCAACTATTCTCCTCCATCTTGTAGGCAAAAATACTTGTCAAAGGTTTCATACCTCTCGACTCGGGCATGAGTCTGAAATACCAATTTCAACTCTTGGAACATCTCATATGCTCCATGGCGTTTCAAAACATTTTTGAAGTCCCGGTTCTAAGCCGTAAAGCATGGCGCACTAAACTATCAAGTAGTCACCATACCGAGCTTGTCAAACATTCATAACGTCTGCATTTGCTCCTACAATAGTTCTGTCACCTAGTGGTGCATCAAGGACATAATTCTTCTATGCAGCAATGTGGATAATCCTTAGATCACAGACCTAGTCTGCATTATTGCTACTATCAACTTTCAACTTAGTTTTTCTAGGAACATATCATAAATAAAACGGGGAAGCTATACGCGAGCAATTGATCTACAACATAGATATGCAAATACTATCAGGACTAAGTTCATGATAAATTTAAGTTAAATTAATCATATTACTTAAGAACTCCCACTTAGATAGACATCCCTCTAGTCATCTAAATGATCACATGATCCATATCAACTAAACCATGTCCGATCATCATGTGAGATGGAGTAGCTCTCAATGGTGAGCATCACTATGTTGATCATATCTACTATATGATTCACGTTCGACCTTTCGGTCTCAGTGTTCCGAGGTCATATCTGCATATGCTAGGCTCGTCAAGTTTATCCCGAGTATTCTACATGTGCAAAAACTGGCTTGCACCCGTTCATCATGTGGTGTCTCAGCACGAAGAACTGTCGCAACGGTGCATACTCAGGGAGAACACTTATACCTTGAAATTTTAGTAAGGGATCATCTCATAATGCTACCGTTGTACTAAGCAAAATAAGATGCATAAAAGATAAACATCACATGCAATCAAAATATGTGACATGATATGGCCATCATCATCTTGTGCCTTTGATCTCCATATCCAAAGTACCGTCATGATCTCCATCGTCACCGGCATGACACCATGATCTCCATCATCTTGATCTTTATCAACGTGTCGTCACATGGTTGTCTCGCCAACTATTGCTTTTGCAACTATTGCTATCGCATAGCGATAAAGTAAAGCAAATATATGGTGCTTGCATCTTATGCAATAAAGAGACAACCATAAGGCTCCTGCAGTTGCCGATAACTTTAACAAAACATGATCATCTCATACAACAATTTATATCTCATCACGTCTTGACCATATCACATCACAACATGCCCTGCAAAAACAAGTTAGACGTCCTCTACTTTGTTGTTGCAAGTTTTACGTGGCTGCTACGGGCTTCTAGCAAGAACCGTTCTTACCTACGCATCAAAACCACAATGATTTTTCGTCAAGTGTGATGTTTTAACCTTCAACAAGGACCGGGCGTAGTCAAACTCGATTCAACTAAAGCTGGAGAAACAGACACCCGCTAGCCACCTGTGTGCGAAGCACGTCGGTAGAACCAGTCTCATGAACGTGGTCATGTAATGTCGGTCTGGGCCGCTTCATCCAACAATACCGCCAAATCAAAGTAAGACGTTGCTGGTAAGCAGTATGACTATTATCGCCCACAACTCACTGTGTTCTACTTGTGCATATAACATCTACGCATAGACCTGGCTCGGATGCCATTGTTGGGGAACGTAGTATTTCAAAAAAAATCCTACGATCATGCAAGATCTACCTAGGAGAAGCATAACAACGAGCGGGGAGAGAATGTCCACGTACCCTCGTAGACCGAAAGCGGAAGCGTTTAGTAACGCAGTTGATGTAGTTGAACGTCTTCACGATCCAACCGATCCAAGTACTGAACGTACGACACCTCCGTGTTCAGCACACGTTCATCTCGATGACGTCCCTCGAGCTCTTGATCCAGTTGAGGAAGAGGGAGACTTCCGTCAGCACGACGGTGTGGCGACGGTGATGATGAAGTTACCGGCGCAGGGCTTCTCCTAAGCACTACGACGATATGACCGAGGTGTTGAACTGTGGAGGGGGGCACCGTGCACGGCTAAGAGATTGTCTGTTGTGCCTTTGGGGTGCCCCCTGCCCCCATATATAAAGGAGGGGAGGAGGAGGTCAGCCAACAAGCGGCGCGCCAAGGAGAGGGGAGTCCTACTAGGACTCCAGTCCTAGTAGGATTCGGCCCCACCCTATTTTCCTTCTACCAGAGGGGGAAAAGGGGAAGGAGAGGGAGTAGGAGAATGAAAGGGGGGTGGCGCCCCCTTCCCAAGTCCAATTCGGCCTCCTCCCTTGTGGAGGCGCACCAGCCCCTTGTGGGCTGGTTAGCCTCCCTCCTATGGCCCATAAGGCCCATATCTTTCCCCGGTGGGTTCCGGTAACCCCTCCGGTACACCGCTATGTACCCGATACATTCCAGAACCCTTCCGGTGTCCGAATACTACCTTCCAATATATCAATCTTTATCTCTTGACCATTTCGAGACTCCTCCTCATGTCTGTCATCTCATCCGGGACTCCGAACAAAATTCGGTCATCAAATCACATAACTCATAATACAAATCGTCATCGAACGTTAAGCGTGCGGACCCTATGGGTTCGAGAACTATGTAGACATGACTGAGACACATCAACCAATAGCGGAACTTGGATGCTCATATTGGTTCCTACATATTCTACGAAGATCTTTATCGGTCAAAACGCATAACAACATACGTTATTCCCTTTGTCGTCGATATGTTACTTGCCTGAGATTCGATCGTCGGTATCGTCATACCTAGTTCAATCTCGTTACCAGCAAGTCTCTTTACTTGTTCCGTAATGCATCATCCCGCAACTAACTCATTAGTCACATTGCTTGCAAGGCTTATAGTGATGTGCATTACCGAGAGGGCCCAGAGATACCTCTCCGATACACGGAGTGACAAATCCTAATCTCGATCTATGCCAACTCAACAAACACCATCGGAGACACCTGTAGATCATCTTTATAATCACCTAGTTACGTTGTGATGTTTGATAGCACACAAGGTGTTCCTTCGGTATTCGGGAGTTGCATAATCTCATAGTCAGAGGAACATGTACAAGTCATGATAAAAGCAATAGCAATAAAACTAAACGATCATTATGCTATGCTAACAGATGGGTCTTGTCCATCACATCATTCTCTAATGATGTGATCCCATTCATCAAATGACAACACATGTCTATGGTCAGGAAACATAACCATCTTTGATTAACGAGCTAGTCAAGTAGAGGCATACTAGGGACACAATGTTTTGTCTATGCATTCACACATGTACTAAGTTTCCGGTTAATACAATTCTAGCATGAATAATAAAAATTTATCATGATATAAGGAAATATAAATAACAACTTTATTATTGCCTCTAGGGCATATTTCCTTCACGTCCACGGTCCCGCTGTCGGTCATTGGACGAATGGCTTCAACCATGTATGTGAGTTACCGAACCTATGGGGTCACAAGCTTAAGGAAATCACGATCTTTTGAGTGTTAGTAGGATGGGAATCATGAGAATATATGATTTCACAAATACTCAGAATAGTTTCGATAGGATCCGAAAGCGTTTCATGGTCACTGAAAGAGTTTCGGTGAGTATCGGGTAATACCGAGTATTACTGATAAATTATATGTAGGTAGAAAAAGTTTCCGGAGATGTTAATATATATATATATAATAGTCTATAAGTGTTTAGAACATTTTATATTCAATTTAAATATCAACGGACCTAAAAAGGCAAAGAGGTGGAAGGAAACTTGGGACAAAAAGACCCAAGTGGGAAAGTGCCTCCCTTCCCAAGGGGAGCAAATAGGAGTTGGGGAGGAGTCCAAGTCCTCCTCCCCCTTAGCCGGCACCCCAAGGAGGCTTTCCCTCCTTGGTGGAAGCCCACCCTCTCCCCTCTAACCTATATATACTTGAGGATTTGGCCCTTTTGATCATACAAGTTTTGGAGCCTTCACTAGTTCTTCTAGTTCTAATTCTAGTTGATCCTAGTTGACTAATTAGAGATAGACTAATCCTCTTGTACTCATAATTAGAAGTCCGCCGTGGTTCTAATCTCCTCCCTCTAATTCTCGGGTGACGATTAGCTCTGGGCGGCAAAGCGCTGCCGGCTCGTGAAGGTTGCATGCTTGCAACCAAGTAGAGAGGTCGTGCTTTTAGTCTTCAGTTGGAGGGACTATTCATGGGCGGTATGAGGGATCGTTCATCGATGGTTCGAGGGACTCCAAGTATGATCTACAAAGACACGTTCTTCTTCCACTGCAACTCGGCGACCGAGGACTCCAAGCATGATCTACACCGACACGTTCTTCTTCCGCTGCAACTCGGTGACGGTAACGATCGTGATCCCAACCCGTTATGCATCTTCATGTTGATCTTGGATGATCGTAGGTGCAGATTTTTTTATGTTTTCTACTATGTTTCCTAAAAGTGGCATCATGAGCAGTAATATGAGTAGGTGCATGTTAAAATCTAGATCACATGTGATTGTGAGGGTTGATGTTCTTGCTCTGGTTCAATTCATCGATGGCATGGTGTCGCCTTTTACAAGGTTCTGACAATCGATCGGATCTAGCTATCGATGATCTGCTAACAGTTCCTTGGGCTTCACCATAGCTGAGAATAGTGAACCGTCGCATACACAAGAGGGTGCCGAAGATGGATGATCTTCTAGGGGGTCACGCATATTGACGAAGTTTGGTCTAGGGCTAGAGATTTTTAATTAAGTCTCTTGTTTCACACACCCCTAAACTTAATATAGCATCAAGAATCATCACCTAAATTGTGGACATAGGTAGCTAGT
The DNA here is from genome assembly GCF_018294505.1 of Triticum aestivum. NCBI lineage: Eukaryota > Viridiplantae > Streptophyta > Magnoliopsida > Poales > Poaceae > Triticum > Triticum aestivum. Next base: position 334,222,260 of record NC_057808.1, on the reverse strand, counting down.
ATTACTTGTTAAAACTAGTTAACCACATAACTAAAATTTTGCTAAAACCGATTAGAGGACATCTGACTTGGTTTTGCCGGGTATTGAAAGTGCAACTATCCCTGGGTGGTTTTGGTAATTCCTAACAACATATATCTAATTGAACTAATGCTCTTTCAAGATGATCATTTCAGAAAGTTCAATGATTGGCATGGCATGGACTAGGAACGTGGACCCCTCAAAATGCTAAGGACACATATTGGCTCAAGCTCAGGACTCTACATTTTCATTTTAGTGATCCAAGATCACATTGAGTCCATAGGAAAAGCCAATACTATTAAAAGGGGTTGAAGTGTTGCTTAATGGGTTGCTTGCTCAAAATGCTTAGTGATATGCTCCAAAAGCCCTCAACCACTTTCTCACTTACACATATGTCCCAAACCAAAAGTCAAACTCGGCCCCACCGATTTGATCTATCCGGCGACACCGAGTTCATTTGACATAGCCATAGCCAGAAACCCTAATCAGTTCGGTCTCACCAATAGGGATCTCGGTCTCACCGAGATGGGATTGCAAACTCTCTGTTTCCCTTCGTAACGTTTCGGTCTAACCGAGATGAGCGATCAGTCCCACTGAGTTCGCAATGCAAACTCTCAGTTTCCCTTTTGTAATGTTTCGGTCTCACTGAAATGAGTGATTCGGTCCCACCGAGTTTGCCTGACCAACTCTCACCGAGATTAAGATATGCCCTAACCCTAATGAAATCTGTCACACCGAGTTGACATGTCGGTCCCACAGAAAAGCCTAACGTTCACATTTTGAACTAAATCGGTCTGACCGAGTTTCATGATTTGGTCTCACCGAGTTTGGTAAATTGTGTGTAGCAGGTAGATTTTGTGTGGAGGCTATATATACCCCTCCATCAACTCTTCATTCGTGGAGAGAGCCATCAGAACGTGCCTACATTTGTACCATTCATTTTCTAAGAGAGAACCACCTACTCATTTGTTGAGACGAAGATATTCCAATCCAACCAAAAGAATCTTGATCGCTAGCCTTCCCCAAGTTGCTTTCCACTCAAATAATCTTTCCACAAAATCCAAATCTGTGAGAGAGAGTTGAGTGTTGAGGAGACTATCATTTGAAGCACAAGAGCAAGGAGTTCATCATCAACACACCATCTATTACCTTTTGGAGAGTGGTGTCTCCTAGATTGGTTAGGTGTCACTTGGGAGCCTCCGACAAGATTGTGGAGTTGAACCAAGGAGTTTGTACGGGCAAGGAGATCGCTTACTTCGTGAAGATCTACCCTAGTGAGGCAAGTCCTTCGTGGGCGATGGCCATGGTGGGATAGACAAGGTTGCTTCTTCGTGGACCCTTCGTGGGTGGAGCCCTCTGTGGACTCGCACAGCCGTTACCCTTCGTGGGTTGAAGTCTCCATCAACGTGGATGTACGACAGCACCACCTATCGGAACCACGGAAAAAATCTCTGCGTGTACATTGCATTTTCTCCCTCCAAACTCCTCCCTTTACCTTCATGTGCAATGTTTTACATTCCACTGCTATACTCTTAGACTTGCATGTGTAGGTTGATTGCTTGACTTCTACTAAGTTGCTAAAATCCGCCAAGACTTAAAATTGGAAAAGGCTAGATTTTTATTTGGTGAAGTAGTCTAATCACCCCCCCTCTAGACATACTTTTGATCCTACAAGTGGTATCAGAGCTTTGGTCTCCATTTGCCTTGATTTCCATAGCTTTGGTGATCATAGCCTTGGTTTCACAACCTAGGAGAGTATGGCGTCTGGCGAGGGAAATTACCACCGTAGAGGTCCTTACTTTGATGGTACTAATTTTGCTAGTTGGAAGCATAAGATGAAAATGCATATTCTTGGACATAACCCTGCCGTTTGGGCTATTGTGTGTATTGGCTCACAAGGTGAATTCTTTGATGGGAGAGAACCGAACCGTGAAGCTACCGCAGAAGAGTTGAAGATGCTGCAATACAACGCTCAAGCTTGCGATATCCTCTTCAACGGATTGTGCCCCGAAGAATTCAACAAAATCAGACGTCTTGAGAATGCAAAGGAAATTTGGGATACTTTGATTGATATGCACGAGGGTACCGACTCCGTCAAGGAATCCAAATTGGATGTGCTTTAAAGTCAGCTTGACAAGTTCAAAATGAAGGATGGTGAAGGTGTCGCTGAAATGTACTCTAGGCTTGCTCTCATCACAAATGAGATTGCCGGCTTAGGAAGTGAAGAGATGATCGATAGATTCATCATTAAGAAGATCCTAAGAGCCTTGGATGGAAAATATGATACCGTGTGCACATTGATCCAAATGATGCCCAATTACAAAGATCTCAAGCCAATGGAAGTCATTGGAAGAATTGTTGCTCATGAGATGTCACTCAAGGATAAAGAAGAGCTTCACAACAAGTCAAGTGGTGCTTACAAAGCCGCATGTGATGCTCCTACACCATCAAGTGAGAAACAAGCCTTCAATGAGTAATTGAGCCTAATGGTGAAGAAATTCAACAAGTTCTACAAGAGTAGAAGCAAAGAAAGAAGTTCCAAGTCAAGGTTCTACAATGACAAAAGATCTTCTAGTCATGAACGTAATTGCTACAATTGTGGAAGACCCGGACACTACTCCAATGAGTGTACGACTCCCTACAAAAGAAGAGAAGACTCACCCAAAAGGAGAAGTAGAAGAGAAGAATCACCTCCAAGAGAGAGAAGGAGTAGAGATGAGCGTTATAAACGAAGAACCTCTCGCAGAAGCAAGGATTTGGAAAGGAAGGACAAGTCATCAAGGAGCTACACAAAACGAAGATATCAAGCTCATGTTGGTGAATGAGTATCCGGCTCCGACTCCGACCATCACTCCGAGAGAAGTTATCAGTCTGACTCCGAATATACTCAAGATGAAGGTGTTGCCGGCTTAGCACTTGTGTCAACCAACTCCTATGACATATTTGACTCACCAAATGAAGGAATTGGAAGATGCTTCATGGCTAATGGCCCAAAGGGGACACAAGCTCAAGATGATCTTCCACCACAAGACCACAAGCAAAAAGGCAAGGACAAGCTTCAAGAGGAGATTGATGCATTTGAAGAAGCTCCCAAGGCCTTGGTCAAGTGGGTTCCCAAGACTACATCAAGTTCTACTTCATCAAGTACGACCACAACTCCAAGCATTCCCATCAAGATGATGTGGAACCCGAAGAAGAAGAACTAGAGAGTTCTTGAGGGTGACTCCTCCAACATACTTCACTCATATCATCTTGGCGAGGACAAGTGCAAACAACATCCACATCTTGCACTAGTTCAAGGAGTCACAAACCCTCTTGTTGGTAAGACAAGGGACAAGGTAACCTAATGCTTTCATGGACATCATCTTGTATGAACTTCACTCTATGTCCATGGATATCCTTGTTTGTTCCTTGTGGGACTAACCCGTGTAGGTATTGAAAGCAATGTTGAGGATATCGCTTATCATTAGCGTCTTGGCCAGTCCAGGATTAGAGATTAATCGGATATCAGCCGATTAATCAATTCTATCGGTCGACTATTAATCGGCCATTTTTTGCAAATCCCAGGCTCCCAACACAAAAATATGTTATATTCCGCACCAAAAAAATATTGGACAGAAGTGTTACCTTGATTCCTAGCCCTTGAACTCTCATATAAATAGGACAATAGTACATATTGCTTAACAAGGTCCACAAAACACAAATAAACATATTTTTTGCAAAAAATAGTGCCAGGAATAGGCTCGATTTATCAGTAGATTCTCGATAAATCGCTTGTCAGAGCGATAAATCGTCCCAAATGATAAATGGTGAAGATAAGGCATAATCTTATCGGTCACCCCGGGAGTAGCGATAAATCGGACGATTAATCATTGAATCGGAAGATTTTTTGAACAATGATTGAAAGTGCAACTCACTCCAAAGGATTGATCCAAATGATCTACATCAACATTGAGCATCCACATCTTCAACATCTACATGAAGTCATCATCGACAAAACCCAAAGTTAGTTCATCCCTCTTAGGGGGGATATCACATCTAGGGGGAGCTTTACTCTAAAAATTGAGCTAAAGCAACTCTAATGGTGTGAACACAACAATGCTTCATGTAAAAGTGGTAACCCCACTCATGCTTAAACGATGAGTATGACCTATGATCAAATGTTCTCATTTGACTCCTAAGTCAATATACTCGTATATAGATGACCTAGTCATCGTCAATTGCTTGATAGATGCTAGAGTGTTTGTGCATGCTTTGTCACATATTTCATTTTTCATTTTATTGTGTGAGCATGTTGGTTGCATATTTCACTCATTCGTGGACATCCATTTGTTGCTTTGATTGTTTGGCTCTTCTTTTGCCAAATGGATGGACAAGAATGCCTAAGAACTTCATCTAGCTATCTATGCTTTTCTCGTCTCAAACTCTATTCATGCTACATCACAAAGTTTGATCAAGTCAGATTCGAACACTCTGTGTGAGGAGCACTCGGAGTCCCCGATTCGTCATAGACTTAAACTTCCAAAATCTCTCTGTGCATTTTGGTCTGACCGATTCATCCTTTTCGGTCTGACCGAGCTCACTGAGTTGATCTAGGGTTTCAACCTCGGTGCAACCAATTAGAACTTTTCGGTCACACCGAGTTGCAGTAACCGCTTGCGATTCTGCATCTCGGTGCCACCGAGTTGTTCCACTAGGTCACACCGACAGGGTCAGTATATAAATACCGTCGGGTCAAATTTTGGAAATTCCTCCAAAACCTCTCAACCCGCGCTTGTCCTGCTCTGCCGCCTCGGGTCTTCGGATCATCGTCTCGTCACCAGCGACCTCCCGCCGCCGGTCTCCATCACCGTCAATGGAATTCAACCTTGCCGTTGCCGCCGTAGCGAGATCATCACCGAACTAGGGTATGGGTTCGAATCTTTGTGCTGTTCCTTACTAGCTACGATTCTTAGCACAAAGCAAATGCCATGTTCCTTACCACGTATGAGATCATCCTGTCCAGAAAAACATCCTTTAGATTAGATTCGATTCAAAAATTTAGGGTTAGGTTTCCGCTGAACTCATCTCGGACCGACCGAGTTGTCAAAATTGGTCTCACCGATTTGGCTTAGGCTATTGCACTTGCAGTTTTTGGTTTGACCGAAACTTGCAAATCGGTGTGACTGAGTTCAACTCTCAGTGAAACCCTAGCAATCTCGGAGTCACCAAACTGTGTCTCGGTCTGACCGTTTTCACTAGTTTAGACTCCAAACATTGCTTTGGTGCCACCGAGTTTAACAAATCGGTAGCTCCGAAATGCTTTCTGTGTTAAACTAAAACTAAGTGTTTGACTCATTTGTTTTGCAAAATCTCTGCACTTTGTGATGCTCATCCACTCTACAACTATTCACAGGGTCAGTTGTCAGTTTGCTTTGCCAGAATGTCTGATCAGAGTGATAGCCAGAACAAGTCAGAAGAGCAGGTGAACCTGAGTGAGGGCACTAGTCCCTCTAGCATCTATGATATGAGGGTAGCAGGAGCACCCCAAGCAACTTTCCCAAAGCAGCTACAAGGACAAGGAGGAAGAGAAATTCTGACTCGGAAGATGAGGATTATGTGGCTGCTGAGGAGGAAGTCAGCTCCAAGAAGAAGGTGCTGAAAAAGGAATATGCTGCTGCTGCCGCAACTAAGCCAGGAATGCACAAGAAGGCACCTGCCAAGAGAGTGTCCATGTCTAAGGCCAGAGCTTCCACTCTTGAAACTTCCAAATCAACTGGTGGAGAGGCTGCTGGTGAGGGCAAGAAGAAGAAGGAGAGAAAAAGAGGGAGATGGTGCAAGAAAGTAGATCCCATGGCAGAATTTGAGAGACACTCATCTGATGAGGATGAAGAAGAGGAATAGGATGCTGCACCAGCATCAAAGTCTCAAAAGCTGATGGGGGATGCCATCAAGTCTGGGGCTGCCCCTTCTAAGCCCAAGACAGCCCCCAAAGCTTCTGCTCCAGCTCCAAAGACTGGACCAAAGAGGATCACAAGAAATATTCCAGCTGCTGAGAAGAATAAGGCCCCGGTGCCTAAAACTGAGATTGATGAAGAAGATGCTGACGCCCAAGTGCTTAGGAAACTCAAACCCAAGATCCCTGACCATGATGACAATCATCCAATGGCAGAAAACATGAAGATCAGAAAGGATGCATGTCTCAGACTATGGAGACAATCTGATCCATATGCTGTGAGGAGAAGGACTGTTGTGGACTACAGGTTCCATACCAAAGAGCAGCAACATTTCTATGAGACCATCTTGCTTGATAAGAAGCCAATTGTTTGTGACATGAAGTGGGCAGATTGGAAATATATTGACAACAATGAAGACCATTTTCCAGGAGTGCATGAGAGCTTCAGGCTATGTGGAGTGGACAAGTTTGTGGGTCAGAAGTTGACCAAGTGGAATGATGAACTCATCATGCAATTCTACTCCACAGCACATTTCTATCCTGATGGGAAAATTGTCTGGATGTCAGAAGGTACTAGGTACCAGTCTACAGTTGATGAATGGGCCAAATTGATCAATGCCCCTGAAGAGCAAGAGGATGACATAGATGTATATGCCAAGAAGAAGAAGGATCACAACTCCATGGCAAATATGTATAAGGAGATTCCTGACAAAGCCTTGGAGACTCACAAGATGGGCTCTGTCTACTATTTGTTGTCTGGATTGACCACAATCAACACTATATTGAGGCATACATTGTTGCCCAAGTCTGGAGATCATAGAATGATCAGAGGTCACTCCATCAACTTGTTGCAGTTGTTTGATGTGCCCCAAAAATTCAAAGTCACGAGTCTGATTGTTGAGACAATCAAGAGGACAGCTGCAGATCATAAGAGGTCATGTGGGTATGCTCCACACATCCAAATGCTCATCAACTCCAAGATGGGCACATGCACATATCTTTTGGATAAGGAACATCTTCCTTGAGGCCAGATTTTGAGGACAACACAGTTGTCATGAATGAAGATGACCCCACATCTGTAGAAGCCCAAGAGAAGAGAGAGAAAGCTAAGGCCGAGAAAGCTGCAAAGATGCCAAGTGCTGAAGAAGCATCTCAAGTGTTTCTCAAAACTAAGCAAGATCAACTTGGACATCTGATTCAAGCCACCTTGAGGATTGAGAAGGGCTTAGCCACCCTAACTCAGAACCAAGAGAGCCTGGAAAGGAACATTGAGACTAAATTTTATGATCTTGATCTGAAGGTGACAGAGATCCAGACAACAGTTGAGCAGCTCCAGGAAGAAGCTGAGGAGAGGAAAGGGCAGGCTACCACAGATGCCTTTCAGTGAGTGCCAAGAGGGCAGAGATATGCTGCAATGCCCATGGCTAACACAAGAGCAACTACATCAGCACCTGCAGCCACAACATCAGTGCCACCTCCAGTTGCCACTCCACCAGCTCCAAGAACTTCCATAGATGCATTCATCTTTGGAGTCCTCTCAATGCCTCCTCCCGAAGATCAAGCCTAGAGAGACGCATAGCACTATGCATTTCCAAGCTTTTTGGTAACTTGTTGCCAAAGGGGGAGAAAGTGTATAGATCATAGGCTTCGAGAGAGAGTGCTTTGCTTCTTTTTGTCTTCTTTGCCATTTGGTTGATACTTATTTGTGTGCTTGCTTGATACTCTATGTTTATGTGTGTGAGATACTTGGATGATCATGTGATTGATCATATCCTACATTAATGCTTGTGATTGAATGATGTTATCTCTTATCTCTCTTATATGATCATTCACTTTGCCTTGGTGATGAGTGCATATTTTACTTTCTATCATTTTGAGCGCTCCACCAAGATGTATGTGACATGGAAGAGTAACCCATGATCCTAATCGATTGTGCATTTGCATTCAAAAGAAATTTTAAATAATGCACAAATTTAGGGGGAGGTCTTGCTTATCACATACTTCTCAAAGCGACAGTGTATTTCAATCTTATTATCATTTGTCGAAGCTTTGATCTATATGTTGTCATCAATTACCAAAAAGGGGGAGATTGAAAGTGCAACTATCCCTGGGTGGTTTTGGTAATTCCTAACAACATATAGCTCATTAAACTAATGCTCTTTCAAGATGATCATTTCAGAAAGTTCAATGATTGGCATGACATGGACTAGGAATGTGGACCCTCAAAATGCTAAGGACACATATTGGTTCAAGCTCAAGACTCCAAATTTTCATTTTAGTGATCCAAGATCACATTGAGTCCATAGGAAAAGCCTATACTATTAAAAGGGGATGAGGTCTTGCTTAATGGCTTGCTTGCTCAAAATACTTAGTGATATGCTCCAAAAGCCCTCAACAACTTTCTCATTTCCACATATGTCCCAAACCAAAAGTCAAACTAGGCCCCACCAATTTGATCTATCCGGCGCCACCGAGTTCATTTGACATAGCCGTAGCCAGAAACCCTAATCAGTTCGGTCTCCCCGATAGAGATCTCGGTCTCACCGAGATGGGATTGCAAACTCTCTGTTTCCCTTCGTAACGTTTTGGTCTAACCGAGATGAGCGATCGGTCCCACCGAGTTCGCAATGAAAACTCTCTGTTTCCCTTTCGTAACGTTTTGGTCCCATCAAAATGAGCGATTCGGTCCCACCGAGTTTGCCTGACCAACTCTCTATTTGCCTATTACAGAAATTGGTCTCACCGAGTTTATGTGATCGGTCTCACCGAGATTAGGTTATGCCCTAACCCTAATGAAATCGGTCCCACCAAGTTGATATGTTGGTCCCACCGAAAAGCCTAACGTTCACATTTTGAACTAAACCGGTCTGACCGAGTTTCATGATTCGGTCTCACGGAGTTTGGTTAATTGTGTGTAACGGTTAGATTTTGTGTGGAGGCTATATATACCCCTCCACCCACTGTTCATTCATGGAGAGAGCCATCAGAACTGCCTACATTTCTACCATTCATTTTCTGAGAGAGAACCACCTACTCATGTGTTGAGACCAAGATATTCCAATCCAATCACAAGAATCTTGATCTCTAGCCTTCCCCAAGTTGCTTTCCAATCAAATCATCTTTCCACCAAATCCAAATCTGTGAGAGAGAGTTGAGTGTTGGGGAGACTATCATTTGAAGCACAAGAGCATGGAGTTCATCATCAACACGCCATCTATTACCTTTTGGAGAGTGGTGTCTCCTAGATTGGTTAGGTGTCACTTGGGAGCCTCCGACAAGATTTTGGAGTTGAACCAAGTAGTTTGTACGGGCAAGGAGATCTCCTACTTCGTGAAGATCTACCCTAGTGAGGCAAGTCCTTCGTGGGCGATGGCCATGGTGGGATAGACCAGGTTGCTTCTTCATGGACCCTTCGTGGGTGGAGCCCTCTGTGGACTCGCACAACCGTTACTCTTCGTGGGTTGAAGTCTCCATCAACATGGATGTACGATAGCACCACCTATCGGAACCACGAAAAAAATCTCCGCGTCCACATTGCGTTTGCTCCCTCCAAACTCCTCCCTTTACCTTCATGTGCAATGTTTTACATTCCACTGCTATACTCTTAGACTTGCATGTGTAGGTTGATTGCTTGACTTGTGCTAAGTTGCTAAAATCTGCCAAGACTTCAAATTGGGAAAGGCTAGATTTTTATTTGGTCAAGTAGTCTAATCACCCCCCTCTAGACATACTTTCGATCCTACAGGTATGCATATGATGTGGTATAGCTTTCTTCATGATAATGAGTTTATGTATGAGATGGTTATATGTTGTAATGTTAAGTGACCTACGCGTCAAGGCGGGATGGCTGGAATCACGAGATTGCCATGTGAATGTAAATATCATAGAGATAGCCTACAGATTACAGGTGACGATGGCAACTGTACACAAAGGACCCCGATGTGGGGAAGGTGTACTTGATGCGGGACGAGGAGCTATAATTTTGTGCCACGATGGAATAATAGAATTTGGTGGCACGACAACATTTTCTCAAATGATCGCCAAGGCAAATTTTCTGATATTGCCGCCATGACAACATTTTTGAAACGATGGACACGACAACGAAATATTGGCCCTCACGACGCTTTAACTGGAGATTGAAGATGATCACGGAGATTCCCGGCGCCCAGGGCTATACCATATCATGCTTTTATGAATTGCCTGATATGTTTATCCCTTTGTTGTTTGCACCCTTTGATTGCGTACTAGTCAATTATTAGGGTGATCTCTCATAGTAAACATCAAGATTGAAAGGTGGTCTTCCCAATGTTGCAACCGTTTACGTCATTCTAGCATCTCGAAGTACGTCATGTCCACATGAGCACAAACGAGTTGAAATATGTAAGACAGAGATAGTCAGACCATGTGTGTAGATAGCACTCGATTATCTTGAAGTTCTAGCATAATCATTCTCAGCTCAGAGCACAAAGCATCGAAAGATGAACAAGAGTCATATGTTGATATGATCGGCAATAGTTTGCCCACCTGTAAAAATTCTCGTCATCAGTGATGTCCTCATCAATGGATGAGGACTAGATTTGAATCTTGAATCACTTAAAATCAATTATGAGAGATATTGATTTGAGTGTGAGCACAATTATGTATTAATTTAGTTTAATCACTAGTGCAAATTAATTATGAACAATGTCTATGTGTAGTTTGCATTATAGTTGTAGAATTTTGGCTCATAGTTCCACCTTTGCTATTGAAATTGATTGATTGTTATTTATCTGGTTAAATCTTTTACAATTGAGAGGATTGTACTCTAAGAGTGCCAAGAAGGATTTTGTCCTACTTCATGCTTGCAATGCTCTCGAGACATATGTCCTTCAATCCAAAAGTTAAAATTGCATTACCGTCTGCTTGCTTCTGAGAAACCCGAACTTCAAAATGTTTGGGATAGTTATGTATTCTTGGAACTGAATATTGTTTTCAGAAACAAACAAATATTAAAAGATATGTGATATCTAAAGAAATGTTTTGTTTGCAAGATCTAGTGAAGTGTTCAACTATGTTTAAGACTGAAATATGTAAGATCCGAAAGAACACTAGTCATGAGTTGATGGCGAGAACTTAAAGAGAAAGAACAAAACTAAAAGATGTAGTGAGACTTACATGCCTAGGGAAGTTCAGGGCTCACGCCACTCTTAAAGGGTTAGACGATTCTTCTGTTGAGTGGGAGAAATATTGGAAGTAAAAATATAAGAAATTTAGAGGTGGAAGGAAAAGAAGACTGGAATGTCTAGCTCAGGTATGAATGTCGTACAAGTTATAAGATGTAGATAAAGTTGGTCAAATAAAGTGTGATTCTTGAGAATTGTGATTAAAAAAATTAAACACTAATTTTTTCGGGAATTGTGGTTAAAAGCTGATCACAAGGATACCAACTCGATTGCATGTTGTTGCAAATCGATGCAAGAATTACTATGGCCTAATGACCAACAAATTAATGAGGTTAAAATATGTGTTGAAATTTTTATAATATTTGTGATACTTTTTCATCAACATATTGCCTCTTAATTTATTGTCATAATTCATTTTAGAGCTCTATACACTCTAGCGCATTGCATAGAAGTTGCAAGGAGGTTGTTCATAAGGGAACAATAGTTGTTTGATGTAATGAACGAAAGGGGCCATACTCCTATTATGAATAGGATTTAAATTATGAATATTGATGATAAAATTGAACATCCATAACACTGACGCTAAAATGTTGCAAGACTAAAAGAATATCACATATGTGTGGCACTGCATTTAGTTACATTCAAGAAACCCGCATGGAGAAATTCCATAGTGATGGGTTTTGGAGTCATATGATTATGAATCATCTCACACTTGCAACTTTGTCCAAGTAGTGAAGCAAACTAAAATACTGTTCACATGCCATAAAGAACGAGCAACAAAGTAAATTGGAAATATGCATATTGACGTATGTAGTACAATAAGTGTTGTTGCAGGCAGTGGATTTATCTATCTTCAAGGATGACTCAAGTAGATATTTGTATTTACTAATTGAGACATAAATCTGAATCTTTTAAAATGTTTCAAAAGATTTTCAGAATGAAGTGGAAATTATTGTAACAAGAAAATTATGTTTCTACAATTGGATTGCAGAAAAGAATATTTGAGTTACAAATTTAGCAAATGTCTGATGAGCTATGAAAAATGTTTTATAGCTTGCACTTCCTAGAAGATTACTAAGAGTAGAATGTTTTGAATAGATGCAATCAAGCTATCTATGGCATGGTGAGATGAGAGATGACATTGATTGTTTCACCAATATGCTTTTTAATGTGATGCTTTACAGACTATAGCTTTACACTAAAAAGAGTGCCATCAATTTTGTTGGAATAAGTGGTACTTTGTAGGTTATCCCAAATGGTTGGGTATTTCTCTATCACTACGCAAATGCAAAGAGTTTTTGCTAGAGAGTGCGGGAATTTTGAAGAAAAATGTTTTCTGCAAAAGAGTGAGTGGGAGGACAGTACAACTTGACAAGATTACAAAATCTTCATGATCAGGTCAAAGAAAAGAAACGCTATAAGTGGTTATAAAATTTCCTACCACGACTGATACGGAAGACTCTACATGAGATATAGAGACTTCAGACAAACTTGCAGCTGAACCATATAGGTTGGAAAATTTCTGCAGACCTTCATGGTATGTAGACGAAATATTGTTGAAATAAACAATGAACATATAATACACATAAAAGCGTTGATGGGCCCTGACTTTGGAATTGGCTATACACCAAAATAATCTGAGATAGTATCCATACATATAATTCAAGTTTAGAACTTGATGAACCCTCTGAAAGATTTAAAGTCTAGTGACAAATCTATAGATTGACAAAGATTAAAATGTTTTATAATGCTTGACTTGTTGCAAATAGTTTATGAATAGATCAAGGAGTAGATTATGACGAGATTTCTCATCATAATAATACTTAAAGTCAGTTCAGATTAAACTAGCAATTACTAAATAAGTTAAGAGATATAATAGATGGATGTCAAAATAATTCCCATGAGATGGAAATAGAACCAAGGTTGTATATTTATACGGCCCAAGGCAATTTTGTTGATACAGAGGATGCTAGTAAATGTGCAAACTTTAAGAAATCATGTAATGATCCAAAGCAATCATGGCGGAGTTGGAATCTTTATTTTGATGAATTGATCAAATAATATGGTTTCATCAATAGAAGCAAAGATGCTTGCATTTATAAGAAAGTAAGTGGGAGCACGATAATATTTCTAAAGAATATGTGTGTATGACACATTGTTGATTGGAAATTATATAAATTTCTTGACACGAATTAAGACTTCATTGAAACTAGTTTTCATTAAAGTACTTAGTCAATATAGTCCTTGTATTAGGCATTATAATATATTGAGATAGTAGTGTCTAATCAGGGCTTAGCCAAAATACATATTGACAAAGTACTAAAGCAGTTTAGTATGAAAAATGCCAAGAAGAGTTTCTTGTCAAAGTCACGTGGAAGGAGTTCTTAGCAAGAATCGGTATCTTGAAATACTGATGAGTGAAATACATGATTTCAATCACACTTGTGTTAATTCCATGGTATGTAAATAACCAGATATGTCCAAGTACTCCAAGTAAGTTGTGAGTAAAGTTACTGGAATGGTCAAATTGTTGATCATAGGACAACAGTGAAAATATCGTTAAGTACTGATAACCCACAAGTATAGGGGATCACAACAGTTTTCAAGGGTAGAGAATTCAACCCAAATTTATAGATTCGACAGAAGGGGAGCCAAAGAATATTTGTAAGTATTATCAGCTGAGTTGTCAATTCAACCACACCTAGAGATTAATTATCTGCAACAAAGTGATCAGTAGAAAAATAGTATGATAGTGTTGATAATAGTAGCAGCAACAATAGTAACAGTAAGAATGATAGCAGTGATTTTGTAGGAAGTGCAACAATAACGATAGCAGTAGTAACTTAGCAAGAAGAATATAAGAGAAATTCGTAGGCATTGGATCAGCGATTTGTTGGATGATATTCATCATGTGACAGTCATAACCTAGGGCGATACAACACTAGCTCCAGTTCATAAATACAATGTAGGCATGTATTCCGTAAATAGTCATATGTGTTGGGGAACATAGTAATTTCAAAAAAATTCCTACGCACACGCAAGATCATGGTGATGCATAGCACCGAGAGGGGAGAGTGTGTCCATGTACCCTCGTAGACCGAAAGCGGAAGCGTTAGCACAACGCGGTTGATGTAGTCGTACGTCTTCATGATCCGACCGATCAAGTACCGAACGCACGTCACCTACGAGTTCAGCACACGTTTAGCCCGATGACGTCCCTCAAACTCCGATCCAGCCGAGTGTTGAGGGAGAGTTTGGTCAGCACGACGGCGTGGTGACGATGATGATGTTCTACCGACGCAGGGCTTCGCCTAAGCACCGCTACGATATTATCAAGGTGGACTATGGTGGAGGGGGGCACCGCACACGGCTAAGAGATCAATGATCAATTGTTGTGTCCTTGGGGTGCCCCCCTGCCCCCGTATATAAAGGAGCAAGGGGGAGGCGGCCGGCCTAGGAGGAGGGCGCGCCAAGGTGGGAGTCCTACTCCCACCGGGAGTAGGACTCCTCCTTTCCTTGTTGGAGTAGGAGAAGGGAAGGGAGAAGGAGAAGTAAGGAAGGGGGCGCCCCCCCTCCCTAGTCCAATTCGGACTAGTCCATGGGGAGGGGTGCTGCCACCCTTTGGGGCCTTTCTCTCCTTTCCCGTATGGCCCATTAAGGCCCAATACGAATTCCCGTAACACTCCGGTACTCCGAAAAATACCCGAATCACTCGGAACCTTTCCGATGTCCGAATATAGTCGTCCAATATATCGATCTTTACGTCTCGATCATTTTGAGACTCCTCGTCATGTCCCTGATCTCATCCGGGACTCAGAACTCCTTCGGTGCATCAAAACACATAAACTCATAATATAACCGTCATCTAACTTTAAGCGTGCGGACCCTACGGGTTCGAGAACAATGTAGACATGACCGAGACACGTCTCCGCTCAATAACCAATAGCGGACCTGGATGCTCATATTGGCTCCCACATATTCTACGAAGATCTTTATCGGTCAAACCGCATAACAACATATGTAGTTCCCTTTGTCATCGGTATGTTACTTGCCCGAGATTCGATCGTCGGTATCTCAATACCTAGTTCAATCTCGTTACCGGCAAGTCTCTTTACTCGTTCCGTAATACATCATCCCCCAACTAACTCATTAGTTGCAATGCTTGCAAGGCTTTAAGTGATGTGCATTACCAAGTGGGCCCAGAGATACCTCTCCGACAATCGGAGTGACAAATCCTAATCTCGAAATGCGCCAACCGAAGAAGTACCTTCGGAGACACCTGTAGAGCACCTTTATAATCACCCAGTTACGTTGTGACGTTTGGTAGCACACAAAGTGTTCCTCTGGTAAACGGGAGTTGCATAATCTCATAGTCATAGGAACATGTATAAGTCATGAAGAAAGCATTAGCAACATACTAAACGATCGTGTGCTAAGCTAACGGAATGGGTCAAGTCAATCACATCATTCTACTAATGATGTGATCCCATTAATCAAATGACAACTCATGTCAATGGCTAGGAAACATAACCATCTTTGATCAACGAGCTAGTCAAGTAGAGGCATACTAGTGACACTCTGTTTGTCTATGTATTCACACATGTATCATGTTTTCGGTTAATACAATTCTAGCATGAATAATAAACATTTATCATGAAATAAGGAAATAAATAATAACTTTATTATTGCCTCTAGGGCATATTTCCTTCAGTCTCCCACTTGCACTAGAGTCAATAATCTAGATCACATCGCCATGTGATTTAACACCAATAGTTCACATCAGCATGTGATTAACACCCATTGTTCACATCGTCATGTGACCAACACCCAAAAGGTTTACTAGAGTCAATAATCTAGTTCACATAGCTATGTGATTAACACCCAAATAGTACTAAGGTGTGATCATGTTTTGCTTGTGAGAGAAGTTTAGTCAACGGGTCTGCCACATTCAGATCCGTATGTATTTTGCAAATTTCTATGTCTACAATGCTCTGCACGGAGCTACTTTAGCTAATTGCTCCCACTTTCAATATGTATCCAGATGAAGACTTAGAGTCATCTGGATCAGTGCCAAAACTTGTATCGACGTAACCCTTTACGATGAACCTTTTGTCACCTCCATAATCGAGAAACATATCCTTATTCCACTAAGGATAATTTTGACCGCTGTCCAGTGATCTACTCCTAGATCACTATTGTACTCCCTTGCCAAAAACAGTGTAGGGTATACAATAGATCTGGTACATAGCATGGCATACTTTATAGAACCTATGGCTGAGGCATAGGGAATGACTTTCATTCTCTTTCTATCTTCTGCCATGGTCGGGCTTTGAGTCTTACTCAATTTCACACCTTGTAACACAGGCAAGAACTCTTTCTTTGACTGTTCCATTTCGAACTACTTCAAAATCTTGTCAAGGTATGTACTCATTGAAAAAACTTATCAAGCGTTTTGATCTATCTCTATAGATCTCGATGCTCAATATGTAAGCAGCTTCACCGAGGTCTTTCTTTGAAAAACTCCTTTCAAACACTCCTTTATGCTTTGAAGAATAATTCTACATTACTTCCGATCAACAATATGTCATTCACATATATTTATCAGCAATGTTGTAGTGCTCCCACTCACTTTCTTGTAAATACAGGCTTCACCGCAAGTCTGTACAAAACTATATGCTTTGACAACTCATCAAAGCGTATATTCCAACTCCGAGATGCTTGCACCAGTCCATAGACGGATCGCTAGAGCTTGCACATTTTGTTAGCACCTTTAGGATCGACAAAACCTTCTGGTTGCATCATATACAACTCTTCTTTAATAAATCCATTAAGGAATGCAGTTTTGTTTATCCATTTGCCATATTTCATAAAATGCGGCAATTGCTAACATGATTCGGACATACTTAAGCATAGATACGAGTGAGAAACTCTCATCGTAGTCAACACCTTGAACTTGTCGAAAACCTTTTGTGACAATTCTAGCTTTGTAGATAGTAACACTACTATCAGCGTCCGTCTTCCTCTTGAAGATCCATTTAATCTCAATGGCTCGCCGATCATTGGGCAAGTCAATCAAAGTCCATACTTTGTTCTCATACATGGATCCCATCTCAGATTTCATGGCCTCAAGCCATTTTGCGGAATCTGGGCTCATCATCACTTCCTCATAGTTCGTAGGTTCGTCATGGTCAAGTAACATGACCTCCAGAACAGGATTACCGTACCACTCTGGTGCGAATCTGACTCTGGTTGACCTACGAGGTTCGGTAGTAACTTGATCTGAAGTTTCATGATCATCATCATTAGCTTCCTTACTAATTGGTGTAGGTGTCACAGGAACCGGTTTCTGTGATGAACTACTTTCCAATAAGGGAGCAGGTACAGTTACCTCATCAAGTTCTACTTTCCTCCCACTCACTTCTTTCGAGAGAAACTCCATCTCTAGAAAGGATCCAAATTTAGCAACGAATATCTTGCCTTCGGATCTATGATAGAAGGTGTACCCAACTGTCTCCTTTGGGTATCCTATGAAGACACATTTTTCCGACTTGGGTTCGAGCTTATCAGGATGAAACTTTTTCTTATAAGCATTGCAATCCCAAACTTTAAGAAACGACAACTTTGGTTTCTTGCCAAACCACAGTTCATATGGTGTCGTCTCAACGGATTTAGATGGTGCCCTATTTAACGTGAATGTAGCTGTCTCTAATGCATCAACCCAAAACGATAGTGGTAAATCGGTAAGAGACATCATAGATTGCACTATATTCAATAAAGTACGGTTATGATGTTCGGACACACCATTATGATGTGGTGTTCCAGGTGGCACGAATTTGTGAAACTATTTCACATTGTTTTAATTGAAGACCAAAATCGTAACTCAAATATTCGTCTCCGCGATCAGATAGTAGAAACCTTATTTTCTTGTCACGATGATTTTCCACTTCCCTCTGAAATTCTTTGAACTTTTCAAATGTTTCAGACTTATGTTTCATCAAGTAGATATACCCATATCTGCTCAAATCATCTGTGAAGGTCAGAAAATAACGATACCCGCCGCGAGCCTCAACACTCATCGGACCACATACATCAGTATGTATGATTTCCAACAAATCTGTTGCTTGCTTCATTGTTCCGGAGAACGGTGTTTTAGTCATCTTGCCCAAGAGGCATGGTTCGCAAGCATCAAGTGATTCATAATCAAGTGATTCCAAAATCCCATCAGCATGGAGTTTCTTCATGCGTTTTACACCAATATGACCTAAACGGCAGTGCCACAAATAAGTTGCACTATCATTATTAACTTTGCATCTTTTTGGCTTCAATATTATGAATATGTGTATCACTACGATCGAGATCCAACAAACCATTTTGGTTGGTGTGTATGACCATAGAAGGTTTTATTCATTTAAACAGAACAACAATTGTTCTCTAACTTAAATGAATAACCGTATTGCAATAAACATGATCAAATCATATTCATGCTCAACGCAAACACCAAATAACACTTATTTAGGTTCAACACTAATCCCGAAAGTATAGGGAGTCTGCGATGATGATCATATCAATCTTGGAACCACTTCCAACACACATCGTCACTTCACCCTTAACTAGTCTCTGTTTATTCTGCAACTCCCGTTTCGAGTTACTAATCATAGCAACTGAACTAGTATCAAATACTTAGGGGTTGCTGTAAACACTAGTAAAGTACACATCAATAACATGTATATCAAATATACCTTTGTTCACTTTGCCATCCTTCTTATCCGCCAAATACTTGGGGCAGTTCCGCTTCCAGTGACCAGTTCCTTTACAGTAGAAGCACTCAGTCTCAGGCTTAGGTCCAGACTTGGGCTTCTTCACTTGAGCAGAAACTCGCTTGCCGTTCTTCTTGAAGTTCCCCTTCTTCCCTTTGCCCTTTTCTTGAAACTAGTGCTCTTGTCAATCATCAACACTTGATGTTTTTCTTGATTTCTACCTTCGTCGATTTCAGCATCACGAAGAGCTTGGGAATCATTTCCGTTATCCCTTGCATATTATAGTTCATCACGAAGTTCTAGTAACTTGGTGATAGTGACTAGAGAACTCTGTCAATCACTATCTTATCTGGAAGATTAACTCCCACTTGATTCAAGTGATTGTAGTACTCAGACATTTCTGAACACATGCTCACTAGCTGAGCAATTCTCCTCCATCTTGTAGGAAAAATATTGTCAGAGGTCAAATACCACTCGCCACGGGCATGAGTATGAAATACCAATTTCAACTCTTGGAACATCTTATATGTTCCGTGGCGTTTCAAAACATTTTTGAAGTCCCAGTTCTAAGCCGTAAAGCATGGTGCACTAAACTATAAAGTAGTCATCATACCGAGCTTTTGTCAAACGTTCATAACGTCTGCATCTGCTCCTGCAATAGGTCTGTCACCTAGCGGTGCATCAAAGACATAATTCTTCTGTGCAACAATGAGGATAATCCTTAGATCACGGATCCAATCCGCATCATTGCTACTAACATCTTTCAACTCAGTTTTCTCTAGGAACATATCAAAATAAAATAGGGGAGCTAAACACGAGCTATTGATCTACAACATAGATATGCTAATACTACCAAGACAAAGTTCATGATAAATTAAAGTTCAATCAATCATATTACTTAAGAACTCCCACTTAGATAGACATCCCTCTAATCCTCTAAGTGATCACGTGATCCAAATCAACTAAACCATGTCCGATCATCACGTGAGATGGAGTAGTTTCAATGGTGAACATCACTATGTTGATCATATCTACTATATGATTCACGCTCGACCTTTCGGTCTTAGTGTTCCGAGGCCATATCTATTATATGCTAGGCTCGTCAAGTTTAACCTGAGTATTCCGCGTGTGCAACTGTTTTGCACCCGTTGTATTTGAACGTAGAGCCTATCACACCCGATCATCACGTGGTGTCTCAGCACGAAGAACTTTCGCAGCGGTGCATACTTAGGGAGAACACTTATACCTTGATAATTTAGTGAGAGATCATCTTATAATGCTACCGTCAATCAAAGCAAGATAAGATGCGTAAAAGATAAACATCACATGCAATCAATATAAGTGATATGATATGGCCATCATCATCTTGTGCTTGTGATCTCCATCTTCGAAGCACCGTCATGATCACCATCGTCACCGGCGCGACACCTTGATCTCCATCGTAGCATCATTGTTGTCTCACCAACTTATGCTTCTACGACTATCGCTACCGCTTAGTGATAAAGTAAAGCATTACAGGGCGATTGCATTGCATACAATAAAGCGACAACCATATGGCTCCTGCCAGTTGCCAATAACTCGGTTACAAAACATGATCATCTCATACAATAAAATATAGCATCATGCCTTGACCATATCACATCACAACATGCCTTGCAAAAACAAGTTAGACGTCCTCTACTTTGTTGTTGCAAGTTTTACGTGGCTGCTACGGGCTGAGCAAGAACCGTTCTTACCTACGCATCAAAACCACAACGATAGTTTGTCAAGTTGGTGCTGTTTTAACCTTCGCAAGGACCGGGCGTAGCCACACTCGGTTTACCTAAAGTTGGAGAAACTGACACCCGCTAGTCACCTGTGTGCATAGCACGGCGGTAAAACCAGTCTCGCGTAAGCATACGCGTAATGTCGATCCGGGCCGCTTCATCCAACAATACCGCCGAACCAAAGTATGACATGCTGGTAAGCAGTATGACTTATATCGCCCACAACTCACTTGTGTTCTACTCGTGCATATGACATCTACGCATAAAACCAGGCTCTGATACCACTGTTGGGGAACGTAGTAATTTTAAAAAAATTCCTACGCACACGCAAGATCATGGTGATGCATAGCAACGAGAGGGGAGAGTGTGTCCACGTACCCACGTAGACCAAAAGCGGAAGTGTTAGCACAACGCGGTTGATGTAGTCATACGTCTTCACGATCCCACCGATCAAGTACCGAACGCACGGCACCTCCGAGTTCAGCACACGTTCAGCCCGATGACGTCCCTCGAACTCCGATCCAGCCGAGTGTTGAGGGAGAGTTTGGTCAGCACGACGGCGTGGTGACGACGATGATGTTCTACCAACGCAGGGCTTCGCCTAAGCATCGCTACGATATTATCGAGGTGGACTATGGTGGAGGGGGGCACCGCACACGGCTAAGAGATCAATAATCAATTGTTGTGTCCTTGGGGTGCCCCCTGCCCCCGTATATAAAGGAGCAAGGGGGGAGGCGGCCGGCCTAGGAGGAGGGTGCACCAAGGGGGGAGTCCTACTCCCACCGGGAGTAGGACTCCTCCTTTCCTTGTTGGAGTAGGAGAAGGGAAGGGAGAAGGAGAAGGAAGGAAGGGGCGCCCCCCTCCCTACTCCAATTCGGACTAGTCCATGGGGAGGGGTGCGGCCACCCTTTGGGGCCTTTCTCTCCTTTCCCGTATGGCCCATTAAGGCCCAATACGAATTCCCGTAACTCTCCGGTACTCCGAAAAATACCCGAATCACTCGGAACCTTTCCGATGTCCGAATATAGTCGTACAATATATCGATCTTTACGTCTCGACCATTTCGAGACTCCTCGTCATGTCCCTGATCTCATCCGGGACTCCGAACTCCTTCGGTACATCAAAACACATAAACTCATAATATAACCGTCATCTAACTTTAAGCGTGCGGACCCTACGGGTTCGAGAACAATGTAGACATGACCGAGACACGTCTCCGGTCAATAACCAATAGCGGAACCTGGATGCTCATATTGGCTCCCACATATTCTACGAAGATCTTTATCGATCAAACTGCATAACAATATACGTTGTTCCCTTTGTCATCGGTATGTTACTTGCCCGAGATTCGATCGTCGGTATCTCAATACCTAGTTCAATCTCGTTACCGGCAAGTCTCTTTACTCGTTCCGTAATACATCATCCCGCAACTAACTCATTAGTTGCAATGCTTGCAAGGCTTTAAGTGATGTGCATTACCAAGTGGGCCCAGAGATACCTCTCCGACAATCGGAGTGACAAATCCTAATCTCGAAATACGCCAACCCAACAAGTACCTTCGAAGACACTTGTAGAGCACCTTTATAATCACCCAGTTACGTTGTGACGTTTGGTAGCACACAAAGTGTTCCTCCGGTAAACGGGAGTTGCATAATCTCATAGTCATAGGAACATGTATAAGTCATGATAAAAGCATTAGCAACATACTAAACGATCGTGTGCTAAGCTAACGGAATGGGTCAAGTCAATCACATCATTCTACTAATGATGTGATCACATTAATCAAATGACAACTCATGTCAATGGCTAGGAAACATAACCATCTTTGATCAACGAGCTAGTCAAGTAGAGGCATACTAGTGACACTCTGTTTGTCTATGTATTCACACATGTATCATGTTTCCGGTTAATACAATTCTAGCATGAATAATAAACATTTATCATGAAATAAGGAAATAAATAATAACTTTATTATTGCCTCTAGGGCATATTTCCTTCAATACGTGCTTATGGAAAGAACTTGCATGACATCTTTTGTCCTATCCTCCCATGGTACCGGGGTCCTATTGGAAACTAAGGGATATTAAGGTCTCCTTTTAATAGAGAACCGGAACAAAACATTAACACACGGTGAATACATGAATTCCTCAAACTACGGTCATCACTGGGAAGTGTCCAGACTATTGTCACTCCGGGGTTGCCGGATCATAACACGTAATAGGTGACTATAACTTGCAAGATCGGATCTTGAACATAGATATAATGGTGATAACATAAACGGTCCAGATCTGAAATCATGGCACCAGGGCCCAAAGTGACAAGCATTAAGAATGGCAAAGTCAAAGCAACATCAATCTCAGAACATAATGGATACTAGGGACCAAGCCCTAACAAAACTAACTCGATTACATGATGAATCTCATCCAACTCCTCACCGACCAGCGAGCCTATGAAGGAATTACTCACTCCCGGTGGGGAGCATCATGGAATTGGCGATGGATAAGGGATGGTGATGACGAATATCGAAGAACCCTCTCTCTGGAGCCCCAAACAGACTCTAGATCTGGCCTCCCGATGAAGAACAGGAGACGGCAGCGGCTCCGTCTCGTGGAACGCGATAATTCTTTCTCCCTGATTTTTTTGGAAAAAATAGGATTTTATTGCGTAGGTTTCAGGGTCTGCGGGTCCACCAGGTGGGGACAACCCACCTAGGCGCGCCTGGATGGGGTGGCGCGCCCTGGTGGGTTGTGCCCACCCAGGTGCCCCCCTCCGGTGGTTCTTTGCTCCAGAAATTATCTTTTATTGTATAAAAAATCCTCGCAAAGTTTCGTTCCAATCCGAGAACTTTTATTTCTGCACAAAAACAACACCATGGTAGTTCTGCTGAAAACAACATCAATCCGGGTTAGTTTCATTCAAATCATGCAAATTAGAGTCCAAAACAAGAGGAAAAGCGTTAGGAAAAGTAGATACGACGTAGATGTATCATTCATATCCATTTTCTGAGAGAAAACCACCTACCCTTGTGTTGAGATCAAGAGGATTCCACTCCAACCTTTGATCCTTGATCTCTAGCCTCCCCAAGTTGCTTTCCTCTTCAATCCCTCTCCTACCACATAGCCAAAATCTGTGAGAGAGTGTTTGAGTGTTAAGGAGACTATCATTTGAAGCACAAGAGCAAGGAGTTCACCAACAACAACACCATCTATTACCTTTTGGAGAGTGGTGTCTCCAAGATTGGTTAGGTGTCACTTGAGAGCCTCCAAGCTTGCGGAGTTGAACCAAGGGGTTTGTTAGGGCAAGGGGATCGCCTACTTCCTGGCTATAGTTGGTTTTTGCACTAATGCTGCAATGAGTCATCTATTAAGTGAAGCCTACATGGAGTATAGAAACAAAGGCGACGATAGAGAAAATAAGTGTATGTTCTAGTTATACATCCTACTCGCAAACCTCATCAACTCTGATCCCCAATGGGTTCCGATTGTTTGCCCGGACATGCCTTGGTCCTATGTTGGGAATATCGTGTGTCCGGCAGCAAGCACATGGAGCATCGAAGGGAGAAGGGGTTTACCTATTCACCATTTTAAAAATGGAAAAATAGAATATTTAAATAATTATTTAATTAGTGCAGGATGATGCTCGTGCAATGCTAATGGAATGCCTATGGCGCATGAACAATATACCTAGAGTATTATTCCGAGGTTGTTACAAAGGACAACCCATGATGACACCTCCAGGGGGTGGGGGTGGGGAGGGCAACGCTGAATAGCATCACTGGCATCACAAAGTCGGTAGAGCTTTCACTTGGGACAACACCCCTGCCACCCAAGTTCATTAGCCATAGCCACATAGGAGAGAAGCAAAATACTCCCAGAACAGAATGACGTGGATGTGATGATCATGCCCGCACAATGGATGCCTCCCAAGTGAGCCAACTTGCCGCCCAAACAGTCAAGACAACACAGCAAACACTCGCACAATGGCACTTGCTGTAATGGTGCCATTGTTCCCATGTTCACGTGTCGCCGCTCCAGCGACTATAGAAACCCAACCTCAACTACTACTCACAGGAAAGTATACCACTAGCACACAACCGGCCACCCCTATTGTCATACGAGGGCAACTCCGCCACCCACTACAACCCCATGCTTGCAACTTTGACCCGCAAGAAGATGAATCACGACAAAGATTTGGACAGTGGGGGTGCCTAGAAGGACTAGCCACAAGGGCATCCGATGAGGAGAGGGCCATGCCCACGGAAGCCACCAAGTCAAAGCAGGTGCTTGCTCGATCTAGCTAAGCCGACATCTAGCAGCAACCGAGAACCTTAGCCACGACCCTCTGCCCAAATTCACCACTCGGATGGGCCACACCTCCAAGGACTCAGTGGAGGCTGTATGTACCACCTAGTGCACGTCGTGGGCTGCATCGCCACCGGGAAACACCATGGCCGGTCAACATGGTTTTTTTTTGCAGAGTTGAGATCTGTGTCATGCTACCTATGAATGGAGAACAAAAAATTGAGGGAGTAGGGAAGGGAAGAGGGAGGTGGGGACACCCCGTTACCATCGCTAGAGGTGAGGAGAGGAGAGTAGTGGAGGGGTAGCGGTGGAAATCGCCTCCTGAGCCGGTGGCGAGAAAAATGGATATCTTATATATGGTGGTTATTCTTGACAGGGTGAGAGCATCTACAACCAGGGTCCCCATATCGGCCCCAAACGTCTGGGCGAGCTGCCTGGTCATGATTTTTTTCACCCAACCGGACCGAGCAAATCGAGCACAAATGTTCCAGTTGTCCAGCAACCCCCATACACAACCCATATGTGGGGCGGATATGGGGAACCCCAAACACACCTAGA
The DNA here is from genome assembly GCF_018294505.1 of Triticum aestivum. Classification (NCBI taxonomy): domain Eukaryota; kingdom Viridiplantae; phylum Streptophyta; class Magnoliopsida; order Poales; family Poaceae; genus Triticum; species Triticum aestivum. The sequence goes on along the minus strand of NC_057808.1, from coordinate 334,196,763 downwards.
CACGTCCGCCATGTAGGTTGTGGCCCACGATGTCCCGCCAGAATCACACAAAACCACACCTACCAAAAGAAACCCTAGTTCTCAGTTCACTCCTCTCTCACTCAGTCCATCCCATTCCGACCCCTTCTCGTTCCCTCACCTCCACCATGGTGAGCAATAGCAGCCCCTTCGGCAGTGAGTCTGATCCCATCGACTGGGACACCCTCTTGAAGGAGGAAGGCTCCAACAATGAGGTGCCGGACGACAAAGAGCTTGTGCTCCACATAGCCATCAACCTATCGGGGGGTTCCAATGGCGGTTTTTGCAGTGGGTAACTGCATCGTCGCGCCGCACCCGGCGCAACTGCATGCACATGAACGTGCGTGATCGTGCGCCGGCCCCAATAACTAGCAACACAACTTATAAATTGACGGATGGAGTACTAGTTACAGTGAAGCATATAATTAAGCAAAGGGATCGCACATGTCTGTATTCACTGGAACGAGAATGCAATAGCACAACAAGAATTAAGGCCACGATGATGCGATCGCAGTGGTGGTTACATGAGGCAAGAAGAGAGATGCATCCATCAACGTACGACCTCCTCCTCCTCAACTCAGTGCGCTGGGCCACCGACCGACGGCTAAGGAGCGGCGGCTTTTATGGCGAGGTCAAGGTGCTTCTCAGCAAAGGCATCCAAGGCTTCCAGCCGGTTGAATAAGGCCAACGTCGTAGCGTCCTCACTGGCCTTGTAGATACCTATGTACACGATGTGCTCGTACACGTGGATGTGTAGGTCGACGAATTCTTGCAGGGCGAGGCGCCTCGCGGCGAGCGCGACCTCCAGGTGGACATTCTTCGTGGCGTCGGCGGGCAGTCGCAGGGCCACCAGTGCTTGAAAGAGGTTCCGACCATGGAGGCCGATTAGGGTGGCAGGCAATGAGGAGCCCGGGCGCGTGGGCTGGAGGAGTACGACGATATTGTCCGCGAGCTTCTTGACGACAGTGAACTTGTTGGTGGTGGCAACGATCATCTGGTCCAACTGAGAGTCGTTGCTAGCGTCGACGGCGGCCATCCACCAGCCGGTCGCCAATACCGTCTCGAGACGATCCTCGGTGCCATGCCGCAGGCCAGCGTCATGGACCATCTGGCACAGCCGCTGGTTGCTCGCGCGCATCGCCGCCATGGGTCTAGAGTGAGCACTTTTGCGCTTATTAGTGTAGGTGCTTAGGCAAATGCTTAGGTGCGTACGATGTGGTAGATGCATTGGAATGGAGGGGCGCCTTTATATGATTGCAAACTCCATTGCATTCACATCGTGCTGCCTCTTTTCCCAGTCCTCCTCCCATTACTTCCCTCATGCATTCACATGATGCTAATTGAAGGAGGATGCATCATTGGCCGTTCAACATTTCGGGAACAGCTACCCTCTCCCTCGTCTGCATTAAAGCCGTATCGGGAACTGCGCCCCCCGCTGTCAAATCAACGGTGCCCTGGTGTTTGAAATTCATTCCCAGTTCTTGCATTGGACCTAAGCATGCACCCAAGGACAAATATTTGATTTCTCAACCAATTTATATGCACTGGAGCATTTGCATATAGTTCAAATTTGAATTATGCACATAAATGCATTGAAAACTCAGCTCATGCATAAAAAATAGATAGTGCTAGTGATTTTAGTTGCAAAAAATTAGATAGTACTAGTGATTTTTAGCTGCATATTTTGACAAATCGCAGTGTTACAAGGATTGACAAATGGCAATGTTACTATATGAACAAATGTCAATCTTTCCAGTTTGACAAATGGCAACATGCCCAATATGACAGCTGCAAATCTTACCAAATTGTTTGTACGTGGTTGCACACGGGTCATCCAAAACAACCGTTTGCGTTGAAGGGATGCACAAGTCCTGCGCTGTGAATTTTCCCTCGACTTAAAGGGGAAGACCATAGCTCTCACTTTGCATACGGGTGTTCTATCTAAAATGTCTGTGATCAAGAGCTACAGAAATCCTGCTCGGCACATTTTCTCTGGGCTTCCTGGGGAAGCTATCGGTTTGCATACGGGTGTTCTAACTAAAACATTTGCGATCAAGAGCTGCACAAATCCTGCTTGGCACATTTTCCCTTGGCTTCCTTGGGAAGCTGTCGGTTTGCATACGGATGTTCTAACTAAAATGTTTGCGATGAGTGTTTTATATTTTAAAACCATTGACGTTTTTTTTTCAAAAGAAAATCGTTTGATAAGTCCATACATTAAGAGAGAAAAACGCAAGTTCGTTCAAACCATATCTTTCATTCAGTCACACTGCTAATTTATATTCGTATGATCGAGAATTTGAGATACAGTATTAAACCCCAAAAAAACTATTTCCGGTGGCGGCGGAGGCGGCATGCCGCGCCGTCGTTGTCGTTGTCGTCCTCCGGGACGCCGTTGTTGAAATCTTCAAGGCAGCACAAAATGTTCTTCACTTGTGAATGAAAGATCATGTCGTCACGCGATCGACGGGCGGGGCGCGGGAGGACGGCAACTGGCGCCGCTGAGAGGTAGCGGTCGACGGCAGCATCCCATGCCGCCGAGGGGGGCGCGCACAGGGGCACGGGCGTGGCGGGTGCAACCAAATGCACGGGGACCAGTGCCGAGGTGGGTGGAGGGGGGCGCACGGACAGGGGCACTGGCGCGGCGGGTGCAGCCAAACGCACGGGGGCTAACGCCACGGTGGGTGGAGGGGCGCGCACGGGCACCGGCACGGGCCAGGGCGCTGGCGTTGGCATGTACACGAGCTCGCGCGGGTCTGCGGAGACCTCGCTGACGCCCGCGGCTTCCAGCTCTGTGATAGTGCTCGACGACCAGCCCGTTAATGCTACGGGGATGGTCGCTGGCGCGGGCACGGGGATGGGAGCTGGGACGGGAGCAGGGACGGGAACTGCCGCGGCCAGCTCGTTTTGGGCCATGTCCATGAGGTCCCATTCCTCCTTATTTTCTATCTCCTCCGGCTCGGAGTCGACTTCACCAAACTTGAAGACTATTGGCTGATGATCATTTTGCGCCATGGCGTTGGTGGAGGTCTGCGGGAGGGAGGGGAATGGGAGGCAAACAGTAAGGCCGCCCGTATTAAACAGCGGCTCGGGCGCCATTAATGGAGAGGAAGGCAGGCGGCCATGGAAGTCAAAGGGCTCGCTTCCCAGTGAGCATGCACAGCGTACAGCTCGCACGCTTCCCGGTGAGCCTGCACATTGGAGGAGAGCTTGCACGCCTCTCAGTCAGCCTGTGCACCGGACTCTGCTCGCACGCTTCCCGTTCAGTCAAGGTCAAGCAGCTGTCCGCACGGCACCTCCTATAGCCATTAAAACGAAGACACGTGGCGTCACGTGAATGGTTAACAGAACGCACACGATTTGACTTATACAAACGTTTGAGATATTAAAGTGGCAGCTATTTTTTCAAAATGCCTTTTTTGGTTGTTATTCGAGTGCGCCTTCTCTCAAAATGGACATAAAAAATACCACGACATGTCGGGTGCCATTCCATGATAGCATGCCAAGTTTCATGAATTTCAGATGAGTTTTGGATTTACTAGAATTTAAAAACAAAGTATCTCAACGTTTTGCCGGCAATCAACGGTGCCCTGGTGTTTGAAATTCATTCCCATTTCTTGCATGGGACCTAAGCATGCACCCAAGGACACATATTTGATTTTTCAACCAATTTATATGCATTAGAGCATGTGCATGTAGTTCAAATTTGAATTATGCACATAAATGCATTGAAAACTCAATTAATGCATAAAAATGTCCAAACGAACCACGAAAAATCCCAAAAATTGACACAACACTCCTGTTGTTCTATGTTGTCATGAGAAATATTTTGAAAGCAATAAGAGGCAATGGATAGCGTTTCGTCCCCAAAGGTGGGATGTTCCCTACCAAAACCATCAGGCTTGTTGTGAGAAGCTCTGGTTTATGAGAAGCATATCCCAGACCTGCCCCAAATGGGACAAAAGAATTACCACGGCATGTTGATGCCGCTCCATGATAGCATGCCACGTTTCATGAATTTCAGACGAGCTTTGGATTTACTAGAATTTAAAAACCAGGTATCTCGATGTTTGCAGCCGAGTGACCGTGGCAGGGTGTTTGACATCATTCCCATTTCTTGCATGGGACCTAAGCATGCAACCAATGACACAGATTTGAATTTTCAACCATTTTATATGCATTAGAGCATGTGCATGTAGTTCAAATTTGAATTATGCACATAAATGCATTGAAAACTCAATTAATGCATAAAATTGTCCAAACGAACCCCGAAAAATCCCAAAAATTGGCACAACACTCCTGTTGTACTATGTTGACACGAGAAATTTTTTGAAAGCAATAAGAGGCAATGGATATCGTTTCGTCCCCAAAGGTGGGACGTTCCCTACCGAAACCATCAGGCTTGTTGTGAGAAGCTCTGGTTTGTGAGAAGCATATCCACAAACCTGCCCCTAATGGGACAAAAAATTTACCACGACATGTTGATGCCGCTCCATGATAGCATGCCAAGTTTCATGAATTTCAGACGAGTTTTGGATTTACTTGAATTTAAAAACAGGTATCTCAATGTTTGCGGTCGAGTGACCGTGGCAGGGTGTGTGACATTCGTTCCCATTTCTTGCATTGGACCTAAGCATGCAACCAAGGACACAAATTTGAATTTTCAACCAATTTATATGCATTAGAGCATGTGCATGTAGTTCAAATTTGAATTATGCACATAAATGCATTGAAAACTCAATTAATGCATAAAAATGTCCAAACGAACCCCCAAAAATCCCAAAAATTGACACAACACTCCTGTTGTTCTATGTTGACACGAGAAAAAATTTGAAAGCAATAAGGGGCAATGGATATCGTTTCGTCCCCAAAGGTGGGACGTTCCCTACCGAAACCATCAGGGTTGTTGTGAAGCTCTAGTTTGTGAGAAGCATATCTCCAAACCTGCCCCAAATGGGACAAAAAATTTACCACGACATATTGATGCCGCTCCATGATAGCATGCCAAGTTTCATGAATTTCAGACGAGCTTTGGATTTACTAGAATTTAAAAACCAGGTATCTCAATGTTTGCGGCCGAGTGACCGTGGCTAGGTGTTTGACATTTGTTCCCATTTCTTGCATCGGACCTAAGCATGCAACCAAGGAAAAACATTTGATTTTGCAACCCGTTTTTATGGACGGAGCACGTGCATGTAGTTCAATTTTGAATTATGCACGTAAATGCCTTGAAAACTCAATTAACGTATAAAAATGTCCAAACGATCCCCGAAAAAAATCCAAAATTTAACACGACACTCCTGTTTTTCTATGTTGACAGGAGAATTTTTTTCAAAGCAATAAGAGGCAACATATATCATTTCGTCCCCCAAGGTGGCACGTACCCTACCGAAACCATCAGGCTTGTTGTGAGAGAAGCTCTGGTTTGCGAGAAGCTTATACCCAAACCTGCCCCAAATGGGACGATATTTTTACCACGGCATGTTGCTGCCGTTCCATCATATCATGTCAAGTTTCATGAATTTCAGACGAGTTTTCAATTTACTAGAATTTTAAAACCATGTATCTCAATGTTAGCGGCCAAGCGGCAGTGTCAAGGTGTTTGACATTCGTTCTCATTTCTTGCATGTGACCTAATCTTGCAACCAAGGATAAACATTTGATTTTGCAACCTATTTTTATGGATGGAGCACGTGCATGTAGTTCAATTTTGAATTATGCACATAAATGCCTAGAAAACTCAATTAACATATAAAATTGTCCAAAGGATACCCGAAAAAATCCAAAATTTAACACGACACTCCTGTTGTTCTATGTTGACACCAGGAAAAAATTGAAATGAAGAAGAGGCGACGAATATCATTTTGTCCACAAAGGTGACACGTTTCCCTAACAGAACCATGAGGCTTTCTTGTGAGAAGCTCTGGTTTGTGACAAGCTTATACCACAACCTGCCCCAAATGGTACAATAATTTTTACCCCAGCATGTTGATGCCATTCCATGATAGCATGCCAAGGTTCATGAATTTCAGACGGGTTTTGGATTTACTAGAATTAGAAAAGCAAGTACCTCAACATTTGCTGGAGAGCCATGGTGCCGTGGTGTTTGAAATTCATCCCCATTTCTTGCATGGGACATAAGCATAAACCCATGGACACATATATGATTTACAACCCATGTTGGTGCACCAGACCATGTGCATGTGCTTTAATTTTGAATTGTGCACCTGAAATGGCTAGAAAACCAATTTAATGTATAAAATTTCCAAATGAACCCTAAATAATTCCAATTTTTTACGACACACATATAGTTGCATGTTCACTGCAGATAAAAGGTCTAGCAATTCAAACACCGTCCATTGCCGCTGTGACCCCATTATGTAATACAAATCAAGACGAAAAATCAAGTAGATCCCACACAGTTTATTTTGGAGCACCATCAGATTATTGTACGCATGCGTCTTACGCGAGAAGGTGCGACAACCACAGTCCACAGTCCGCTCTGAATAAGGGACCGTGTCTGATGACACTTTGCACGCCAGTTTTTTCGCTGAAGCGATTCCAAATTTTTGGCTTCCGCGGAAATATACCTTCACTCCTTGCTTGCAGCGCCACCTCCTCGCCGACGACCCTCCTTCACGCTGCTCGGCCTCGCCTATCCAGGCAGGTAATCCACACCCGACCCCCATCCTCCTCCTCCTTCCACATCCCACATGCCCCGACCGCCGGCGCGAGCGCGACACCTTCCACCCAAATCACCGACCCCTCCACCATAAGTGCCACCCTAAGGCATGATGCATGCAGTATAGCCAGGATCTCAAGGAGCTTTTGGCAGCGGAGAAGCAAATCCCGGCCGCACGCACGGATGAGGTCGCGATGGCTGCCTTTCGTGCCAACCCCCAGATCTTGGAGGAGCACCTCGCCCTCGAGGCCACCATCGACGCCTCGCGCGCCGATGCCGCGACGCGGTTGGCTACTTTAAACGACAGTTCGTGGCATTTTCTCGAGGCCACCATCGGTGCCTTCGACAAAGACTACGAGGTGTTTTCTCAGCGTGCACGTGCTTACCTCATCTCGAGAGCTAGAAGGTTGGTGCCCGGAGCGCCTCAGGCAACTCACCACTACTACGAGGGCACCCATGAAGCGGAGGCCTCGCCCTCTTCCATGTCCAAGGAGCCAATCATCATCGATATCTCCGACAATGAGGAGTAGCTTGTCTTATTAGATCACTATAAGGACCCATGTTCAGTTTGCTAGCTACTGCCTTTCCTTAACAAATTCTAGTGAATTGTGCTTCTACTTTTACCATGCAATCTTCTTCACTAGAGTATATGTTCTATATGTCGTGCAATGTGGTGTTCAGTTAACTGTTTGGTTCAATTCTGCAAATGTGATGTTCAATTCTTCAGGGTGCAATTTTCCAAGTTGTCAAGCATGCTTGGTTTGGTTAACTGTCCGATCTTCTATTAGGAGTATGTTATATTGTGCAATGTGGTGCTCAGTTAACGTTTGATTCATTTGTTGTGATGTTTAGTTAACTATTTGGTTCAATTCTGTAATGCGATGTTCAATTGTTGTGGGTGCATTCTGTTATTGTATACCATGTGAGAAATAAATCAAATTTGGATGTACTAAATACATGAGAAACAAATACAATTGCTATATTTCCAAGTTGTTAGCATGCTTGGTTTGGTTAACTGTCTGATCTTCTATTAGGAGTATGTTATATTGTGCAATGTGGTGCTCAGTTAACGTTTGGTTCATTTGTTGTGGTGTTTAGTTAACTGTTTGGTTCAATTCTGCAATGCGATGTTCAATTGTTGTGGCTGCATTCTGTTTTTGTATACCATGTGAGAAATAAATCGAATTTGGTTGTACTAAATACATGAGAAACAAATACAATTGCTATATTTCCAAGTTTTTAAGCATGCTTGGTTTGGTTAACTATCTGATCTTCTATTAGGAGTATGTTATATTGTGCAATGTGGTACCCAGTTAACGTTTGGTTCATTTGTTGTGGTGTTTAGTTAACTGCATGTGCATGGTCCGTTGTCTAATAGCACATTATTGTGCAATTACAGGAACCATTCTAATATTTAGGTTTTTAACAATTTGGTCTTGCACATGTAGGTCCTGCTGTCAGAGGTTTTGACCCACTGTTCGACCCGTTTTGCATATGGGGAAATGAGTTTTAGTAGAGAGCTTTTGTCAACTAATTTAGGGGATGTTTAGATAAAGACACAACTAATTTAGTTTTAGTAGAGAGCTTTTGTCAACAAGAAAGTCATTTGTCCCTAGGCAATCGATAACAAGTACCGGTAATCATTCTTGTCATTTTATATGAGGGAGAGGCATGAGCTAACATACTTTCTCTACTTGGACCATATGCACTTATGATTGGACCCCTAGCAAGCATCCGCAACTACTAAAGATCATTAAGGTCGTGAAACCCAACCATAGCATTAAGTATCAAGTCCTCTTTACTCCCATACGCCATAACCCACCTATCCATGTTTGGGCTGCTGTCATCCCCCGCAACACTGACAATAAGCAAACCATTTTTGAAGTCTGAAGGCGGGAGCCAGCTGGTGCGCACGCCGGATGGCGGGCCGGCCGCTTGCCGCCCGCGCGCCACGTGGCACCCTCCGGCCGAGAAAAGCCTGCCAGCCCACGCGCGCGACGGGACACCGCCGCAGGCCGGGGCCCACCACTCCCACGCCTAGGCCCAGGCGCGGATTTTCTGTGGCCCAAAGCGGACCGCTCGCCTTCCGACGGCAGTTTCTGCACGTCGTGAGGGCACAATATTCGCGGGACGTGGGGGAGTGGGCGCAGTTAATCCCACGTTCCCTCCCACGTCTCGCCTCCTCAGCTTCGCCGCACGAGGCTATAAGTAGGGGGAGGAGGGGGAGCAGCAGACGCTCGCACGCTCACCCTCGCTCCGCCATCTTCTTCTTCCTTCGCTCCATCGCAGTAGCCCTTCGCCACCGCGTCGTCCCTCTAATCTTCGCACTACCCCGCAGCTTCGCTGCCGCGGGGCCGTGTTTTCGCCGTCGCCGCGCCCTTTCTCGTCAGCTTCTTGCCATCATGCAGTACGGTGGAGACTGGGACAGCTCGAACGTCCACGCGGACCACATCGACTTCCTCCGCAAGACGCGACGGTTGCCCGGTAAGGACCAGGTGCAGGTCCGTCTTGCGCCGGAGAAGGAGATCACACCGGAGCCGGAGGAAGGCGAGTGGGTAATCTTCCGCTCGCATTTCCTGCGCGGCCTTGGCCTGCCCGCTAGCGCCTTCTTCCGCTCCTTCCTTGAATTCTATCAGCTCCAGCCGCACCACCTCACACCCAACACGATGGTACGCTGTCCGCCTTCGTCACTCTGTGCGAGGGCTTTCTTGGCGTTCTTCCCACCCTCGAGTTCTGGGGGGAATTCTTCCAATCCAACCTCTAAGAGATCAACCCTTTGCATGGGTGCCCTGGGGGGTTTATATAGGCCTACCCCCCCAGGGGTACAATGGTAATCCGGCTGGACGCGGGTCCTAGCCATCAGTGTTTATATTCACCGGCTTCTCTGCCGACCGCTGGGGCCCGCCGACTGGTGGGTCCCGCCGGTTGCCGGCCTCTTGGCCGACAGGCCGGCCCCACCACCTGGGGTCTTCCTAGCCGGACATCTGCTCTGCAGTCTGTGGCTGGAGAAGTGCTTGGTCGGTTGGGAGGGCAAGTACTCTAGCTTTCTTGGATTGTAGCAAAGTGAATGGGAAGCCGGCCAGCCGGCTATTCTGATAGCCGGTAGGCGTGGTGGGAGGCCGGCTTGTGTTATATAGGTTCATTAGTCCTTAGCCGTTTTTCGTGTGGGCAACCTTTCCTGCCTTTGGCTCTTGCCAGTCGGACAGACGGTTCTTCGAGCTGCGACTTTCAACAAGAGAAGGCTCGGGTGATGGCACACTACTTGTCTGACTGTAGGTAGAACTTTAATATAACTCAAGGCGGCAAGTCCCCGGGCCGACTGGTCGAACCCGGTGCCGGACAGAAAATAAAATGTGATGATACATTCATAGGTATGATACTCGTCATACATAGATAAAAGAGGGTAGTCCTCGAGTGCACCTCGGGGGGGCCGTTGTCTTGTACTTAATACAAAAGGTAGCGTGGTACATACTGCTTTTAACTGTAAAATCTTCTTAGGAGATTGGCGTTCCATGGTCGTTCCGACTCCTTGCCGGAATCATCCCTCTTGCGTGCCTTCGGCTTCTGTGCGTCGACCAGGTAGTAGGAGTCGTTGCCTAGGGCTTTGTTAATGACGAAGGGGCCTTCCCAAGGGGTCGAGAGCTTGTGCTAGCTGGCTGTTCGCTGGATCAGCCGGAGCACAAGATCGCCCTCTTGGAAGGATCTTGGCCTGACCCTCCGGTTGTGGTAACGGCGCAAACCCTGCTGGTAGATGGCGGACCGGCTGAGTGCTAACAGTCGGCCCTCTTCCAGCAGGTCAACACCGTCTTCTCGCGCTTCCTTGGCCTCTGCCTCCGTGTACATGGTGACTCGAGGTGAGTCGAACTCGATGTCAGTTGGGATGACAGCCTCGACACCATATACAAGGAAGAAAGGAGTGAAGTCGGTTGACTTGTTCGGGGTAGTACGCTGACTCCAAAGGACAGCCAGCAGCTCATCGAGCCAGCAGCCGGCCGAACGCTCTAGTGGTACGACCAGTCGGGGCTTGATGCCGGAGAGGATGAGGCCGTTTGCTCGCTCAACTTGGCCGTTTGACTGCGGGTGGGCAACGGACGCTAAGTCTAGTCGGATGCCCCGTGTCGCGCAGAAACGTGCCAGTGCTCCTTTGGCAAAATTTGTGCCGTTGTCGGTGATGATGCTGTGTGGTATGCCATACTGGGTGGTGATATCTGCGACGAATGTCACGGCAGTCGGCCCATTCAGCTTCTTGATTGGCTTCGCTTCAATCCACTTGGTGAATTTGTCCACGGCGACAAGGAGATGTGTCATGCAACACAGTCCGGCTTGGCATGAGTTGCCTCGTCTTGAGGTTCAGCTTCTCCATGGTGTCACGGTACAGTATATTGATGCTGCTTCCACCGTCAATCAGTACACGAGAGAAACGGGCAGCTCGCCTTTCTGTCGTGAGGGTGGCATCCAACACCAATGCATAGGAGCCGGGAGACGGCATCACCTCTGGGTGATCGGCCCGGCTCCAGCTGATAGGCTTCTCAGACCAATGCATAAATTCGGGGTTGTTGGAGGCGACCGCGTTGACTTCTTGGCGCTGACGGCGCCGACTGCGCCTGTCTTCAATTTAGCTTGTGAAGACGACGTGGGCGGCGTGATCATCTGGAAACTCATCTTGAATGGCTCCGACTGCTGGTCGAACAGCCGGCTGCTGAGGGGCCGGAGGCGGCGGGCCAGCAGGTGGAGGCGGCACCAGCCCTCGCCTTTGGAGATCCGTGTGAGCCAATAGCACTTCCGTGTCGTGTGGTTGGACAGCTTCGCGCTGCTGTGAAACTTGCAGGGAGCATCAAGGGTTTGCTCATAGGAGAAAGCCGGCTGCCAAGCCGGCCTGGCGCCCTTCTGCTTCTTGGGAGCGGGCCGCTCTTCGGGTTGTTCGTCTTCGACTGTGGCTACTTGCCGACTGGTGGAAGGCGGCATGGGGGCCTTGCGCTTGTTGTCGTTCTGGTAAGGGCATCGGTTGGAGTCGCCAGCCGGCGTCTTGGGAGCCGGAGCGAGTACCTTCCCAGAGGCATCCACTCGAAGCTCGGTCTTCATCGAGGAGTCAGCAGTGGCATACTTGTCTGCTATGATCAGCAGCTCATCGAGGGTAGTCGGCTTGTCGCAGAGGAGTCGGTGCTTGAGGAGGGTGCCCTCTCGGCACCCAGCGGTGAAGTACTCTATGGCTTGAACCTCGTGCACCCCCTCGCGGGAGTTGCGGAGCTCGGCCCAACGCGTGAGGTAGTCGCGAGTTGATTCGCTGGGCCCTTGGACGCACAAGGAGAGCTGGCAGGGCTTGGGAGGCCGCTTGTACGTGCTGGTGAAGTTGCGGACGAAGACTTCCGTGAAGTCTAGCCAGCTGTTGATGCTGTAGGGCTTGAGGCTGTTCAGCCAAGTGCGTGTCGTGCCTTGAAGCATGAGCGGGACGTACTTCACGGCAACGCGCCTGTTGCCGTTTGCTATGCGGCAGCGGTGGAGTAGTCGATTAACCAGTCTTCCGGCTTCACGGAGCCGTTGTACTTCGGCGTGTCTCTTGGGAGTGAGAACCCTTTGGGGAAGGGATCGTCGCGGATGCGGGGGCCAAAGCAAGGCGGGCCGACATCATCTTCTTCCTCTAGCGCCAGGGATCGCGCTAGGCGGTCGATCCGGTGGCGGGCGTCATTCTCGCCGACTCCTTCGCGGTGGCCCAGTCAGCCGCCGAGAGTCGGATGCGTGATAGGCGGCGGGGTGGGATATCTCTCCCTACAAGGCGGGGGAGGAGGCGGATCGCCTCGTCGTTCCATAGCTCGGGGGCGGCCTTCTGCGTCACGCTCGATGGTGAGCCGAGTCCGACTGCAGCTAGCAGCCGGCTCCTTGTCTTTTTCTTGCATGGGCGCCGTCTGCAGTCGGCGTCCGGGATGTCGCGCAGTGCTCCCGGCGTGGGTGAGGACTTTCAGCGCGGGCGCTGGCTTCATGCTGCCCTGCGGTAGCATCGATCAGCTGCTGGATGCGTCTAGTCACGTAGGGGAGCTTGTCAGCCCCCAGCCCGTTCAGCTCGTCTGCGGCCGCCTGAGCGGCACGCAGGTTCTCAAGCGGCGTGGCGTAGACTGGGCGGTCTGCGCCCAGCATGCTGGCGATGGCTGCGCCGCGCTTCTTGACAAAGCCGGCTCGGCTCGGCCCGCCAGGAGGCGGCGTACCGAAGGCGGCACGGTCGACTTCGCGCTGGTGAGCCTCAGTGAGGCGTCTCATGGATGCTATCTTCTGGCCTTCCGCGACGAGGGCGAGGCGGCGTGCCTCCAGAGTCTCGGCGTCGGCCGGGATGGGGACGGATAAGTCGTGCAGCGCCGCTTGTAGGGCATCGTGGGCGTTCTCGCCTGAGACGGTGCCGTGGCTGATGACCAGCACCTCAGTGACAGCGCTTCTGCCACTGTCGGCTCGAGGGAGAGGGTCGTCGATGATCGCCACGTTGGTGGGGAAGGCGTCAAGCAATGCCGTGTCGGAGTCGACCAGCATCGTGTCGGTGGAGCCGACCGACTCCAAGTCCGCAACAAGCTCGCTGGAGACGTGGAGCTGGTCGAGGAGGCTAACGAGGCGGCTCTCGGGGCAGTCTCTGCCCGCGTCGGACGCAGGCTCGTCGGAGATGCGAGCCTCGCCAAGAAGATCGGCGAGGCAGCTCACCGCGCAGGCGTCGTCGACGCCTTGCAGCGCGTTGGGGCAAGTGCCATCGGGCGTAGCGGGCTGGCTACGCTCGCGCGGGAGGAAAAGGGTTCCCGTCCAGAACAGGTCTCCAGATGACGGTGCACCTGGCCCCACGGTGGGCGCCAAATGTCGGGTGGTAGGTGCGACATATGCCAACGGGTGGCTTATCGTTGTGGGAGCCAGTAAGACATCGCCGGTGCCTAGAAACGGGATGAGGCGAAGACATGCACGCCAGCGAATCCTACCCAGGTTCGGGGCTCTCCGTGGAGATAACACCCCTAGTCCTGCTCTGCGGGGTCTCCGCGTGATCACTAGATCAACACAAGTAGCTACAAGAGGCTCCTTGAGCTGTTTGGCTAAAGGAAGAAGAAGGGCAAGGCTAGCTCCCCTTTTCTCTCTATGTGGTGTCTAAAACTGTAAGAGATCAACCCTTTGCATGGGTACCCTGCGGGGTTTATATAGGCCTACCCCCAGGGGTACAATGGTAATCCGGCTGGACGCGGGTCCTAGCCATCAGTGTCTGTATTCGCCGGCTTCTCCGCCGACCGCTGGGGCCCGCCGACTGGTGGGTCCCGCCGGCCTCTTGGCCGACAGGCCGGCCCCACCGCCTGGGGGCCTTGTCGGTGACTGGTTACTGTAGCCTCGCCTCTGATAACGAGGGCTTTGTCGAGGCAAGCATGGCCACAGCACCGCCGCCTTGCGGGCTCTTACTGTAGCCTTACCTCGTCTTGTCTCCTTAATGATGCACATACTTCGAGGGTGGGGGGTTGCCGGCTATTAGGAGCCGGCTATGCCCCAGGCCGACTGGGGGAGGCTTGGCCGCCCTTGAGCATCTCTCTGGCTGAAGGGGTCCGCCGCCCGCTGGCCGTACTGGCGCCTGTCGTGGGTGGTGTCATGGTCAACATGGCAACAGTGCCGTGCCGGACGGGGGATGGCTGACCCGTACGGCACTCTGTGGCCACGCGTGCTCCGGGATTTGGGGTGGCAGGTTGTACTATAGCCACGTCCCGTCTCATCACCGTTATGTGGGTGCAGCCCTTGAGGGTGCAGTCTTGGCCGGCTTCTGGGAGTCGGTCTTCTTCGTGTCCGGCTTCTGGGAGTCAGTCCTCCTGGGGCCGGCTTCCTGGAGCCGGCCATCTTGTGGTTCTCTTCGGGAAGGTTTTTGAGGCCGGGTCGCCTTCCAGGAGTCGGCTCGGGAGATAGCCGGCCAAGGGAAGGCGGCCCTGTGCTTTGGATGTTTGAAGGCTCGATTGACCTGATAATTTTTGAAGAGCCAGGGGGAGTCGGTTAGGCTACCCGTGTCCATTTACTCCGACAATTGCGCTGAGCTTTTAACACGATTTTTTCCGGATATAAGCTTCCTTGGGCCCGAAGTAGAGCTCCAACCGATGTTCGAGGAGGGCACAACGCACCACCACGCGCCAGGGGCCTCTGGCGCGCCCTGGTGTCTTGTGGGCTGCGTGAACCTCCGAATGGGGTGATTCAAAATCCCAAAAATCACATATATTCCAAAATAATTCTCCATGAAATTTTATTGCATTTGGACTTCGTTTGATATGGATACTCTGCGATACAAAAAACATGTAGAAAACAGGAACTGGCACTGGGCACTGGATCAATAGGTTAGTCCAATAAATCATATACAAAGTTGCCAAAATTATGTAAAACTTGTATAATAATGGCATGAAACAATCAAAAATCATAGATACGACGGAGGCGTATCAGCATCCCCAAGCTTAATTCCTGCTCGTCCTCGAGCAGGTAAATGATAAAAAAGATAATATTTGACGTGGAATGCTACCTAGCATAAACTTGATCATATATCTAACCATGGCATAAATATTAAGACATAAGTGATTCGAAGCAATAGTCTATAATTTGACATAAAGACATCAATACTGAGGCATCCCAGCAAACAATCATGTCTTTCAAAGTATCAACGCTAAAGAAAGCTATCCCTACAAAATCATATAGTCTTGTCATGCTCTGTCTTGTTAACACATATTTATCATGCACAACCCGGATGACAAGCCGAGAAATTGGTTCATACTTTTTAACGCGCTTCAGCTTTTTCAACCCTCACACAATATATGAGCGCAAGCCATGGATATACCACTACGGGTGGAATAGAGTATGATGATAGGGGTAAATATAGAGAAGACAAAAAGTAAGAAAGTCTCACATCGACGCGGCTAACCAACGGGCTATGGAGATGCCCATCAATTGATATCAATGCGAGGAGTAGGGATTGCCATGCAACGAATGCACTAAGAGCTATAAGTGTATGAAAGCTCAATATGAAAACTAAGTGGGTGTGCATCTAATCCTATAATGAAAAATTCCCACTAGTATATGAAAGTGACAACATAGGAGACTCTCCATATGAAAAACATGGTGCTACTTTGAAGCACAAGTGTGGTAAAGGATACTAACAATGCCCCTTCTCTCTTTGTTTATTTATTTTTTCTTTTTCTTTTTTTCTTTCTTTTTTTTAATTTTTCTTTTTTTTCCTTTTTCTTTTTTTCTTTTTCTTTTTTCTCTCATTGTCCGGAGTCTCATCTCGACTTGTGGGGGAATCATAGTCTCCATCATCCTTTCCTCACTGGGGCACTGCTCTAAAAATGAATAATGATGATCATCACACTTCTATTTACTTATAACTCAAAAGAAAGAAAAATTACAACTCGATACGTATGACAAAGTATGACTCTTTATGAATGCCTCTGGCAATGTACCAGGATGTGCAATGATCTAGCGTAACATGTGTGAAAAATGATGAACGGTGGTTGTGCCACAACTACTATGTCAGCTATATGATCATGCAAAGCAATATCACAATGAATGCCCAATTCATCAATCGGAAGCGGTGGAAGTTGGATGGCAATATATCTCGGAATGGCCATGGAAGAGCCATAATAGGTAGGTATGGTGGCTGTTTTGAGGAAGATATAATAAGGCTTATATGTGATAGAGCGTATCATATCACGGGGTGTGGATGCACCGGCGAAGTTTGCATTGACTCTCGATGTGAGAAAGGGCAATGCACAGTACTGTAGAGGCTAGCAAATTGCGGAAAGGTAAGAGTGCATATAATCCACGGACTCACATTAGTCATAAAGAACTCATATACTTATTGCAAAAGTTTGTTAGCCCTCGAAGCTAAGTACTACTACGCATGCCCCTAGGGGGACAGATGGTAGGAAAAGACCATCGCTCGTCCTCGACCGCCACTCATAAGGAAGATAATCAATAATAAATCATGCTCCAACATCATAGCATAACGAGACACTATACGTGCATGCTTCGGGAATCACAAAGCTTAACACCAATATTCTTACTGACCACAACCGTTTACTAGTACCTCCCACATATTATCATCTCTATACCACAAAACTATTGCAAGGAAACAAACATATCATATTCATTTATCGTATATTACTTCTCTACTTGCTCAAAATCAAATTTGCATCTATGAAAAGGTAAGAAATTAAGGCCGGCGAGATGGCAGTAGATTGGCATGTTTACAGAAAAAACAAATAGCCATGCAAGTTTGAAAGAACAATCTGTTTACTATTCCTTGCTATATGCATATTTCCCATCTAGTTCCTTTAGAATCAAATGTGCATCTACTAAAGGATAAGAAATTAAGGCTGCAATCTAAGAATACTTTTATTTGCCATTCTGAATTTCTATCATAGCACAGAGGAATGAGGAATAGATAAATGAGGCATGGCGTAAGCGTAGGGGTCATCCAGGCCACGACGCAAGAGTCTGCCCATCTCCTCTCAAAGTTAGTTCTTGCTCTTGTCCCTACTACCTCGCCTGCCATCTCTCTGATAGAGTATTTTATTTATGCAATCTATTATATTCTTTGAAGCAATTGAAATTTTTTCATAGCTTCTTGGCATACTATGGATTGAATTCTTTGCGAGAACAAGCAAAAGATGGTAGTAGTTTCTTTCAGATATTTTTTCTCTCCTCTGCTGAGTGCTTGCCTCAATCATGTTAATTCATAGCGATTTAGTTTGTCCGTTCCAGGTTTGACTGACAGAGGAAGTCAATTGAGGAGTATGTTGACCCCAGAGTCCAAGACCATGGGTGAAGCATTTTAATCAATCTGTTGTTTTGGTAAGTTTCTTGCATTCTTAGGATTTAAAATAACTGCAAGGATTGTAGAGTTCTAATGGTTGTGTTGGGTCTTTGCGGTGGCGAGGCTGAGCAGATCAAACTATACGCTTGGACCGTCACTAATGGTGTGCCAGTGTGGTGGTGACTGCCACACACTCACACAGATTCTTTGTACTCTCTGTAACCTGCAGATGATGGGTGGCGAATCAGGCAACCACAGATCCATTCCCCTACATAATTTTCGTTTTTTCATTTGATTTGGTACAAGGCCTACTCAGAATGGGTTCCCTGGTCTCAAAATTCTCAGTTTTCTTGCCTTTAATTTATAGGTAACTTAACAAATACATGTATTTACCATATTGGCAGTCAGCACCATATGGCATTCATTCTTCAAGATCTCATATTTGAGGTTAGCAGTTCGAATTAATGTGAGAGCTTGCATCTTTATAGTTCTAACTAGCTTTTAGTTTAGCGTAGGATAAGTCTTCCATGAATTCTTAGTTAGCTGTTTATTTTTGCTGGCTATGCATGACACTGCAATTTTTTCATAATTTTCTTCTAAAGTTAACTATTTTCTTATCTACAATTAACTGGCTGTTGCTCCTAGCCGTTAGCAAGTCTGTTGTCCCTGACCACCCTGTCAGTCATCTATACAACTATGGTTCATGCCTACGTGTTATCCGCTCCTAAATTGTCACACCATGTCAGGTGTTTAGAAGTGATGATCATTGTGGTCTTTAGTTGTCATGGTTGTAATCCTAGCGCATGGGCTTTTGTGGGCTGGTCCAACCGGAGTTGGTTGATGGCAGGGGCTGCGCTCCGGCAACCGTATGGCTAAAGAAGGGATGCAAATGGAAAGAATTTTGAGATGCATAAACTCTCGTGTTTGAATGAGAAATAGAAGATTGTTAGTTTTCTCGTTTCTTAGTTATGCTACCCTGCTCCACGTAGGTTTTACAGTGAAAAGCTGAAGAAGTTGTGACGGTGATGAAAGGACTGAAAGATTTGCTTGAAGCAAAGACATCTAGCCGAGATACATATGGTAAGAATCTTTAGAGGTTTAATTCATTTCACCTGCTATTGAGATATATACTTGCTCATAGGTCACAACTCAAGTTACTTCCTTACCTGCACATACAGTAGTGATAAGATCGACATAATTTTTCTGAGAACCTATTTTTTTAACATGATAGCATTCTACCCGCCCTCTGTTTTCTTTTATGATATTTTTTGCTTTTCATACATTTTGTAGCAACGAAGAGGAGGGATTTTATGTAGAATATGCAACATCAATGGTGCTGAAGGTGTGCTATTAAGTCGCAGTTGCTCCTGCAAAATAGCATCTTAATAAACAAAGGATATGCACCACCAAGCAGTTTGTTGTGTATTTTTTCCCTTCCAACCTTATTGATTGCATGTTGCTCAAGGTGTTTTTACTTGTTTACCTTATTAGCAAATGAATATAAATTTAAAACACAGGTTAATAAATTTAGCGTAGTCCTTGCTGATATCCGTATTATTATATGTTGACTTTCCTTTGAATAATATAAGTTGGTCTTGTTGCCGCAAATAATTGGATACGCTGAATTCTTTTTCATGCATACAAGTTGATTTGGTTATCATGTAATACATTATTACATTTAGTTAAAAATTTCTGTTTTGTAATTCAGATAGGAAACAATGGTATGTGATAATGCCCTTGCTTCTGATAGAGGCTCTTTTTTAGTCATTCATAGATGTGTGGGAGGGCTGGCCGTCCACCATTTGATGATAGTAGAACAGTTGTAATTATGACAAGACGAGAGGCAGTAATTTTTCTATGTTTTCCTCCCATTAATTCTGAAATACCTTTGATAGGAAAATGTTTCCTGTTTTTGGTCTAACCCGTCATAAGTTTGTCTCGTGGATCCATCTATATGAGAACCTTCTCAGTGGGTGTCGAATGGTGGAGTCTCAGTATGTTCTTTTAAGTTTAGTTGAGAAGTTCTTACGTGATATTTTAACTGAAACTTAACTATGTCATGGCTGGTACTTCATTTGAGACTCCTGGCTGAGTATAGATACTATGACCAGACCTTCGTCTTGATTCTTAATGCCTTCTTCGTTTTAGTCTCCATCTACATGTGCAATTCATTATTTACCTAGATATGTCTATATAACCGTATCATGCATTGTTTTTCTGCTATGTAAATAAAACGTCCCTTGGCTTTGGCGGTGGTGGTGCAGGATTCATCGCACACCAAACAGTGCACCCGAGGAGAAGAGGAGAATGCTCTGAAGAGAGGAAATGATATGTTTTTTGTTTTGTTTTAAGAGCAAGATAGGTGTTGATATGTAGTCCCCTGACTTCTATTCTGATCCACAACACTTCACAAAAGAGTATATATCAACTTTGTATGCTACAAAAAAAAGCAAAGTAATCTCTTTTAGTTCTTGGTTCAAATTCGTCTTCCCGCCAAATGGCGTGACAGGTCATCTAGTTATCATTAAATTCGCATGAATAGGGAAGGTGTGGAACCTCAATCTTAGAGCAACAAGTATAATCATATCTCAAGCATAGATTCCAAGCATACCATTGCAACATATGAATTTGATCCCATAACAATTTCCCTTTATGAGTCAAGCGACAATCCCTAAAGTATTCGCGTTGATCCAACGTTACTCCCATTATCAAGTTGAATGGGGTTTTCTCAGGATTATCAAAGTAATGCATAATATCTTTTACATAAGGAGCATCGAGGTTTTTAGGAGGTTCCCCATCTCCATGAGTAGCAAGTACCAATAATTTTTTTGGTGTTTCGTGTTCCATATCCATAACTAAAGATAGAGAACAACTTAGCACAAGAAATAAAAACTACTTAGTGATAAAGCAACCAAGACACACGAGAATATTCACCCCACGCTATTGCTCCCCGGCAACGGCGCCAGAAAAAGGTCTTGATAACCCACAAGTATAGGGGATCAATTGTAGCCTCTTTCGATAAGTAAGAGTGTCGAACCCAACGAGGAGCTAAAGGTAGAACAAATATTCCCTCAAGTTCTATCGACCACTGATACAACTCTATGCATGCTTGACGTTCGCTTTACCTAGAACAAGTATGAAACTAGAAGTACTTTGTAGGTGTGATAGGATAGGTTTGCAAAAAAATAAAGAGCACGTAAATAAAATCTAGGGGTTGTTTAGATAAAGACACAACTAAGCTAGTTTTATTAGAGAGCTTTTGTCAACAAGAAAGTCATTTGGCCCTAGGCAATCGATAACAAGTACCGGTAATCATTCTTGTAATTTTATATGAGGGAGAGCTAACATACTTTCTCTACTTGGATCATATGCCTTATGATTGGACCCCTAGCAAGCATCCGCAACTACTAAAGATCATTAAGGTCGTGAAACCCAACCATAGCATTAAGTACCAAGTCCTCTTTACTCCCATACGCCATAACCCACCTATCCGCGTTTGGGCTGCTGTCATCCCCCGCAATACTGACAATAAGCAAACCATGAACATATTGCAACACCCTACAGCGGGGGCCCCTCATGTTTGCACGAGAACGGAGGGCACCGTAGGACAACACCACAAATAAAATATACAATCATACCAACCAAGATCACGATTAACCCATAGGACAAAACGAATCTACTCAAACATCATAGGATAACCATAGATCATTGGGAAATAATGTATGGAGTTGAGCACCATGTTTAAGTAGAGATTACAGCGGGGAGAAGAGGTGTTACACTGCTGCATAGAGGAGGAGAAAGTTGGTGTTGATGGTAGCAAGATTGTTGATGTAGATCGTCGTCCCGATCCTTGCCCCGGCGGCACTCCGGCGCCACCGGAAGAGAGGGGGAGAGAGCCGCTTCCACCTTCTTCTTCTTCCTTGGCCTCCCCCCTAGATGGGAGGATAGTTCCCCCTCTGGTCCATGGCCTCCATGGCCGCGGTGGGGCGGGAGCCCCTCCGAGATTGGATCTCCTTCTCTGTTCTCTTCTGTTTCGCGTCCCCCAGATCTGGACGAGCTTGTGTGCCAGGAGGGCATATCCCCGACAATTTCTGGGTCCTGTGGGAAGGACCCCCCTATCGACGTCACTCATTAGGTGATGGTTCCAAATGTCGTTGCGGAAAAGGTTTAAAAACCGTTTGTATAGCACCGACGCGTACCAGTGTTAACCCTGATGGTTTTCGGAATATTTGTGAATTCATAGGGAAAAGAGGGGGTGCGGGAGGCCACCGAGGTGGGCACAACCCACCTGGGCGCGCCTGGGCCCCCAGGGGCGCCCTGGTGGGTTGTGCCCCCCTCGGGGCACCCCCCAGGTGCTGCTCTGGCCCATCCTGGGTGTTCTGGTCCATGAAAAATGTCCAAAAAGTTTCACGGTGTTTGGACTCCGTTTGATATTGATTTCCTGCGATGTAAAAAACAAGCAAAAAACTACAACTGGCACTGGGTTAATAGGTTAGTCCCAAAAAATGATATAAAGTTGCTATAAAATGATTGTAAAACCTCCAAGAATGGTAATAAAACAACATGAATACTTCATAAATTATAGATACGTTGGAGACGTATTAGGCAACAAAGGAAGATTTTTCTTAGCTTCACTTGCAAAAGGCCTGGCCAGATCATTTACTGGGTAATCAAGCAAGGAGCATCGCCGATACTGAGCCAGGCTGCTCGCTGGGGTTGGGTTCTTGAAAGAATGGATGCCATTCTTGCAACCCGGGAACATACTACTTTGATATTGAATTGAAGCCTATGCTAGAGCATCATGGGAATTTTGCACGCATGAAAAATAATATGGGTTGAACTTTGTGAGCTCCTCTTTTGGAAGCTCCGATATTGCTTGAACTCCGTGATGTTGTATTGTCATTCGAACTATAATGGCATGAACCCTTATCATTTTTAGTATGCATTTTAGTTGAACATCGTATGTGATATGTAATATTTTTCATTTGAACTCTCTGAGTACTCCGCGTTGTAAGTCATTTGAACTAAGCTGTAAATGTTTTATCTTGTTCAAATTAAAACTGCTTCAACTTCCACTCTTTTATCTTGATATTCTTTCACATCTTCTTTTGACACCCATTGACCGGTTTCATGCATTCTTCTTCCACTGAACTTCCATGGTTAACCTTTTTGTCACATTTCACGGTGTAACACACCTTTTGGTTAAAATGACCAACAACATATGGCCTATGGTTCCGAATGGCATAATCACTAAGCCACATTTGAACTCCTGCAAGCACCCAAACTTCACGCCTTTCTTCAAATGAGCATTCTCGTCCTCGTTCTCCGGCCTTGGTGTGCCTACTCTCGGGCAGGGTGTTGGTTCAAGAAACCTCAGTCTCATGCCCCCATCAACTACGGCCTTGTCAGCAAGGCTAAGATCACGAAACAATGGGGCACTTCTTTCCCTGCCGGTCAACTCGAAGAAGATTTTGTTTTCTTGCTCCGTGAATCCATCCTCGTCCAATTCTTCCTCCAAACCTTCATTATCCGAGCCATACCCATACATATGGCAAGAGGGCAGTTCACGATCCATGTACTGTTGCTAGACAATGGCATCCAAGTTACCGATGGGAGTATAATGAATCTCGTCCTCTTGCACGTCATCATCACGACGAGCATCCTAATGCTTTTGAATTACTATTGCACTACCATTCATCTCGACTTCATTTGCTTGCTAATTGGTGGTTGGCTAGAAGAACTAGGGACATAAATCTCGACCCTCCTATAAGGCACTGGGGAGGAGGCATGCCGGTTCAAGTCAATTGTTAGCCGAGGAACTTCAACCATGATGACAAACAATTCAAGTGAATTGTCTTCCGATTCCGCTACCTTATCCTTGTATACCTTCCAATGCGTTTACGAGGTGTTAGAAATACTCTTCGATCGATATTTTGATCCCACTCTAACATCCTACCTTCCTATTGGTTTAACCCCATCATTGGGGTCAATCCACTCTAACACATTTCTCACTTTCTAAACAACCTCCACATAGCTAGGGCTTGTATAAGAAACCATAGGTCTTCTTCCTCTTCGTCGACATTGCCATTCATAAATGTCTCCTTGTCCAAATAATAAACATTAATAGTCTATCCATCCAAATACATTGTGAAACAAATAGTGTAATCAATGACAAGTCAAATTATATGGATCAAGTAACCACCAGGCCTTACATTGATCAAGCAACTACTATATGCATTACATGCAAACAACAAAATAACTAACAAAATGCCATGGCCAAATTAACACATAAATGATGACATTGCTTAACACTAACCATAATGCTACCTCTTGAGCACTGCGTTGGTTTTCCCTTGAAGAGGAAAGGGTGATGCAGTAAAGTAGCGTAAGTATTTCCCTCAGTTTTTGAGAACCAATGTATCAATCCAGTAGGAGACCATGCTCAAGTCCCACGCACCTACACAAACAAATAAGAACCTCGCAACCAACGCGATAAAGGGGTTGTCAATCCCTTCACGGTCACTTACGAGAGTGAGATCTGATAGATATGATAAGATAATATTTTTGGTATTTTTATGGTAAAGAGTAAAAGTAAAGAAAGCAAGTAAACGGTAATGGAAATAACGGGAGATTAATATGATGGAAAATAGACCCGGGGGCCATAGGTTTCACTAGTGGCTTCTCTCAAGATAGCATAAGTATTACGGTGGGTAAACGAATTACTGTCGAGCAATTGATAGAATTGAGCATAGTTATGAGAATATCTAGGTATGATCATGTATATAGGCATCACGTCCGTGACAAGTAGACCGAAACGATTCTGCATCTACTACTATTACTCCGCACGTCGACCGCTATCCAGCATGCATCTAGAGTATTAAGTTCATAAGAACAGAGTAACGCTTTAAGCAAGATGACATGATGTAGAGGGATAAACTCATGCAATATGATATAAACCCCATCTTTTTATCCTCGATGGCAACAATACAATATGTGTCGTTTCCCCTACTGTCACTGGGATTGAGCACCGCAAGATTGAACCCAAAGCTAAGCACTTCTCCCATTGCAAGAAAGATCAATCTAGTAGGCCAAACCAAACTGATAATTCGAAGAGACTTGCAAAGATAACCAATCATACATAAAAGAATTCAGAGGAGATTCAAATATTGTTCATAGATAAACTTGATCATAAACCCACAATTCATCGGATCTCGACAAACATACCGCAAAAGAAGAGTTACATCAAATAGATCTCCAAGAGAATTGAGGAGAACTTTGTATTGAGATCCAAAGAGAGAGAAGAAGCCATCTAGCTAATAATTATGGACCCGAAGGTCAGAGGTAAACTACTCACACATCATGGGAGAGGCTATGGTGTTGATGTAGAAGCCCTCCGTGATCAATGCCCCCTCCGGTAGGACGCCGAAAAAGGCCCCAAGATGGGATTTCACGGGTACAGAAGGTTGCGGCGGTGGAATTAGGTTTTCGTGGGTGCTTCTGATGGTTTGGGGGTACGTAGGTATATATAGGAGGAAGAAGTAGGTCGGTGGAGCCACGAGGGGGCCACGAGGGTGGAGGGCGCGCCCTGGGGGCGTAGTCGCTCCCCCTACCTCGTGGCTTCCTCGTCTGTTTCTTGACGTCCACTCCAAGTCCTCTGGATGACGTTTGTTCCAAAAATCATGTTCCCGAAGGTTTCATTCCGTTTGGAGTCCGTTTGATATTCTTTTTCTCTGAAACACTAAAATAGGCAAAAAAAAGCAGCAATTTGGGCTGGGCCTCCGGTTAATAGGTTAGTCCCAAAAATAATATAAAATTGTATAATAAAGCCCATTAATCATCCAAAACAGAATACAATATAGCATGGAACAATAAAAAATTATAGATACGTTGGAGACATATCAAGCATCCCCAGGCTTAATTCCTGCTCGTCCTCGAGTAGGTAAATGAAAAAAACAGAATTTTTGATGTGGAATGCTACTTAGAATAATTTTCAATGTAACCCTCTTAATTGTGGTATGAATATTCAGATCCTCGGATTCAAGTTAAAAGTTTAATATTGACATAAAAGTAATAATACTTCAAGCATACTAACTAAGCAATTATGTCTTCTCAAAATAACATGGCCAAAGAAAGTTCATCCCTACAAAATCATATAGTTTGGTCATGCTCCATTTTTGTCACACAAGAATTCTCTCATCATGCACAACCCCGATGACAAGCCAAGCAATTGTTTCATACTTTAGTAATCTCAAACTTTTTTCAACTTTCACGCAATACATGAGAATGAGCCATGGATATAGCACTATGGGTGGAATAGAATCGAATGATGGGGGTTATGTGGAGAAGACAAAAAAGGAGAAAGTCTCACATCAACGTGGCTAATCAACGGGCTATGGAGATGCCCATCAATTGATGTTAATGTGAGGAGTAGGGATTGCCATCCTACGGATGCACTAGAGCTATAAACGTATGAAAGCTCAACAAAAGAAACTAAGTGGGTGTGCATCCAACTTGCTTGCTCACGAAGACCTAGGGCATTTGAGGAAGCCCATTGTTGGAATACAAGCCAAGTTCTATAACGAAAAATTCCCACTAGTATATGAAAGTGACAAAACAAGAGATTATCTATCATAAGGATCATGGTGCTACTTTGAAGCACAAGTACGGAAAAGATAGTAGCATTGCCCCTTTTTCTTTTATTTTATTTTTTTGGGCCTTTCTTTTTTTTGGCCTTTTTTGGGACAATGCTCTATGAATGATGATCATCACACTTCTATTTATTTACAACTCAATGATTACAACTCGATACTAGAACAAAGTATGACTCTATATGAATGCCTCCGGCGGTGTACCGGGAAGGACAAATTATGAACGGTGGCTTTGCCACAAATACGATGTCAACTACATGATCATGCAAGGCAATATGACAATGATGAAACGTGTCATGATAAACGTAACGGTGGAAAGTTGCATGGCAATATATCTCGGAATGGCTATGGAAATGCCATAATAGGTAGGTATGGTGGCTGTTTTGAGGAAGATATAAGGAGGTTTATGTGTGATAGAGCGTATCGTATCACGGGGTTTGGATGCACCGGCGAAGTTTGCACCAACTCTCAAGGTGAGAAAGGGCAATGCACGGTACCGAAGAGGCTAGCAATGATGGAAGGGTGAGAGTGCGTATAATCCATGGACTCAACATTAGTCATAAAGAACTCACATACTTATTGCAAAAACCTACAAGTCATCAAAAACCAAGCACTACGCGCATGCTCCTAGGGGGATAGATTGGTAGGAAAAGACCATCGCTCGTCCCCGACTGCCACTCATAAGGAGGACAATCAAAGAACACCTCATGTTTCAAATTTGTTACACAACGTTTACCATACGTGCATGCTACGGGATTTGCAAAATTCAACACAAGTATTTCTCAAATTCACAACTACTCAAGTAGCACAACTTTAATATCACTACCTCCATATCTCAAAACAATCATCAAGCATCAAACTTCTCTTAGTATTCAACACACTCATAAGAAAGTTTTTACTAATCTTGAATACCTAGCATATTAGGACTAATTTCCCAATTTAAGCAAATTACCATGATGTTTTGTAGGACTCTCAAAATAATATAAGTGACGCATGAGAGAACAATAGTTTCTATAAAAAACCCACCGCCGTGCTCTAAAAGATATAAGTGAAGCACTAGAGCAAAAACCATATAGCTCGAAAGATATAAGTGAAGCACATAGAGTATTCTAATAAATTCCGAATCATGTGTGTCTCTCTCAAAAGGTGTGTACAGAAAGGATGATTGTGGTAAACTAAAAGCAAAGACTCAAATCATACAAGATGCTCCAAGCAAAACACATATCATGTGGTGAATAAAAATATAGCTCCAAGTAAAGTTACCGATGCGAGGATGAAAGAGGGGATGCCTTCCGGGGCATCCCCAAGCTTTGGCTTTTTGGTGTCCTTAGATTACCTTGGGGTGCCATGGCCATCCCCAAGCTTAGGCTCTTTCCACTCCTTGTTCCATAATCCATCAAATCTTTACCCAAAACTTGAAAACTTCACAACACAAAACTCAACAGAAAATCTCGTGAGCTCCATTAGCGAAAGAAAAGAAAACACCACTTCAAGATACTGTATTGAACTCATTATTTATTTATATTGGTGTTAAACCTACTGTATTCCAACTTCTCTATGGTTTATAAACTATTTTACTAGCCATAGATTCATCAAAATAAGCAAACAACACACGAAAAACAGAATCTGTCAAAAACAGAACAGTCTGTAGTAATCTGTAACTAACGCAAACTTATGGAACTCTAAAAATTCTATAAAAATAGGAGAACCTAAATAATTTGTTTATTGATCTTTTGCAATTGGAATCAGTATTATATCACGTTCTGGTAATTTTTAACAATTGTTTTCGTGAACAGAAAGTTTCTGGAATTTTCAGCAAGATCAAATAACTATCATCCAAGAAGATCCTATAGGTTTAACTTGGCACAAAAACTAACTAAAACACAAAAACAAATCTAACCAGAGGCTAGATGGAATATTTATTCCTAAACAGAAGCAAAAAAGCAAAAAACTAAAAATAAAATTGGGTTGCCTCCCAACAAGCGCTATCGTTTAACGCCCCTAGCTAGGCATAAAAGCAAGGATAGATCTAAGTATTGCCATCTTTGGTGGGCAATTCTTCAATAAGACACCTATAACCCCTAGGAGTTTCTTTCTTTTTATTAATTATCAAACTCCTAGGCACAAAATTAAGAAAATCATTTGTAGCAAACGGTTTCTTAATGATAGCAAAAAGATTGGGATGAACACTTATTGATTTTAAATCCGCAGTTTCCTTACTAGAGGATTCACCCTTATTTTTAGGAACATAAACAAGCTTGGCAATTTTGGTAGGAGGATTTGGAGTATTTTTAACGGAAGAAAAAGCGGACCCCAAGTTGGTGATAATTCCCTCAAGTTTACCGATTCTAGTAGAATCTTGATCTATTCTTTCATTAACTATGGGTTCTTTTTCCTTAAAACTTTTCAGAGTAACTCCCACCTTAGATCCATATTGGGTAATTTGGTTGTGGATCTTTTTATCCAAATTCTCAATCAACTCTACAATAGCAACTTTATTTTCAATACTTTCAAGCCTTTGCATCACATGTTCCAAAGTTAACATAGTTCCATTAACCAAAAGAGGTGGTGAGCCAAACAAATCTATCATAGCATTATAAGAATCAAAAGTATGGCTACCCAAGAAATTCCCTTCGGTAATGGTATCAAGAATATATCTGTACCAAGGAGTAGCGCCTACATAAAAATTGCGGAGAAGAACGGAAGTAGATTGCTTCCTGGTAGATCTATTTTGAGCATTGCAAATTCTATGCCAAGCGTCTTTTAGATTTTCTCCCTCCCTTTGCTTAAAATTAAGAACTTCGTTCTCGGGAGACAACGGAGAAGATAAGGGACTAGCCATAACGACAAGCCAAGCAAGAAAGCGGCGAACGGAAATGAGAGGCGAATAAAACGGCAAGGGTGAAGTGGGGGAGAGGAAAACGAGAGGCAAATGGCAAATAATGTAATGCGAGGGATAAGAGTTTGTGATGGGTACTTGGTATGTCTTGACTTGTGCGTAGACTCCCCGGCAACAGCGCCAGAAATCCTTCTTGCTACCTCTTGAGCACTGCGTTGGTTTTCCCTTGAAGAGGAAAGGGTGATGCAGTAAAGTAGCGTAAGTATTTCCCTCGGTTTTTGAGAACCAAGGTATCAATCCAGTAGGAGACCATACTCAAGTCCCACGCACCTACACAAACAAATAAGAACCTCGCAACCAACGCGATAAAGGGTTGTCAATCCCTTCGCGGTCACTTACGAGAGTGAGATCTGATAGATATGATAAGATAATATTTTTGGTATTTTTATGGTAAAGAGTAAAAGTAAAGAAAGCAAGTAAACAGTAATGGAAATAACAGGAGATTAATATGATGGAAAATAGACCCCGGGGGCCATAGGTTTCACTAGTGGCTTGTCTCAAGATACGGTGGGTAAACGAATTACTATCGAGCAATTGATAGAATTGAGCATAGTTATGAGAATATCTAGGTATGATCATGTATATAGGCATCACGTCCGTGACAAGTAGACCGAAACGATTCTGCATCTACTACTATTACTCCACACATCGACCGCTATCCAGCATGCATCTAGAGTATTAAGTTCATAAGAACAGAGTAATGCTTTAAGCAAGATGACATGATGTAGAGGGATAAAATCATGCAATATGATATAAACCCTGTCGGATGTGGGGTTCCGGCAAACCCTTAAGGTTCGAACACTGGGGTGCGCGCGAAGTCTTTCCCTCCTACCAATCTACGCCCTAGCTCGCTAAGATCTCGCGGACGAACTCGACAAACTCGCAGCACAGAAAGACACGAGATTTATACTGGTTTGGGCCACCGTTGTGGTGTAATACCCTACTCCAGTGTGGTGGTGGTGGATTGCCTCTTGGGCTGATGATGAACAGTACAAGAGAAGAACATCCTCCTGAGGTTGAGGTGTTCTTGTGGCTAGGCTCTCGATCGGGTTGGATCAAGCTAAGATGATCTCGTCCCTACTATGGTGGCTGGACCTATTTATAGAGGCCCTGGTCCTCTTCCCAAATATCGAGCGGGAAGGGAGCCAACAACAGCGGGCAAATTTGAAGGGGAATAGCTAGTACAAGCTATCCTGACAAAAGTGGTCTTCGCCTGCGAAAAGCTCTGGTGGTGACGCTGTCTTGGGCTCCACGATGACCTCCGCCTCACCGTCCTCTTGGTCTTGGTCTCGTTGCACCAATATAGCAACCTTTTCCTGATGCCTCGGTACTCTTCGCCTGCGCTGGCCTCCTTAGCACCAAAGAGGAAATAAGGACGCTACGTGCGCTGGCGCCCGCCTGGTGCCGTTCGTCATGGCTCACGTCACGAGAGTCTCGTGAGGTTTGCCCCGCCTTGATATCTCCGCTCCTCGTGAGCCTGCTCGGCTAGGCTACTCCAGAGGAGGTCTTGCGTCATCCGCCTCGTGAGGCTTGGACCCTCGCGAGGGTCTTGGATGCCTTGTCAATGAAGATGGGCCATACGGCCTGTAGCCACGCTGTGGGCCGCAGGCAGGCAAGTGTGGGGGCCCCCCCATTCCTAGAACGCCGACAGTAGCCCCCGGGCCGAAGGTGCGCTCGGGCTTGGCTTCGTGGCGAAGCCAAGGGTCAAGTTCGGAGCACCGCGGTCCCCAAAAGCCTGCGGCCTCGGTTGACGCGTGGCGGTTGATTGGATGTGGGCGTCTCCGCTTCCCCACGCTGCCTCGGCAACTGCACGACTTGACAAGTCCCTGCGACATGCAAGGAAAACCATCATTACCTGCGATCGTGGGAGACACCGGTTGGCCTTCTCTTGCTATAAATGGAGAGGGGGCGGAGCCCCCGTCGCCCATCTCTTCCTCGCTTGCTTGCTTCTTCCTCCTTGCTCCACTGCTGACAACAATGGCGCCGATCAAAAGGTTTTCTGCCGAAGAGAAAGGAAAGGGTCCCCGTGATGATCCGGGGCCACTTCCGCCGAACAAGAGGTCGATCCATCGCCATGATGAAGCGGCAATGCAGGTGGTGTCGAGGCCCTGGTGCAAGCGGCCTCCTCCGGGGTACCCGCTACCCTTGTACGCCCGAGCCGAGGGCTCGGGAGGACAGATTGACGAGCAGCGCCGCCCGCGCCGTGTCCGGGGTCGCCGCGCCGCAGCGACGCGTGCCGTCGCCCCTGGGATCCATGCTGCGGACTCCTCGCGCGAGTTGGTGCTGTGGGCACCGATGCCTCCAAGCTCCTGGATCCGCTTCCCGCGGTTCTTCTCCGATGTGATGCCGTCGAGGGGGCCTCTCGAGCTCTGGTTGCAGCACGCCGACTGCAGCGCCCCGGCGACCGGAGCGGAGATCGAAGCGGTTCCCGCTGGCAAGATCTTCATGACCCGCGGCTGGGGGGAGATCGCACGGGTCTGTCGCGCAAGGGGCGCCCTCACGATCCACTTCGAGTACGACAGCGCTTCCACGCTCTTCTTCAAGGTCTTCAACGCCGAGGGCCGCCGCCTGGAGTGCTGCTCCGGAGAGGAGCGCCAAACTGCCGCGCGCTCCGCTCGCGGCTACTCCAGCAGCAGCCCCTGGGAGTCCAGCAGCTCTCCTGAGCTTTACGAGACTCCGGAGACGAGCGACGACAGCTACGTGCCCCCGAGCTCTCGCCGCGCCCGGAGCAGAGCTGCGGCGTTTGGCCATCGCCGCCGCTGATTTGGATGGGGTTGGCGCCGGCCTCCCGTGGCCCACTGTTGATGATGGCGTCCGCCACGGAAGGATGTAGATAGGATTCCCCTTAGTGTCAGCTTTTGTTTCCTGCGAAGAACCATGAACCACCCCGTGGGGGCATGTAAGGATCTGTAATGTCTTTTGTGCTTATCTTCATTGTTATGAAAACTTGGTGAGCGCATGTCCCGTTAAGGCTCGGTCCCCCCTTTCTTTCCTCGCGATAGCTCGTTGCTCTACGCTGACAGGTCCTGGTCCCCAGGCAGGCTACAGCCGTCGCTGGTATGCCAGGTCGCGTGCCATGGTCAAGGCCAAGAGGTGTGCGGCCCGAGGTCCAGTAAGAGCCCCTGAGGCGCGATGCTCAGGAGGTCCCCCTTAGCGCTCAAGCAGCCATGGTAAGGCGAGAAAGGGAGTCGACGTGGCCGCAACGGGGTTGTGGCAAGGCGCGAGCGACCATTAGGCCCAAACATTTAGCCGATCCGAGTGCAAGACTTATCTTGTTGATTTCGTGGTGACTCCTGACGTTGCGCCAGAGCTGCGCGCCTACTTGTGCGGCATAGCTTGACCGGCCCATACGAGTTTCCCTTCCCTCATGCTCTCCTTAGTGCTCTGCATCCTCAGGTCCCGGCCCTCGAGCGAGCTCAGCCACCTCTGGTATGCCAGGTCGCGATGCCGTGGTCAAGGCCAGGGGGTGAGGGCTGGAGAGCCAGTAAGAGCTCCTGAGTCGCGATACTCAGGAGCCCCCCTTTTAACGTGCAAGGGAATTGCACGAGAGAAAAGGAGACTCACGGTGCCGCCTGCTATCCTTCTCACGGGTCCCTGTGAACTGGCACAAGAAGAAACACGGTTTGCCGTTACAGCTGTCAGCCTACCGCTGGTTGCTCTGGATGAGGTGAAGGCACTGAGGGCCTGGTGAGGTGACGTGCGCGGGGCGTGCCGCGAGCCAGAGCTCGACCGCTCAGATTTGTCGACGTGACAGGGGCGTACCCATTCACCAGCGCCGTGCCTGTGTGGAGGCCCCGAGGGAGGCGATGATCGAGCAGGCGATAGCCGTTGGCAGGTTAAGCAGTTGAGAGCAGATCAACTTGGATAAATCCAGGAAGATACATGCCACTGGGTCCGGCCCGAGCGGCTTGGGGATGATGCAGCCCGAGGGGCGCCCCCAGCAAGGTAAGCTAAAGACATAAGCAAAAGGGATACATGCCACAGGGACGGACCCATGTGGCCTGTGAATAATGCAGCCCGAGGGGCGCTCCCAGCTTAAACGAACTTGGAAGATGTCACCTGGTTCTGTAGACAAAGTAGAGTTGGTGCAGCTGAAGGCGTGCGCTGAAGAAATGACTCCTCATGAGCCACCGGGACCCTGAGCCTCAGGAGGCTCTGGGTGCTCGGGAGGTTCCCTGAAGACCGTCTCCATCTCCTCCAGGACGGCGTGGTACCTGGCCTCCTGAGCCGCCAGGACACGCCGCAGGTCGCGTTGATAGGCTGACGCCACGCTCGGCAAGCCGAAGGGCATGCGAACGTAGCTGTGAGGCGGGCCCTCACAGCGGCCCACACGCGAAGGCCAGAAATGCTCCTGAGACGCGGCCCTGTTGAGCCCGGGGACGTCAATGCAGACACGCAGCCCAGCATCCTCGCCAGGGTGCGAAGCTGCGCCTCGTGAGCGGCTGTCGTCGTGCATGGCTCTTGCTTCTTGCAGTTCCTGAGTGGTCTTGGTGATGAACTCCTGAGTGGTGGGCACTTCTTGCCCTGTGCTCTCCTGAGGGTCACGTGCCGCGAAGCACGCCTCCAAATGGTGCCCAAGCACCTCCCTCGTGAGGTTGGCAAGGTCTGAGGCCCTCTAGAAGAGAGCCCCCGAGCCCTGCCCGAGAAGGGCGCCGGGCGTGCCTTCCTATGCGATGGAGGGAGGCGCCCCTGGAGCAGGCGCTGATCCTGACGAGGCTCCTGCCACGACGCCATCTTCCTGAGGTCCTGTGTGGCGCGGCTGTTGCTTCTTGGGGATGGCCTCCGGAGGGCCTTCACTTCTGCTGTCGGGGTCGTCGATTGCTGCGGCTTGGAAGGCGCGCTCGAGGGAGCACACCGCATGCCTCTCTTCACACGGGACCGTGATGATTCCTCCACTTCCTGGCATCTTGAGAACGTTGTAGCCGTGATGAGTGACTGCCATGAACTTGGCCAGGGCTGGATACCCGAGGATGATATTGTACGGCAGGCGGATGTGCGCGACGTCGAAGTCAATGAGCTCAGTGCGGTAGTTCTTGCGCTCCCCGAAGGTGATAGGCAGGCGGACCTGCCCTATCGGTGTGGTGGAACCGTCGGTCACTCCTGAGAAAGGCTTGGTGGGCTGGAGCTGTTCATATGGCACTTGGAGGTTGTCGAACGTGTCGACGGACAGGACGTTGAGCCCTGCGCCGCCGTCGATGAGGGTCTTGGTGACCTGCACATTGCTGATGACTGGGGAACACAACATAGGGAGGGCGCCAGCGGTGGCTGCGCACTTGAGCTGATCCGCCGAGTTAAAAGTGATGGCGCATTGGGACCACCTGAGCGGGCGCGTGGCCTCGAGCTTGGGGAGCACCGCGTTCACCTCGCGAGCGAACTGTTTGAAGATGCGCTGAGAGGCTGGGGCCTGGGCGCCGCCCAAGATGCAGGCGATCGCACGCGGCTCCTGGAAGCCCCCAGCCCCCTCGTCCTGGTGGTGGTCGTCGTTCCTTCTTGGTGGCGGCAGCGGGGGAAGACCGGTGTTGCCCTGGGGGCGATCCTCACGAGGCGGGTCCCTCCAGGCGCCCTCGCGAGGTTGGTCCTGCCAGCGGTCCTCACGAGGCCGGTCGCGCCACTCCTGGCGCGGGCCACGGTCGTCCCAGCGTCCGCCTCCACGTCCTCCTCCGCGGCCGTAGCCCCGGTCGTTGCGCTCGGGGCGTCGACCGTAGCGTCCTTCCCGTATGGCTCTGAGCTCTTGACAGTCGCTGGTGTTGTGGGTGTTCAGGTTGTGGAAGGCGCAGAACGGTCGGCCGTTCTTGGATGACTCGGGCTGATCTCTGCCCCGCTTGGTGTCGGGCTCCGCTGCGAGCACAGCTGCCTCCTTGCGCTTCACGTCCTTGGCCTTGGCCTTCTTCTCTTCCGCGCCTACGGCTGGCAGCTCAAGGAGAGAGAGGCTCCCCTCCTCAGCTCTTGCGCACTTGGTCACCAGGTTGAACAGCTCCTGAGAGGTGCAGAGCTCCTCGTGGATGGCGAGCTCTTCCTTCATCTTGACGTCACGGACGCCGTCGGAAAACGCGGAGATGATGGCCTCGTCCGTGACCTTGGGGATCTTGAGGCGGGTGTTGTTGAAGCGCTGGATGTACTTCTGGAGGGTCTCTCCTGGTTGTTGCTTGATGCGGCGTAGATCACCCGCGGCCGGCGGGCGGTCGCGAGTGCCCTGGAAGTTGGCGACGAAGCGGTCGCGCATCTCGTCCCAGGAGGAGATCGAGCCGTGCTGCAGGTTCAGGATCCAGGAGCGAGCTCCATCCTTGAGAGCCATGGGAAACTAGTTCGCCATGACTTTTTCGTCGCCGTTGGCCACTTCGATGCTCAGCTCATAGAGCTGCAGGAACTCCGCGGGGTCAGCGGTGCCGTCGTAGCGAGGAGGCAGATCCGGCTTGAACTTGCCTGGCCAGGCGACGCTACGCAGCTCGGGGGTGAAGGCGCGGTAGCCAGCCGTGGTTGCCGGGGCTCGCTTCGGAGGTGGAGCTTGGTCTTGACGAGGTCCGCGCTACGCTGCTGCGGGCGGTGCGCGGTCTTGACGAGGTGGCGCGGGGAGCGCAGGTGCAGCTTCTCGCGGCCGCGGAATTTCTGGGCAGTTTCTCTCTTCGCGCGCAGGCGCCGGGCGTGGCGGATCACGCCGCGGAGCCGCGCGCCTTGGTGCCAAGGCGACGCCTTGGGGCTGAGGTGGTGGAGGCATGCCATGAGCCCCGTCACCCGCGGCTGGTTGAGGAGGAGGTAGAGAGAGGGACGGCACCAGAGAGCCCCCTGCGGCACGGACGAGCTCGGCGACGCGATCGAGCCACTCCTCGTAGAGGTCGTCGACGGGGCGGTAGCGCAGGAGCTCGTTCGCCGCAAGGAGCGCGGCCCGTGCCTCCATGGGAGCGCAGTGCACGTGGGACGAAGAACCGGCAGGGGTCAGTGATGGAGTAGCGGTGCGGC
The DNA here is from genome assembly GCF_018294505.1 of Triticum aestivum. Classification (NCBI taxonomy): domain Eukaryota; kingdom Viridiplantae; phylum Streptophyta; class Magnoliopsida; order Poales; family Poaceae; genus Triticum; species Triticum aestivum. Next base: position 334,160,767 of record NC_057808.1, on the reverse strand, counting down.
CGTCCTACCGCACCAAAGGATGGAGCGAGGACGCCTGCTGCTCGTTCCTCGCCGGGCCGGTGGCAGCGTCGGCGGCGGGAGACAGAGAACGACGAGGTGGCCCGCCAACAGGAGCAGTCTGAGCGACGCGGGCGGTGAGGGCAGCCCGACGCTCAGCTCGAGCACGGCGAGCGTCCGCCATGGACACGATGGAGCGACGGAACGTAGAACTGATGGAAGGGAAGCTACGGCGCACCCCTACCTGGCACGCCAAATGTCGGATGTGGGGTTCTGGCAAACCCTTAATGTTTGAACACTGGGATGCGCGCGAAGTCATTCCCTCCTACCAATCTACGCCCTAGCTCGCTAAGATCTTGCGGACGAACTCGACGAACTCGCAACACAGAAAGACATGAGATTTATACTGGTTCGGGCCACCGTTGTGGTGTAATACCCTACTCCAGTGTGGTGATGGTGGATTGCCTCTTGGGCTGATGATGAACAGTACAAGAGAAGAACGGCCTCCTGAGGTTGAGGTGTTCTTGTGGCTAGGCTCTCGATCGGGTTGGATCAAGCTAAGATGATCTCGTCCCTACTGTGGTGGCTGGACCTATTTATAGAGGCCCTGGTCCTCTTCCCAAATATCGAGCGGGAAGGGAGCCAACAACGGCGGGCAAATTTGAAGGGGGACAACTAGTACAAGCTATCCTGACAAAAGCGGTCTTCGCCTGCGAAAAGCTCTGGTGGTGACGCCGTCTTGGGCTCCACGATGACCTCCGCCTCGCCGTCCTCTTGGTCTTGGTCTCGTTGCACCAATATAGCAACCTTTGCCTGATGCCTCAGTACTCTTCGCCTGCGTTGGTCTCCTTAGCACCAAAGAGGAAATAAGGACGCTGCGCGCGCTGGCGCCCGCCTGGTGCCGTTCGTCATGGCTCACGTCACGAGAGTCTCGTGAGGTTTGCCCTGCCTTCATATCTCCGCTCCTCGTGAGCCTACCCTGCTAGGCTACTCTAGAGGAGGTCTTGCATCGTCCGCCTCACGAGGCTTGGACCCTCGCGAGGGTCTTGGATGCCTAGTCGATGAAGATGGGCCGTACGGCCTGCCGGCTTAGCCACGCTGTGGGACGCAGGCAGGCAAGTCTGGGGACCCCCGTTCCCAGAACGCCGACAAACCCCATCTTTTTATCCTTGATGGCAACAATACAATACGTGCCGTTTCCCCTACAGTCACTGGGATCGAGCACAACAATATTGAACCCAAAGCTAAGCACTTCTCCCATTGCAAGAAAGATCAATCTAGTAGGCCAAACCAAACCGATAATTCGAAGAGACTTGCAAAGATAACCAATCATACATAAAAGAATTCAGAGGAGATTCAAATATTGTTCATAGATAATCTTGATCATAAACCCACAATTCATCGGATCTCGACAAACACACCGCAAAAAGTGTTACATCGAATAGATCTCCAAGAAGATCGAGGAGAACTTTGTATTGAGATCCAAAGAGAGAGAAGAAGCCATCTAGCTAATAACTATGGACCCGAAGGTCTGAGGTAAACTACTCACACATCATCGGAGAGGCTATGGTGTTGATGTAGAAGCCCTCCGCGATCAATGCCCCCTCCGGCAGGACGCCGAAAAAGGCCCCAAGATGGGATCTCACGGGTACAGAAGGTTGCGGCGGTGGAATTAGGTTTTGGTGGGTGCTTCTGATGGTTTGGGGGTACGTAGGTATATATAGGAGGAAGAAGTAGGTCGGTGGAGCCACGAGGGGCCCACGAGGGTGGAGGGCGCGCCCTGGGAGGCGGGGTAGGCGCGCCCCCTACCTCGTGGCTTCCTCGTCCGTTTCTTGACGTCCACCCCAAGTCCTCTGGATCAGGTTTGTTCCAAAAATCACGTTCCCGAAGGTTTCATTCCGTTTGGACTCCGTTTGATATTCTTTTGCTACGAAACACTGAAATAGGCAAAAAACAGCAATTTGGGCTGGGCCTCCGGTTAATAGGTTAGTCCCAAAAATAATATAAAAGTGTATAATAAAGCCCATTAATCATCCAAAACAGAATATAATATAGCATGGAACAATAAAAAAATATAGATACGTTGGAGACGTATCACATAACCCTAACAAAATCCCTCATCATAACCCTAATTCATGCTACGACCTACAATAATATGCATACTACACATACTCAAGAAGAAATAGAACCCTAGAATCCATCATATCCATTGATATCACACAAAAAGAGCAAAACTAGGGTTTGCACCAAAGTGGGGAATGGCACCAAACAAGATGATTCCAACTAGCCAAAATGAGGAGGGTGAGAGAGGTACCTTGAGTGATGAAAATGGTCCAGATCCACCAGATAAATCTTAAACAATGAAAAAGGATTTGGTGGAGGCTTGGATGAGGGAGAGAGAGGGAGAGGGGCTGAGCTCGGGGAGGAAGATGGATTGGGGATGAATGGGTGGGTGGGGGCAACCATGCCCACTCACTCATTTAACCCTCTCTCTACCGCCAAGGTCGCCGGCGGTAAGGTATCACTACCTACCATCGAGAACCCTGGAGGTAACCATGTATCCGCATCAAAACGAGATGCCGACACCGTTTACGTTGACTGTTATCCTACCGCCAGAGACCTTGATGGTAGGATGTGTTACTCTACCGCCAGGGTCTACGATGGTAGAAAAAGGTCAGATTGTGATTAATTTTTTTGGAACCAAGGTCAGATCATGATTTTTTTTGGAACCAAGGTCAGATCATGCTTAACTATGTATGACAAAGTCTCAAAAAAGTGATTTTAGCCTCAAATTAGACAACCAGGATTGTAGATGTTGTGAGTCGAGGAACACACGATCTTAGACAGGAGCATAATATTTTTTTGAGGCCCTGGAATGTAGAACAATTGTTCTATGGTATATATATTATATAAATAAAATTATGTACAAGACTTCAAAGGAAAAGAAAAAATCAGCCGATGCCAGCTCTAGGTATCATACTGTGGTTTACAAGTGGAGTTCTGACCAGGTAGCTAGTAGCTGTTCTTTCACTGGTTTTGCCCTGATTCTAGCCCTATCAATCCCTTCTCTTAGGTAGTGACGCCAAGTCTGGGTGGAAGGAGGCCGAACCCTAAAGATTTTATCATTTCTAACTGACCAGATGCTCCAACAGCATGCAATAACAATGTCCATTGCAATCTATTGTGGAAGTGTGGCTACTGTGAGACTGATTTCATCATATTGGGAGATGCCTCGTTGTTTGCTCGAAATGATTTGATACCAGCATTTGTGGCAAAGTTGCAATCCTAGAACATGTGCATCACTATTTCTTCAACCTTCTCATTGCAGAGTGCACATGTGTAATCTGGAAGGTGCATGGATTTCCTGTGGAGAAGATTTCTGGTGTTCACCCTATCATGTACTAGAAGCCAGATGAAATCTAATGTCTGAGTTGTGTAGAGCTTTTCCAGATCCATTTGAAGATCATATGTGTATTGCTAGGGCCCATGATTTCCTTGTACATCTTTATGGAGGAGTAACTTGCTGAGCTCCACTGGTATCTCCAGACATCTTTATTTGTCTGGCTAGATAAGCCTTTCCTAGTGTCCTTGAGAAGCTGAAATTGCTGGTGTGCCTGGGTGGATAGAGGTGTGTGGAAGAGGTCCTCAAGATTATTGAGAGCCAAGACTTGTTGGAGGAGCAATTTGAATTGATGCTGAAGGAGTAAAGCTCTGGATAAGCAAGGTTGAGGCTGTGATCCTTCCACTTGTCAGACCAAAATAGGATTGTATTGCCACTACCTGGGTGGCATCTAGCATGTGATCTATAAGTGTGTAGGAGTTTGATCACATATCTCCACCAGAAGGAACCCGTAGCTTTGTCATTTGGTGGATTAATAGAGTAATATGTCTCCCATATGATGTTGATCCAGGGTGTGTCTTCTCTGTTAAGGAACTTGTGGATGAATTTCATCAGTAGAGCTTGATTACGAGTGGTGATATCAAGTACCCCAAGACCACCATGGGTTTTTCGGAGGAAAACTTTCTCCCAGGCAATCAAAGGCATGCCCTTTTGATTGGAGCCATATTTTTTCCATAAATAGTGCTTGAGAAGGACATTGATTTGGTGAATCACTGATTTTGGCATTGACAAAGTGCACATGAAAAAGATTGGAAGACTTGCAAGCACTGATTTCAGCAGTGTCAGCTTACCTCCTGTGGATAGCATTGTAGCACAACCAGTGAGTCTATTAGCAATCCTTTTGAGTAAGGGAGTGTAGTATTGTGCTCTTGGTCTAGCAAGACTGAGTGGTAACCCAGGTAATTGAGAGGTAGTTTTCTAGTTTTGCAGCCCAAAAGAGTCGAAAGATTCTGCATAATGTTGTTTGGAGTGTTGATGGCTACCATGGTTGATTTAGAGTAGTTGACCTTGAGAATAGTATAAGCTGCATAGTGGAGGAGTAGATTCTTGACATGCATCAATTGAGTTTGTTCTGCTGGCAATACCAAGATAGTGTCATCTGCATATTGTATTATGGGGAAGTCAGGGCTAGTGGTATAGTGAACTGGAGGCTTGATCATGTCAGCATGCATAGCTTCATTCAACATTGATTGTAACAGATCAACAGCTACCACAAAGTGAAAGTGGATCTCCTTGCCTAACTCCTTGTTTGCATAAGAATTGCTTGCCTGGCACACCATTAAGCCGAACAACAGAGTAACCAGTTTTATAAATCTATTTGATCCATTCTATCCATCTGGTACCAAATCCTTTAGCTTGCATAATTTCAAATATGGTATCATGATTTAGCATGTCAAAAGCTTTCTCAAAATCCAGTTTAAGGAGCAAAATGTTTTCCTTGGAGTGGTGGCATTGATGAAGGTATTCATAAGACCAAGCCAGGCATTCTTGTATGCATCTCTTATTTAGAAATCCATATTGATTTTTGTGTATGAGCCCGAGGATATACCTTTGCAGTCTGTTGGCCAGAATCTTAGTGATGATCTTAATTGTGCAGTTGAGGAGGGAAATGGGTCTGAAATCATTTAGATATATAGCAAAGTCCTTTTTAGGGATCAATGTGATGAAAGGAAGTTTATACTCTGTAAGTTCACTTTGCCCTCATAAAAATCATCGAGCATATTATAGAAGTCCTGGGCTACAATCTCTCGGCGGGATTTCAGAAAGGCAGCATTGAAGCCATCGGCTCCCGGAGCTTTGTTACTGGGTAAATTCTTCAACACATTGTCAATCTCTTCTTTAGTGAAAGGGATTCTAGATCATGCAAGAAATCATTGTGTTGGAGTAAGGTTTGGAGATGCAATGGATATTCAGTAGTTCTAGACTGTCCTAATTTTTATTTGAAGGTTCTGTAGAGGATGACAACCTTTGCATGATGATCATTGTGTTCAACATCAGTCTCATCTCTAAAAATGGCAATGTGGTTGTTTCTGTATTTGATAGTAGCCTTTTATTGAAAGAATTTTGTGTTGGCCTCCTCAAACTTAATAGTTCTGATAATAGCTCTTTGCTTCCAGTATATTTTCTGTGAGTGCAAACATTTTTCCAGGCAGGCTTTCAAAATGATCCTGCTCTGCTGCTCCTTAGTGGTAAGATTTCTGAATTCCTCAATAGTGTCCCATAGTAAAATAACAGAGTTGGTGTTTTCCACAATCTTCTTAAGATCTGAAATATTTTGGGCCTAGTGTTTTAGTCCTTTTCTCGGCCTCTTAAATTTGGCAGAGATAAGTTTGGCATTGCCTTGCTTATCTACTGATTGTTCCCGTATAGATTTGACCACCTCTTTGAATTATGGGTGTTCTAGCCAATAACTTTCAAATATGAATATTCTAGACTTAGGAATGGTGGTGCGAATTTTAACAACACAAGGAACATGGTCTGAAGTGGTCTTGGCCAAAGGGATGACCAAAGTGTTGGGGTAGGTAATAGTCCAAGCTTCAGATGAAAAAAACTAGTCTAGTTTCTCAAGAAGAGGAGCTTCCTGCATGTTGCTCCAGGTGAATTTCCTGCCTTTTAAAGGAACCTCAACAAGTGCCAGTTTACTGATTGCCTCATTAAAGAGAAACATGTCCTGTAAATTGCCTCCATCTTTATTTCTGTTGTTGGGTATCTCAGATAATTAAAATATCCAAGAATGAGCCAGTTAGCCTCATCATCCATATGCAAATTTTGGAACCAGATTAAGAAAGTGGTTTTGTTGTCTGTCTGGCAAGAGCCATAAATGTTGGTAAATATCCATTGTTCACCTGTGTGCTTAGATGTGAATTCAATTGTCAGAGAAAAATCATTTTTGCATATAGTTCTTGCTGAGAAAAATTGATCATTCCATATTGTGAGTAAACCTCGAGATGCTCCTATGGAAGGGAGGTACTCCCTCCATTTACTAATACAAGGCCACTATAGAATATACATTTTGCATCTATAAAAGGCCACCAACAGTAATCGAGGCAAAATTAATGATGTTTTCTCGTACTAGCAACTTCTTTAATACTTGCATGCATGCAGTCATAATGATACTCAAGTACTTCCTCCATTTAGTTTTCTTGCATGCATGCGGTGTATTAATGATCCCCGTAAGAGAGAAAAAAGGTTGGGTTGCAAAACATGTATTAAATTTTACCTTGGTACTACTTGTTATTTGAGTTTGTGGCCTTGTATATAAAAATGGAGGGAGTAGTCAAACTTGTTTAATTTCCTGAAATTCTTTATAAAAGAGCTATCAAAGACTTCTCTTTTGGACTCCTGTATAGTAATGATAGAGCAACCTTCTTCAGCAATTTTGTTAGACAAAGCAAGCCATTTGTTAGGATCATTGATGCCTCTAATGTTCCAATTCAATATGTTCTGGTATCTATTCATTTTTATGAGTGGATCATAATAGCAGAACTTGCAGCGCACATACACAATTCAATAGATATACACCTTCCAAACATAGTATAAACACTACTACCAATTGTTCAATGGTAGATGAAATAAGATCCAGTTCTGAGAGTGCTAAGTACAATAACATCTTTATAAAAGACTGCCCAGTGGGCCAAACAGAAAGATCTAGAGTCCCAAGCATCACAAAAGTAGTGTGTGACTGATACTAGACACTAAAACTACTTGCTCTTGCTGCCTTTTTGCCTTCTGCTGGCTGTAGGAGCAGTAATGTTGGAGGAGCTCTTCAGTTTCTTAGGTCCTCCTCTCTACTGTGCCCCCTTCTCTTCGTGAATGTTCACCTTGCAAAAGGAGGAATTCGATTTTTTAATCACTTTGCCAGGGATAGGTGAAGGTAAAGCATGACATGTCAAGCAAATTATCTCAACACAGACTTTTTGTTTAAAACCTTTCTGCAAAGCTTGTAACCTGCAACTTCTCCTTACCTCTGTTTCAACCAGAGGGGCTTTCTATTTTCTTTTCTTGTTGCCATAGAGTGCTGAGGTGGAAGAGGCAGAGTGTCCCATTTTGGCTCCAGCTATGCTGTGAGTGGGAGAGGAGTGGTTCTCCTGGTCTGAAGCTGGATGACATGTCTGGCAAGGAGAAGCATATGCAGAGGGGCAAATGTCAGGGATGGCAAATGATTTAAACATCTTTGATTCTGCACCTTGTACAATGTACTCCCATACTTTAGAAGAAATACATTCCTTTGCCCAGTCAAACTTCTCAGGTGTCAAGAGGGTTACAGAAAGAAAATTTACCCATTCTATGGGGACCTGAATTACCTCTTTGCTTTCATCTGTGGGTGCAAAATGCTTTTGCCAAATAGTAGCACCTTCCCGTCCAAGCAATGCTTCATCAGGTACTCCTTGTTGCTGAGCAACCACAAACTCTGATGACATAGGAGAGGAGCATGAGCAAGTGTTAGATGAGCATCTTTAGAGTCATGTAAGTAGCAAGGAATAGTGAATCCAGGTGAAGCTTCTAAATCAGAGTCATTACTCTCACTTGAGATGTTTGCATTGAGAGGATGCTGCTGTAAAGGTTCAACTGAGGTATCCTCTGTAGCTGGAAGCAAACTAGGCACATGTACAGGAGCAATTTCCATTTCTCCTGCTATTGCACTAGATAAACTTAGAGCTGGCTGAATAGTGAAGTTCTGAGTTTGTGGCTCTAGAATTTCCAGCTGCATAGGATCAACTGGAGTGGTCTTGTCTACAGCCTAAACATGAGCAAGAATGACCTCCATGTTATCTGGCATAGTATTCAGTCTGTCTCTTGCCATTCAGTTTCTGTGCCACAATTGATGGTTGCTCTGGAGGCCTTACATCTATAGCAGCATCTGCCTAAACAGGAGCATAGTAAATCACATACAGTACCATATAGGTTGTAGGCTATAGGCCTGGCCGCCGCAGGCGGGTGAGCGGATGCCACGGCTGAGACCGGCGGCAAATTACAAATTTGAACTATTTCACGCGGCTGACCCGTGGCACCTAGCTCTCAGGCGCTGCACTAGTGCAACGCCTGGGAGCTAGGCGCTGCACTAGTGCAGCGCCTGGGAGCTAGGCGCTGCACTAGTGCAACGCCTAGGAGCTAGGCGCTGAACACTGACTTAATAATTTTCTGATCACACGGGTGCGACGCTGACCGTGTAGCGCCTATCTGTGAGGCGTTGCACAGTGTAGTGTGACGCCTTCATGTCGGGCGTCACACAAAAAGGTCAGCCGCGTGAAATTGTTTCACGGATAGTTTATTGTGTGAGTTGATTTCGTCTATAAGTCAAATTTGTCAAATTTGCTAAGACCGGCTCGCGCGTGATCTGGCTGCTGTGGGCAGCAGATGCGGCAGCCGTCACTCGGGCAGTCTACCAGGAGACCAGCGGAGAACCGGAAACGCCAATGGACTCCTGTACATGTAGCAGCACCAGCTTGACTGGTTCTACGCCTGACCTTGCTTGCTGAGCCGGAAACGCCAATGGACTCCTGTACATGTGGCAGCATCAACTTGGCTGGTTCTACGCCTGACCTTGCTTGCTGCATGAGTTAAAAGGTCACGTATTATAGTACAGTAAATGCTTTTTTTATGATAGTACAGTAAATGCTTACCAAAAGTAGAAACACTTGAGTGGTACACAAGGTCCAAGCAGAAGTTGCACAGGCCTGGTTCTTCAATTGCTTTATTTTTTCGATATAGGGCCAGGGCTACTGCTTGAATTCACGGGCTGTGTACATATCAACATTTATGTTTGAGCGAGACTACAAAATAAATAAGTACTCCCTCTGTAAACTAATATAAGAGCGTTTAGATCACTACTTTAGTGATCTAAACGCTCTTATATTAGTTTATAGAGGGAGTACTAAATTAGAACTAAAGCCAAGACACGTTTTTTCAATGGGAGGGAGTACTATTTGCTACCCTCCGGATACCCGTTTACTCAAAGTTAGATTTCTCTTTTAGAATAGAATCTCTAATACTGCTACATCCATATTCTTTCATTTGCACCTTAGAAAAAATTAAAGCGCGAACCACTGCACACGATTTTTGGACACACTACTACACAGTCTAAAAGTCAATATTCTATTCCGGAAAAGAAGTCGATATTCTTAATAGTCCCTATGAAGAGGGGTTATCGTTAAAAAGACAACCTAGTGACTAGAATTACTCTCCTGGCCATAACGTGCTTAGAGCATCTTCATCAGTCTCCCTATTCCCCAAAAAATGCACATATAGAAAGAGTTGAGGTAAAAACCTAATCCAACAGCTTTCCTAAACTCATCTTTTTGAGACCTTTTACGGTACATCAACAGCTTTCAATGCATCACTGTTCACAAGGACACACCCTGTTGACACAGATTTCTCGCACCGCTGGACGGAACCTTAGCATCGTCGTGCATGCTATTCGCTGCAACACAGAGAACACGCCTATTACCCAATGTTTATTACTAGGAGAGAACCACGGCAACCAGGGTCTCTTCTTTTACCCGGCCTTTCTGACCATGCATGATCTCACCAGTCTCTCTCTCTCTCTCTCTCTGTGTGTGTGTTGTAGTACCCGATGCAACGTACGGCTTGATTCTGACCGTGCCAGCCATTGGTTTCGTACGTAGGGCAGCCTTCCAATCACTGTAGACACACATAAACCACCGGAGAGAGGTTGTGGCTTGACACAGGGCAGTGAATACTCCGGGTAAAGCCAAGGTTTTCAAATAAAGAAATACTTCATCTGGTGCATAACTTGGTTCATTTCTTATAGTACTACTTAACAAAAGGCCGGGTGTCGCTATTTATGCTTTCTATCCGCTTGATGATACATTTTGAGTTAATAAAAACGCCTTTATCAAAAAGTACTACTTAACAAGAATTACCCTGTCCATTTTTACTTATGTGATATGATTTTCAGCTAATGGAAGTCAGAGCTCAGTGAAACGGCACAAAAAAGTTCCTGTAAAAGAGAAGACGGCCCCAAAAGCAGAGAAAAAAGAAAGGTATAATACAGTACAATATTTTCTTCTTTACTGCTGCGGTGCTGCCTTCACTGTTTTGGCGCGTCATGAAAGTACAGTGCTGCTGCCAGAAGCTAGGGGTCCAGAGTTGGCGTGATGAGCGTTGGCTTAACAAAGGAGACCAGCAAAAAAAACAAAGGAGACCAGCCAAACACAGACAACGGTAACATCTACAGCGCGCCAAGAGAGAGATATGTGGGCACATGTGATTTTTTTAATGTTGATGTGGGCACATGTGATGGAACCCTAATCCTAATCCTAACCCATCACTGGCGGGGAACAGAAGGAGATGATGCAAAAGGAGCTTGCTGATATCGTGGCTTACATCTGAGTGTGACACACACACACACACAGAGGACCTTGCATGCAGCGACCGAGTTACTGCAGATATACCAAGCCCAGGGAGCTTCATGATGGTCCAGATCGTGATCAATCAGGATATTACAAGCCCTTACCGCCTACAGATCGGATGGACGCTTAAGCATGACAAAATTCCATGAAAATACTTAAATTCAATCTAAGCGAACTACCTAAAATACCCTTGATGCCTTAATATACTACACTAATTTTGGTGTAGTATAGCCCCATCTGGACCTTTCATTAACAAAAATAAATGGCCCAGGATTATTTGTGTACGTAAAAGGTGTCTTAACCCTAGCCCATCACTGGTGGGGAACAGACGAAGATGATGAAGCTTGATGATATCGTGGCTTACATATGTGTGTGACACACACACACAAGAGAGAGAGAGAGAGGATCTTCCATGCAGTTACCGAGTTACCGCAGATCTCAACCCAAGAAGTTGCTAGCTAGTAGATCTACGGGGATTTTGATTTGTTGCTACCATTTATTTGGGACTTTGACAATTTGCCACTGTTTACTTTGCAATTGATATTTTGCCACTTCTTAGTTGGCACTTTGAGAATTTGCCATTACCCACGTGAAATACCGAATTTGCCCATGTTCTCGATGGGCCGAGCACGCGGACGAGCTCTTACTGTTTTCCTGTCAGAACTGCTACTGATTATTCCTTGGGAGCATGGCGAGCATGCAAGCAGCTGGTCGGTTCTTCTATGATAGCAAACGAAGGATCTTTTTTACGCTAATACACATCAGTGATTGCTCCCGCTCCAAGAGTCAGGATTATGCATCGCATCAGCTGCCATTTGTTCAGAGCACAAGAGTCTATGCGGCCGGCCAGTGCGGAGGCACTAGACGTGGGCAGCACCAACAACACTATGTGCGGTGGCGGCGACCAGTAGCTACTGCTGTAGCACTAGTACGCGGACGAGGAAGAGCAGCATGGGGCAAGCGGGTGTCACTGGCGAACTAAGTAGCATGGGGCGGCGGGTGGAAGCGGCTGAGCGGCTCGGCGGCAGCCTGAAGCACTCGCCGGCGCTCCCTAGCCATTGTGGTGCGCTCGGCACCGCATAGGTCCTCTCTGTAGCGGCTGCCTGGGTGCAACAAGGGCGACAGCGGCGGCTGAATTATAAGTTAGGGTTCATCCCGATTTGGAGGAGGTTGTGCAGTCAAACAGGTAAAAGGGTAGTTTTGTCCTCTGTTTTGTGGAGTTATTTTGTCTATCATTTACATAGATTGTTTTTGTGTTGAAAAGTGGCAAAAAATTAAAGTGCAAACTAAGAAGTGTCACCAGATCAATTTCAATGTAACGAGTGGTAAAATGTCAATGTCCAAAGTAACTGGTGGCAAATAATCAAATCGCCCCTTCCTAAATGTAAGACAAACCGCTAAAACGTCTTACATTAAAAAACAGAGGGTATAGGTGCTAATTCGATGATCCCTTGTATATTTATAAATAAAATAACGAAAGGATTTGTGTTCTTTGCGATCAATAAATTTGTATGGTACTGGTTCCGCACATTTGGGATGCCTTATTAATTCATCGATTTCCTAGATTTATTCATGAAGTTTACGGGAATTGTTCATGTATTTTAGATAACATATATAAGAAATGTTCATATATATCACAAAAAAGTATCCAATGTCCACACGGGGTTTTCAAAAATAGGGAAGTACAAAGAAAAGGCAACAATGCAAAATTTAGTAAGATATGGAGATAAAAAAAGGAGATGGGAAAAATGAAAATACTGGAAATTAAATATAATATAAATAAATTCAAGCAATAAGTTAAAATTATTTTCTTCTTCTTCTTTTTGTTTTCATTTATTTCTCCTTTTCTTCCTGTTTTATGTCTTTATGTCTCTTTTCTAAAAAATATCTATTCAATATTTTTTATTTGCATATATATATATATATATATATATATATATATATTGAAAAACAATTATCATTTTTAGGAATAGGAGATGAATATTTCTACACATATGCGACGAACATTCTTTTAATGTCAGTGAGCAATTTCCAAATATGCAAAAAAAAAACCAAATACATGAGTAATACATTTTAAAAATGCGATGGACATTTTTCAAATATGAGATGAAAATTTTCCATAAACTTGAGATTAACATTTTACAAATATACAACATGCACATTTGCAAGCACGATGGACATTTTTCAAATACTCAACATTTTTTCAAGACACGATCAACACTCCAAATACGTTGTGTATATTATCAAACATATTGTTTTTAAAGAATATGATATGATCATCTTCTTAATATATATGATGAACAATTCCTAAATATAGGATGGATTTTCTTGAATGATTGTCATCATTCTTAATATACGTGATTCCTAAATAGGGGGATTTCCACATACAAAACTTGTTTGACAACTGCATGTTCAACCCAGTCCCGCAACTGCGCCCCGTTCTGCGGCAGTTGCATGCCCACATCTGGCCCTTTTTCACACATATTGTGCGGCAGTTGCATGCCCACATCTGGCCCTTTTTCACACATATTGTGCGGCAGTTGCATGTTCACCCTCAACCCACAGTTGCATATGTTTTAGCTCAACGGCAACTACACTCTGTAACATGACACATAACTGCAAGGGATAAATCTGCCAGCAACTAGAGATGATATCCACCTAGAAAGGCGACTCGGATGTTCTAAGTCGACATCCCCGGGAGGGGGGGGGGTACTGTTGGAAACGTAGCATGCAATTTCAAAATTTTCCTACGCTCACGCAAGATCTATCTAGGAGATGCATAGCAACGAGAGGGGGAGAGTGCGTCCACGTACCCTCGTAGACGGAAAGCGTAAGCGTTTGACAATGCGGTTGATGTATTCGAACTTCTTCTTGTTCCGACCGATCAAGCACCGAACGTACGGCACCTCCGAGTTCTGCACACGTTCAGCTCGATGACGTCCCTCGAACTCTTGATCCAGCAAAGTGTTGAGGGAGAGTTCCGTCAGCACGACGGCGTGGTAACGGTGATGGTGAAGTGATCCGCGCAGGGCTTTGCCTAAGCACTACGAGAATATGACCGGAGGCGTAAACTGTGGAGGGGGGGCGCCGCACACGGCTAACAATTGTTGGTGTGTGTTCTAGGCGCCCCCTCCCCATGTATACATAGGTGGGAGGGGGAGGGGAGCTACCTTGGGCACCCCAAGTAGGAGGAATCCTACTTGGGGGCCCTATTCCAATTCGCCCCCCTTTCCTTTTACCGGAGGGGGGGGGGAAGAGAGGGAGGAGGAAGGAAAGGGGGGTCGAACCCCCTCCTCCTTCTCCTATTCAGCCTCCTTCCTTAGGGGGGGCGCCACCCCTTGCGGGTTGGTGTGCTCCCCTCCTATGGCCCATAAGGCCCATTATTCCCCCGGGGGGTTCCGGTAACCCCCCGGTACTCCGATATGTACCTGATACACCCCAGAACACTTTCGTTGTCCGAATACTATCGTCCTATATATCAAACTTTACCTCTTGACAATTTCGAGACTCCTCGTCATGTCTGTGATCTGATCCGAGACTCCGAACAACATTCGGTCACCAAATCACATAACTCATATAATACAAAATCGTCATCGAACGTTAAGCATGCGGACCCTACGGGTTTGAGAACTATGTAGACATGACCGAGATACCTCTCCGGTCAATAACCAACAGTGGAACCTGGATGCTCATATTGGTTCCTACATATTCTACAAAGATCTTTATCGATCGTACCGTAATGACAACATACGTTATTCCCTTTGTCATCGATATATTACTTGCCCGAGATTCGATCGGCGGTATCTTCATACCTAGTTCAATCTCGTTACCAGCAAGTCTCTTTACTCGTTCCGTAATGCATCATCCCGCAACTAACTCATTAGTCACATTGCTTGCAAGGCTTCTTATGATGTGCATTACCAAGAGGGCCCAGAGATACCTCTTCGATATTCGGAGTGACAAATCCTAATCTCGATCTATGCCAACCCAATAAACACCTTCGGAGATACCTGTAGAGCATCTTTATAATCACCCAGCTACGTTGTGACGTTTGATATCACACAAGGCATTCCTCTGGTATCCGGGAGTTGCATAATCTCATAGTCGAAGGAATATGTATTTGACATGAAGATAGCAATAGCAATAAAACTGAACGATCAATATGCTAAGCTAACGAATGGGTCTTGTCCATCACATCATTCTCCTAATGATGTGATCCCGTTCATCAAATGACAACACATGTCTATGGTTAGGAAACTTAACCATCTTTGATTAACGAACTAGTCTAGTAGAGGCTTACTAGGGACACGGTGTTTTGTCTATGTATCCACACATGTATCAAGTTTCCGGTTAATACAATTCTAACATGAATAATAAACTTTTATCATGATATAAGGAAATATAAAATAACAACTTTATTATTGCCTCCAGGGCATATTTCCTTCAGTCTCCCACTTGCACTAGAGTCAATAATCCAGATTACATAGTAATGATTCTGACACCCATGGAGTCCTGGTGCTGATCATGTTTTGCTCGTGGAAGAGGCTTATTCAATGGGTCTGCAACATTCAGATCTGTATGTATTTTGCAAATCTCTATGTTGCCCTCCTTGACTTGATCACAGATGGAGTTGAAGCATCTCTTGATGTGTTTGGTTCTTTTGTGAAATCTGGATTCCTTCGCCAAGGCAGTTGCTCCAGTATTGTCACAAAAGATTTTCATTGGACCCGATGCACTAGGTATTACACCTAGATCGGATAAGAACTCCTTCATCCAAACTCCTTCATTTGCTGCTTCCGAAGCAGCTATGTACTCCGCTTCACACGTAGATTCTGCCATGACGCTCTGCTTGGAACTGCACCAACTGACAGCTCCACCATTCAATATAAATATTTATCCGTTTTGTGACTTAGAGTCATCTGGATTAGTGTCAAAGCTAGCATCGACGTAACCATTTACGACGAGCTCTTTGTAACCTCCATAAACGAGAAACCTATCCTTAGTTCTTTTCAGATACTTCAGGATGTTCTTGACCGCTGTCCAATGATCCACTCCTGGATTACTTTGGTACCTCCCTGCTAAACTTATAGCAAGACACACATCGGGTCTGGTACACAACATAGCATAGATGATAGAACCTATGGCTGAGGCATAGGGAATGACTTTCATTTTATCTCTATCTTGTATAGTGGTCGGGCATTGAGTCTGACTCAACTTCACACCTTGTAACACAGGCAAGAACCCTTTCTTTGACTGATCCATTTTGAACTTCTTCAAAACTTTATCAAGGTATGTGCTTTGTGAAATTCCAATCAAGCATCTTGATCTATCTCTATAGACCTCGATGCCCAATATATAAGCAGCTTCACCGAGGTCTTTCATTGAAAAACTTTTATTCAAGTAACCTTTTATGCTATCCAGAAATTCTACATCATTTCCAATCAACAATATGTCATCCACATATAATATTAGAAATGCTATATGTGACGCCCGGCTAATTAGACTACAGTAATTCCCTACTAATGATGCCATGTCACCTCAGTTACTGTTGATAATCTCGCGCTAGTTCGAAACCAGTTTCTATTCAAATTCAAAATCAAGCAAACAATAAAAGTTTTCAAATGTCAAAACTAAAATGTTCTAAAAGTGACAAATAAATCATATGTAATATTGGTGGAGGAACCAAGTCTTTATAAAATGTTTAAATGCACCAAACTAATTAAATCAGCAGCTAAAACCATTAATTAAATGCCTTTTGTATTTTGTAAAATATTAAACTATATTATTTTGGGATGAAACCTTTTGTGGTTGTGACATAATTTGTAACAACAATTTAGGTGCCACTTTGGTATTTTATTGAAACTAAAATAAATTGGAAGTTAAAAGAAATCAGAAAAAAAAGAATAATAAAAAGGTGAAAACAAAACAAATAAAAAGAGAACCCCCCCCACTGGGCCAGTTGGCCCAGCTGCTAGCCAGGCCGGCCCCAAACCGGCCAGCCCACCCCTACTCCTCCATTACCCCCCACGGCACCCAAACCCTAACCTACTGCGCCCACTCCCCCCCATCGCCCGCTCCCCCCGATCTGGATCGAGATCGGGGGCAAGGACCCCGACGCCGCCGGGATCGAACCGTCTCCACCGGAGCGCCCCGGCGCCACTCGCCAGCATCGTCGGCGTCGCCTCCTTCGCCACCATGCTGGCGCTCGCCTCCTCGACCTCCTTCCCGCCGACGCCGTTCCGTCTGCATCGCCACCCGCCACCGCCGCGGCCACCTCGTCGACTCCACCTCGACGGCCTGCCTCCTCTTCGTCACCGTCGACCCCGACTCCTCCCCGAGCTCCGCCGCCCTGTCCCTACGGCCCCGCAGTGAGGCTTCCGGCCTCTCTTCCTCTTCCCTTCCCTTCCCCGTTCGGTCACCGCGGCCACTGCCGCCGCTCGTGCGCCCGACGCGACGCTCCCCGCGCCGCGTCCCGCGGTCGCCACGCCCCGACCGCGCCCGATGCACGCACGCCCCGCCCCCACGCATCCAGGCCCGGCGCCCCGCTGCTCGCCCGCACCCACTGCCGCTGCTCTGCTCGCCCGCCTCCCGCGCCTCGCCACGCCCCACGCCGTCCCGTCGCCGCGCCCGCCACGGCCCCCCATCTCTGCTCCTGTGCCAAGCCCCGCCCGGCTCGCCCCGCTCATCTGCCGCGCTGCTGGCTCGCGCCCAGCGCCGCTGCCAGCCGCGCCTCCGCCCCGCACGAGCCGGCGGCGCCTGTCACTGCGCCCGCCTCCGCCCGCAACTCCCACCGCCTCCGCCGCGGCCCCTTGCTGGTCACCGCCCGGGCTCGGCCTCCGCCCGGGAGCCAGCACACCCCGGCGCCCCGCAGCGCCCAAATCGGGTGCGCCCCACGGGCCAGTGCCCGTTCGGGCTGTGCCCGATAGCCCAACCCCTGAGAACGTTAAAAAAATGATTTAAAATAAATAAAAAAATTAAATTAATAAAAATAAGTAAATAAATAATAAAGATAATTAATTAACTTAATTAACCCTGTTAATATTAACTAATTAAGATTAATTAACTTAATAATTAATTAACCTAATTAACTACTGTTAATTAGCTAACAGCCCCTGACAGGTGGGACCCACCTGTCAGGTTGACCAGGTCAACGGTCAACGTTGACTGCTGATGTCATGCTGATGCATTAATTAGATTTCGAATTAAATTAATTTATTAAATTCTAAAAATGACTTAAATCTTTAAAATTTAATATAAAATAAACCGTAGCTCGGATGGAAAAACTTTGTACATGAAAGTTGCTCAGAACGACGAGACGAATCCAGTTACGCAGCCCGTTCGTCCGCCACGCATCCCTAGCATAACGAACACGCAACTTTTCCCCTCCGGTTCATCTGTCCGAAAACGCGAAACACCGGGAATACTTTACCGGATGTTTCCCCCCTTCGCCGGTATCACCTAGTACCGCGTTTGGGCACACCTAGCATCACACTTTGTCATGTCATGCATCGTTATGCATCTGTTTTTATTGTATTCATTGTTTCTTCCCCCTCTTCTCTCCGGTAGACTACGAGACCGACGCCGCTGCTGGTGCCCCGACCGACTACGGTGTTGATGACCCCTCCTTGTCTAAGCAACCAGGCAAGCCCCCCCTTGATCACCAGATATCGCCTATTCTTCTCTATACTGCTTGCATTAGAGTAGTGTAGCATGTTACTGCTTTCCGTTAATCCTATCCTGATGCATAGCCTGTCATTGTTGCTACAGTTGTTACCCTTACCTGCTATCCTACTGCTTAGTATAGGATGCTAGTGTTCCATCAGTGGCCCTACACTCTTGTCCGTCTGCCATGCTATACTACTGGGCCGTGATCACTTCGGGAGGTGATCACGGGTATATACTATATACATTATATACATGACACATGTGGTGACTAAAGTCGGGTCGGCTCGTTGAGTACCCGCAAGTGATTCTGATGAAGGGGGCTGAAAGGACAGGTGGCTCCATCCCGGTAGAGGTGGGCCTGGGTTCCTGACGGCCCCCGACTGTTACTTTATGGCGGAGCGACAGGGCAGGTTGAGACCACCTAGGAGAGAGGTGGGCCTGGCCCTGGTCGGCGTTCGCGGTTACTTCAAATAACACGCTTAACGAGTTCTGGGTATTTGATCTGAGTCTGGCCATTTGGTCTATACGCACTAACCATCTATGCGGGAGTAGTTATGGGTATCCCGACGTCGTGGTATCAGCCGAAGCTCTTTTTGACGTCAGCGACTGACTGGCGCGCGCCGCATTGGACCGTAAGCTCGCGCTTGTATTAAGGGGGCTAGGTCTGCTTCCGGCCGCATACGCAACGTGCAGGTGTGCAATGGGCGATGGGCCCAGACCCCTGCGCGCATAGGGTTTAGACCGGCGTGCTGACCTCTCTGTTGAGCCTAGGTGGGGCTGCAACGTGTTGATCTTCCGCGGCCGGGCATGACTCAGAAAATTGTGTCCGGCCAAATGGGATCGAGCGTGTTGGGTTATGTGGTGCACCCCTGCAGGGAAGTTTATCTATTCGAATAGCCGTGTCCCTCGGTAAAAGGACGACCCGGAGTTGTACCTTGACCTTATGACAACTAGAACCGGATACTTAATAAAATACACCCTTCCAAGTGCCAGATACAACCCGGTGATCGCTCTCTAACAGGGCGACGAGGAGGGGATCGCCGGGTAGGATTATGCTATACGATGCTACTTGGAGGACTTCAATCTACTCTCTTCTACATGCTGCAAGATGGAGGCTGCCAGAAGCGTAGTCTTCGACAGGATTAGCTATCCCCCTCTTATTCTGGCATTCTGCAGTTCAGTCCACTGATATGGCCCTTTACACCTATACCCATGCATATGTAGTGTAGCTCCTTGCTTGCGAGTACTTTGGATGAGTACTCACGGTTGCTTCTCTTCCTCTTTTCCCCTTTCTATACCTGATTGTCGCAACCAGATGCTGGAGTCCAGGAGCTAGAGATCCCGAGGATGATTCTACATGGAGTTCGGCTTCGAGGAGTAGTTAGGAGGTCCCAGGCAGGAGGCCTTGCCTTTTCGATCGTTGCTACTTTTGTGCTAGTCTTCTTAAGACAAACTTGTTTAACTTATGTCTGTACTCAGATATTGTTGCTTCCGCTGACTCGTCTATGACCGAGCACTTGTATTCGAGCCCTCGAGGCCCCTGGCTTGTATTATGATGCTTGTATGACTTATTTATGTTGTACAGTTGTGTTGTGATATCTTCCCGTGAGTCCCTGATCTTGATCGTACACATTTGTGTGCATGGTTAGTGTACGGTCAAATCGGGGGCGTCACAAGTTGGTATCAGAGCCGACTGCCTGTAGGAATCCCCCTTTCCAACTCCTTGGCCGAAGTTGAGTCTAGTCGTTGCAAAACTTTTACTAACATGGCTGTGTGGCTTACGGGCCCACGTCGCCATTGGGTGGTATTAGGATCTTTTACTCCTCGACCTTTACTCTGGGATTCTGAACTCTCTCCTATTCGGGTTAAATGAATTTTGCTAATTCTAACATTAGGATCTCGTTATCACTTTCTCCCGGAGAGCCCCTCGGACCGGATGATCGCTTGCTTCACCAAAAGATTCCGAAGACACCCTACGATGTTCTCTCGAGACTATGTGGCATCGCTTTTACAATTCCCTACCACCGATGTATCCTTATGGATAACTACCTACATTTATCATTCATACATTCATCCCCAGTTGATCTTGTTATTACAAGATGCACCGAAATTCTCTCTATTGTTTCGAGAATACTTTAGGCATACTGCCTTGCAGTTCCTTTCCACTTGAATACCCCTACGGATAATTCCTCACTCTTATCGAGTATCTACTCATTCCCAGTTGTTCATGTGTTTTGCAAAAGACTTCGAAATACCATTCGATCTTTCGAAAATCCTGAGCAGCATGTTGCTCTTGAAATTCTTGCTTGCTTGCATTATGATTAATCTTAAGTCTCGTAATCTTATTGGCATCTCTTGTCATTATCATTTTGAGTCCGTTGATTCAATATGTTGCGAATTCTCGCAGTCCTCAATCAGATCCTAGAATTCTTCCTTCTGGCTCAAACGTCATTTTAAACATGAGCTGGTATCGACCAATCAAATTGCCATCGGTTGTACCCCTAAAGCTATTCAACTTATCCATCCTTAATCAGAGCGTTTGCTTCTGGTCCCTTGATTTGGAAATCATAATTCCTTTGCATTTGAGCTTTGAGTTAGCCAGTTGTTTCTATAATCTGATCCCCTTGCATTCTTTCTTCCTCTAGTTGAGTATCGATGCTCACATCTGATCCCTTGTGGACCACCAAATCCTTTGTTAGATTATTATCCGACAGTGCCCTCATATTTAATCACCTTGTGAGTTCTTTCCCTGATACATAATGCCTTTAGTAAATTGTATCCTCTCATTTTGACACCCATGCTCTACTATCGAGCTTGAGTTATTTACCCCTGAAGCTTGTGGTATATGTTTCCACGATGCCCCGATGGGTTGAACCTATGCCTTTCATAATATGTGTGAACTCGAAAGTTTTCATGAGTCATACTCTTCTGGTATTTTGCCAGATAAAAATTTTCAACACTGTAACTTCATCAAACGCGGGAAGTGAATGAAAGGTTATGCATTGAACAAGTGGGAGTCGACCTTCAACTTTGCGTTCATGCCCATGGACACGTTGTAGATCTTATCATTAAAGCTTTTCTTAAATTAATTATTCCCTTGGTATAAGTTCATCTTATATCTGGGATCTGGCCTTTTGCAATCGTGGTTCCGACCATGTTCTCCTTTAAACACCATTTCTCGTGCAAGTTTAAGCACTTCACTTCTGCAGAGCAAAACCCAATCTAACCTCTACTTTGATATGTCGTCGAGTATTACCCCCTGGTATCTCTTGATTATCACGAGCAACATAACTTCTTATGAGTTCTTCATCAACTAATATTCTTGCCGATTCCATTTTTCCAACGGGTTCTGAGTTGTTAGAACCCCTCAAGGACACCGACAACTGAATCGAGTCGGCACTGCGATTCAACAACTCTTGGTAACCTTCATTACTTACGAGTTTGAACTCGATCACGTCATTCCTAGCCTACTCGGCTACATCATTATCGTGCTGATTTTAAATGTGCTACCTGGTCCATAATCACGGAGCACAACCTTCGACGGTGAGCTAATCTTACGTCGATCTTCCTCGTTATATCACTTCTCCTTGAACAGCAAACTTGATTTTGAGTTTGTGTCCTACCCGTGGTTCCAATAACCTTTCGCTTTCATCATTCCTTTGACTTGATGTCATCGTCGATCAGTTACATCTTCTTGAAAACCTTTCGACAAATTTGTCGTGATCACAAAATGCGGCAATTGCTAACATGATTCGGACAGACTTAAGCATCGCTATGGGTGAGAAGGTCTCATCATGGTCAACTCCTTGAACTTGTCAAAAACCTTTTGCGACAAGTCGAGCTTTGTGGACAGTAACATTACCATCAGCGTCAGTCTTCTTCTTCAAGATCCATTTATTCTCTATGGCTCGCCGATCATCGGGCAAGTCCACCAAAGTGCATACTTTGTTCTCATACATGGATCCTATCTCGGATTTCATGGCCTCAAGCCATTTATCAGAATCTGGGCTCATCATAGCTTCTTCATAGTTCGTAGGTTCGTCATGGTCAAGTAACATGACTTCCAGAATAGGATTACCGTACCACTCTGGTGCGGATCGTGCCCTGGTTGACCTACGAGGCTCAGTAGTAACTTGATTTGAAGTTTCATGATCATCATCATTAGCTTCCTCTCTAGTTGGTGTAGGCATCACTGGAACGGTTTTCTGTGATGAGCTACTTTCCAATTCGAGAGAAGGTACAATTACCTCATCAAGTTCTACTTTCCTCCCACTCACTTCTTTCGAGAGAAACTCCTTCTCTAGAAAGTTTCCATTCTTGGCAACAAAGATCTTGACTTCGGATCTGTGGTAGAAGGTGTACCCAATTGTTTCCATAGGGTATCCTATGAAGACACACGTTCAAGCTTATCAGGCTGAAGCCTTTTGACATAGGTGTCGCAACCCCAAACTTTAAGAAACGACAGCTTAGGTTTCTTGCAAAACCACAGTTCATATGGTTTCTTGCCAAATCTACAAGTCATAAAAACCAAGCACTACGTGCATGCTCCTAGGGGGATAGATTGGTAGGAAAAGACCATCGCTCGTCCCCGACCGCCACTCATAAGGATGACAATCAAAGAAACACCTCATGTTTCAAATTTGTCACACATCGGTTACCATACGTGCATGCTACGGGACTTGCAAACCTCAACACAAGTATTTCTCAATTTCACAATTACTCAACTAGCACGACTCTAATATCACCATCTTCATATCTTAAAACAATTATCAAGTATCAAGCTTCTCATAGTATTCAATGCACTCTATATGAAAGTTTTTATTATACCCATCTTGAATGCCCATCATATTAGGACTAATTTTATAACCAAAGCAAATTCCCATGCTGTTTTAAAAGACTCTAAAAATAATATAAGTGAAGCATGAGAGTTCATCTATTTCTTCAAAATAAAACCACCGTTGTTCTCTAAAAGATATAAGTGAAGCACTAGAGCAAACGACAAACTACTCCGAAAGATATAAGTGAAGATCAATGAGTAGTTGAATAATTATGTAACTATGTGAAGACTCTCTAACATTTAAGAATTTCAGATCTTGGTATTTTATTCAAACAGCAAGCAAAACAAAAGAAAATAAAATGACGCTCCAAGCAAAACACATATCATGCGGTGAATAAAAATATAGCTCCAAGTAAAGTTACCGATGAACGAAAACGAAAGAGGGGATGCCTTCCGGGGCATCCCCAAGCTTAGGTTCTTGGTTGTACTTGAATATTACCTTCGGGTGCCTTGGTCATCCCCAAGATTAGGCTCTTGCCACTCCTTATTCCATATTCCATCGAATCTTTACCCAAAACTTGAAAACTTCACAACATAAAACTCAACAGAAAACTCGCAAGCTCCGTTAGTATAAGAAAATAAAACCACCACTTAGGTACTTTTGTGAACTCATTCTAAATTCATATTGGTGTAATATCTAATGTATTCCAACTTCTCTATGGTTCATACCCTCCGATACTACTCATAGATTCATCAAAATAATCAAACAACACAATGAAAACAGAATCTGTCAAAAACAGAACAGTCTGTAGTAATCTGTATCAGAAGTATACTTCTGGAACTCCAAAAATTCTTAAATAAATTGGTGGACCTTAGGAATTTGTCTATTAATCATCTGCAAAAAGAGTCAACCTAAAATCACTCTCCAGTATAAATTGGCAGCTAATCTCGTGAGCGCTAAAGTTTCTGTTTTTTACAGCAAGATCATAAAGACTTCACCCAAGTCTTCCCAAAGGTTCTACTTGGCACAAACACTAATTAAAACATAAAACCACATCTAAACAGAGGCTAGATGAATTATTTATTACTAAACAGGAGAAAAATGAAAATAACAAAAATAAAATTGGGTTGCCTCCCAACAAGCGCTATCGTTTAACGCCCCTAGCTAGGCATGACGATTTCAATGATGCTCACATAAAAGATAAGAATTGAAACATAAAGAGAGCATCATGAAGAATATGACTAGCACATTTAAGTCTAACCCACTTCCTATGCATAGGGATTTTGTGAGCAAACAACTTATGGGAACAATAATCAACTAGCATAGGAAGGCAAAACAAGCAAATCTTCAAGATTTTCAACACATAGAGAGGAAACTTGATATTATTGCAATATGTAGAAGCATATGATCCTCTCTCATAATAATTTTCAGTAGCATCATGAATGAATCCAACCATATAACCATCACATAAAGCATTCTTTTCATGGTCTACTTGCATAGAAATTTTACTACTCTCCACATAAGCAAATTTATTCCCATCAATAGTAGTGGGAGCAAACTCAACAAAATAACTACCATGTGAAGCATAATCCAATTGAAAATTAAAATCATGATGACAAGTTTCATGGTTATCTTTATTCTTTATAGCATACATGTCATCACAATAATCATCATAGATAGCAACTTTGTTCTCATAATCAATTGGAACCTCTTTCGAAATAGTGGATTCATCACTAAATAAAGTCATGACCTCTCCAAATCCACTTTCATCAATATAATCATCATAAATAGAAGGCATGCTATCATCATAATAAATTTGCTCATCAAAACTTGGGGGACAAAAAATATCATCTTCGTCAAACATAGCATCCCCAAGCTTGTGGCTTTGCATATCATTAGCATCATGCTATTCAAAGAATTCATACTAACAACATTGCAATCATGCTCATAATTCACGTATTTTATGTCAAGCATTCTATGTAATTCTTCTTCTAGTACTTGAGCACAATTTTCCTTCCCATCATTTTCATGAAAGACATTAAAAAGATGAAGCATATGAGGCACCCTTAATTCCATTTTTTGTAGTTTTCTTTTATAGACTAAACTAGTGATAAAACAAGAAACTAAAAGATTCGATTGCAAGATCTAAAGATATACCTTCAAGCACTCACCTCCCCGCCAGCGGCGCCAGAAACTGCTTGATGTCTACTACGCAACCTTCTTCTTGTAGACGTTGTTGGGCCTCCAAGTGCAGAGGTTTGTAGGGCAGTAGCAAATTTCCCTCAAGTGGATGACCTAAGGTTTATCAATCCGTAGGAGGCGTAGGTTGAAGATGGTCTCTCTCAAACAACCATGCAACCAAATAACAAAGAGTCTCTTGTGTCCCCAACACACCCAATACAATGGTAAGTTGTATAGGTGCACTAGTTCGGCGAAGAGATGGTGATACAAGTGCAATATGGATGATAGATATGGGTATTTGTAATCTGGAATTATAAAAACAACAAGGTAACTAATGATAAAAGTGAGCACAAACGGTATTGCAATGCATTGAAACAAGGCCTAGGGTTCATACTTTCACTAGTGCAAGTTCTCTCAACAATAATAACATAATTGGATCATATAACTATCCCTCAACATGCAACAAAGAGTCACTCCAAAGTCACTAATAGCGGATAACAAACGAAGAGATTATGGTAGGGTACGAAACCACCTCAAAGTTATCCTTTCTGATCGATCCGTTCAAGAGTCCATAATAAAATAACACGAAGTTATTCTTTCCGTTCAAACTATCCTAGAGTTCGTACTAGAATAACACCTTAAGACACAAATCAACCAAAACCCTAATGTCACCTAGATACTCCAATGTCACCTCAAGTATCCGTGGGTATGATTATACGATATGCATCACACAATCTCAGATTCATATATTCAACCAACACAAAGAACTTCAAAGAGTGCCCCAAAGTTTCTACCGAAGAGTCAAGACGAAAACGTGTGCCAACCCCTATGCATAGATTCCCAAGGTCACGAAACCCGCAAGTTGATCACCAAAACATACATCAAGTGGATCACGTGAATATCCCATTGTCACCACAGATAAGCACATGCAAGACATACATCAATTGTTCTCAAATCCTTAAAGACTCAATCCGATAAGATAACTTCAAAGGGAAAACTCAATTCATCACAAGAGAGTAGAGGGGGAGAAACATCATAAGATCCAACTATAATAGCAAAGCTCGCAATACATCAAGATCGTGCCGAATCAAGAACATGAGAGAGAGAGAGAGAGATCAAACACATAGCTACTGGTACATACCCTCAGCCCCGAGGGTGAACTACTCCCTCCTCATCATGGAGAGCGCCGGGATGATGAATATGGCCACCGGTGAGGGACGCCCCCTCCGGCAGGGTGACGGAACAGGGTCCCGATTGGTTTTTGGTGGCTACAAAGGCTTGCGGCGGCGGAACTCCCGATCTAGGTTATGTTCTGGAAGTTTGGGTATATATAAGAGGTTTTGGCGTCGGGAACAAGTCAGGGGGGGTCTCCGAGGCGGCCACTAGGTAGGGGGGCGCGCCCAGGGGGGTAGGGCACGCCCCCACCCTCGTGGGTGCCTCGGGACTCTTCTGGCCCATCTCCGATACTCCGTGGGCTTCTTCTGGTCCAAAAATAATCTCCGTCAAGTTTCAGGTCAATTGGACTCCGTTTGGTATTCCTTTTCTGCAATACTCAAAAACAAGGAAAAAACAAAAACTGGCACTGGGCTCTAGGTTAATAGGTTAGTCCCAAAAATCATATAAAATCGCATATAAATGCATATAAAACATCCTAGATGGATAATATAAAAGCATGGAACAATCAAAAATTATAGATACATTGGAGACGTATCACACTCTTACTTATCGAAAGGACTACGATAGATCCCCTATACTTGTGGGTCATCAAGACTCTTTTCTGGCGCCGTTGCCGGGGAGTGAAGCGCCTTTGGTAAGTGGAAATTGGTAAGGAAACATTTATATAGTGTGCTGAAATTTACTATCACTTGTTACTATGGAAAATAATCCTTTGAGGGGTTTGTTTGGGGTATCTTCACCTCGACCGGAACCACAATTAGCTACCCCTCAACCTACTTCACCTACTGAAAATATTTATTATGAAATTCCTTCGGGTATGATGGAGAAACTGCTAGCTAATCCTTATGCAGGAGATGGAACATTACATCGTGATATGCACCTAATCTATGTGGATGAAGTTTGTGGATTATTTAAGCTTGCAGGTATGCCCGAGGATGTTGTCCAGAAGAAAGTCTTCCCTTTATCTTTGAAGGGAAAGGCATTGACATGGTATAGGCTATTGGATGATATTGGATCATGGAACTACAACCGATTGAAATTGGAACTTCATCAGAAGTTTTATCCTATGCATCTGGTTCATCGTGATCAGAATTATATATATAATGTTGGGCCTCGTGAAGGAGAAAGTATCGCTCAAGCTTGGGGGAGGCTTAATTTAATGTTATATTCATGCCCCAATCATGAGATCTCAAGAGAAATTATTATTCAAAAAATTTATGCTCGACTTTCTCATAATGATCGATCCATGCTCGATACTTCTTATAATGGTTCCTATATGAAGGATATTGAATTCAAATGGGACTTATTGGAAAGAATTAAACGCAACTCTGAAGATTGGGATCTCGATGAAGGTAAGGAGTCAGGTATAAATCTTAAGTTCGATTGTGTTAAATCTTTTATGGATACTGATGCTTTTCGTGATTTTAGCACTAAATATGGACTTGACTCTGAGATAGTGGCTTCTTTCTGTGAATCTTTTTCTACTCATGTCGATCTCCCTAAAGAGAAGTGGTTTAAATATCATCCTCCCATTGAAGTTAAAGTAGTTGAACCCATTAAAGTTGAAGAAGAAACTACTACTTATAATGTTGATCCTATTGTTCCTACTGCTTATATTGAGAAACCATCATTCCCTGTTAGAATAAAGGATCACGCTAAAGCTTCAACTATGGTCAAGAAAAGTAATATTAGAACACCCAAACCCTTTGAGCAAATTAAAGTTGAACCTAGTATTGCTATGGTTAAAGATCTCTTGATTGATAATATTGATGGGCATGTTATTTATTTCTGTGATGAAGCTGCTAGAATTGCTAAACCTGATACTAAAAATAAACATAGACCTGTTGTTGGCATGCCTGTTGTTTCTGTTAAAATTGGAGATCATTGTTATCATGAGTTATGTGATGTGGGTGCCAGTGTGAGTACAATTCCTTACACATTATATAAAGAAATTATGAATGATATTGCACCTGCTGAAATAGAAGATATTGATGTTACTATTAAGCTTGCTAATAGAGGTACTATATCACCAATTGGGATTGTTAGAGATGTTGAAGTCTTGTGTGGGAAGATAAAATATCCTACTGATTTTCTTGTTCTTGCTTCCCCACAAGATAATTTTTGTCCCATTATATTTGGTAGACCCTTCTTGAATACTGTTAATGCTAAGATAGACTGCGAAAAAGATATTGTTAATGTTGGTTTAGGGGATTGTCTCATGATTTTAATTTCTCTAAGTTTCGTAGACAACCCCATGATAAATAATTGCCTAGTAAAGATGAAATTAGTGGTCTTGCTTCTATTGTCGTGCCTCCTAAAGATCCTTTAGAACAGTATTTGCTAGACCATGGAAATGATATGTTTATGAATGAAAGGGGGGAAATAGACGAAGTATTCTTTTATCAGGGACCTATTTTGAAACACAATTTGCCTATTGAAATCCTTGGGGATCCTCCTCCACCTAAGGGTGATCCCGTGTTTGAGCTTAAACAATTACCTGATACTCTGAAATATGCTTATCTTGATGAAACAAAGATATATCCTGTTATTATTAGTGCTAACCTTTCAGAGCATGAAGACAAGAAATTTTTGAAAACTCTGAAGAAGCACCGTGCCGCTATTGGATATACTCTTGATGATCTTATGGGCATTAGTCCCACTCTATGTCAGCACAAAATTAAATTGGAGAAAGATGCTAAACCAGTTGTTGATCATCAACGACGGTTAAATCCTACGATGAAAGAAGTGGTAAGAAATTAAATACTAAAGCTTCTGTAGGTAGGTATAATTTATCCTATTGCTGATAGTCAATGGCTAAGCCATGTTCATTGTGTCCGTAAGAAGGGAGGTATTACTGTTGTTCCTAATGATAAGAATGAATTGATTCCTCAATGAATTGTTACAGGTTATAGAATGGTAATTGATTTCCGCAAATTAAATAAAGCTACTAGAAAATATCATTACCCTCTACCTTTTATTGATCAAATGCTAGAAAGATTATCCAACCATACACATTTTTGCTTTCTAGATGGTTATTCTGGTTTCTCTCAAATACCCGTGTCAAAAGAGGATCAAGAGAAAACCACTTTTACTTGCCCTTTCGGTAACTTTGTCCTTCCTTGGACAAGCCTTCCACTTATTATTAACCCCTCTCGCAAGCATCTGCAACTACAAAAGAAGTATTAAGGCAAACCTAACCATAGGATGAAACATATGGATCCAAATCAGCCCCTTATGAAGCAACGCATAAACTAGGGTTTAAGCTTCTGTCACTCTAACAGCCCATCATCTACTTATTACTTCCCAATGCCTTCCCCTAGGCCCAAATAATGGTGAAGTGTCATGTAGTCGACGTTCACATAACACCACTAGAGGAGAGACAACATACATCTCATCAAAATATTGAACGGATACCAAATTCACATGATTACTTATAACAAGACTTCTCCCATGTCCTCAGGAACAAACGTAACTACTCACAAAGCATGTTCATAATCATAATTAGAGGAGTATTAATTATCATTAAGGATGTGAACATATGATCTTCCACCGAATAAACCAACTAGCATCAACTACAAGGAGTAGCCAACAGTACTAGCAACCCACAGGTACCAATCTGAGGTTTTGGGACCAAGATCGAATACAAGAGACGAACTAGGGTTTGAGAGGAGATGGTGCTGGTGAAGATGTTGATGGAGATTGACCCTCCCTCGATGAGAGGATCGATGGTGATGACGATGGCGATGATTTCCCCCTCTGGGAGGGATGTTTCCCCGGCAGAACAGCTCCGCCAGTGCCCTAGATTGGTTCTGCCCAAGTTCCACCTCGAAACGACGACGCTTCATCCCGAAAGCTTCCTTATGATTTTTCCAGGGTAAAAGACACCATATAGCAGAAGATGGGCACCAGAGGCCTGCCAGGGGGCCCACAAGGTCAGGGGCGCGCCCGGGGGGTGGAGCGCGCCCTCCACCCTTGTGGCTGGCTGGTGGCCCCCTCTGGTACTTTCTTCGCCCAATATTTTTTATATATTCCAAAAATAATCTCCATGAATTTTCAGGACTTTTGGAGTTGTGAAGAATAGCTCTATAATATTTGCTCCTTTTCCAGCCCAGAATTCCAACTGGCGGCATTCTCCCTCTTCATGTAAACCTTGTAAAATAAGAGAGAATAGCCATAAGTATTGTGATATAATGTGTAATAACAGCCCATAATGCAACAAATATCAACATCAAAGCATGATGCAAAATGGACGTATCAAAGGTCCTTACATTATCAAGGAGGTCTATCGTTCCGGTGCCATAAAAATTAACAATGCTGAAGGAAAAAATCCGAAGGTGGTAAACGGTCAAAGAATCAAACATTATATCTCAGGTACTCCCATAAATGTTGAGACCAATATAATTAATACCGTAACACCGGAGGAGTACATAAGGGACACTTTCCAGAATGTTTCAGACTCCGAAAAGGAATAGGTATGTGGTACGGTAAGTAAACCGACTCCAAAACGTTTCCAATGATAATTTTTCTCTGTTTTGGAATATTTAAAAAATTAGGAAAATTAAAAGTAGTCCGAAAGAGACACGAGGCAGCCACAAGGGTGGAGGGCGCGCTCAACCCCCCTAGGCGCGCCCCCCGACTTTGTGGCCACCTCGTGTTCCCTCCGGACTCTGTTTTCTTGCATGATACTTCTTTTGGTCGATAAAAATTCATTATATAATCTCCCGAAGGTTTTGACCACCGTACCATGACAAAATCCTCTGTTTTCGTTTTGAGTTGTTTCTGCAGCAGATTTGGAGCAAGATGTCGTCCTAGGATTCGGAAAGCTATATGGCCGATTATATCACAAACCCGAAAGCATATGGGGATGTGGAACATTATGGCTGGACCATGGAGGAAGAAGAAGATTGTGAACCAAAGGGGAAGGAGGAGACAAGCTCCGATGAAGAGGATTATCCACTACCTCAACCTGGCGATATGCATGTGGAGTTCAAGAAGTCAAGCCTCCCTAAGGTCCAATCTATCCCACCATATTTTTCGCAAGGCGGCATTATGCAAAAAGATAATGAAACTCGAGCTCGAGAATGAAGATCTGAGGGAGGAAAATTTTAGCCTCAGACGCAAGCTCGAGAAGAAAAATGCAACAACTCCTTCATCACCACCTCCGAAGAAAGAGATCTAAATACATGGGTATGGGCACTCCCTTTGGCAACTGCCAAGCTTGGGGGAGTGCCCCAGTATCGTATCACCATCACATCTTTATCTTTATCGCTTCTCTTAGTTCGATCATTTTGGTTATGCCTTGATCTAGTAGAATAAAGTTTCAGTATGATCTAGCTTTGAGTTTGCTTTATGCTCTATCTATGTAATTGAGTCCGTGAGAGATATAATAAAGAGTAATTTTGAGTTGAGGGCTTTGCTTTCTTGCCATGATCTTGAGGGATTTAAATAAAAAGAAAGAAATAAAAAAGTTCATGTATTGATCTTATGGAGAGTAATGACTTCACATATAAAGAGTATGATGAATAAAAGTTATTGAAGGTTGACAAACTTAGTTTTGGTCATTGTTGCAATTAATAGGAAGTAATAAAGAAAGAGAGGCTTCACATATAAATATACTATCTTGGACATCTTCTGTAACTGTGAGCACTCATTAAAATTTGACATGCTAAAAGGTTGATGTTGGATAAGGAAGACAACATAATGAGTTATGTTTGCTTATATCTGAATAGAAGTTATATTTTCATGGATCATCCAACATGTTGAGCTTGCCTTTCCCCCTCATGCTCGCCAAATTCTTTGCACCAAGTAGAGATACTACTTGTGCTTTCAAACATCCATAAACCCAGTTTTGCCATGAGAGTCCACCATACCTACCTATGGATTGAGTAAGATCCTTCAAGTAAGTTGTCATCGGTGGAAGTAATAAAAATTGCTCTTTAAATATGCATGATCTATTAGTGTGAAGAAAATAAGCTTTGTACGAACTTGTGATATGGAAGAAATAAAGGCGACAGACTGCATAATAAAGGTCTTTATCACAAGCGGCAATATAAAGTGACGTTCTTTTGCATTAAGATTTTGTGCATCAACCATAAAAGTGCATGACAACCTTTGCTTCCCTCTGCGAAGGGCCTATCTTTTACTTTTATCTCCTACCCTTATGCAAGAGTCATGGTAATCTTCACCTTTCCCGTTTACACTTTTTCCTTTGGCAAGCTCTGTGTGTTGGAGAGATCCGGATATATATATCCACTCGGATGTAAGTTATCATAAAGCATTATTGTTGACATTACCCTTGAGGTAAAAGGTTGGGAGGCGAAACTATAAGCCCCTATCTTTCTCTGTGTCCGATTGAAACTTTGTACCCATAAGTATCGCGTGAGTGTTAGCAATTGTGAAAGATTATATGATAGTTGAGTATGTGGACTTGCTCAAAAGCTCTTATTTGACTCTTTCTGATGTTATGATAAATTGCAATTGCTTCAATGACTGAGATCATAGTTTGTTAGTTTCCAATGAAGTTTCTGATTCATACTTTACCTTGTGAACGAATTGTTACTTTATCATAAGAAATTATATGGCATTATATATTGCTGTTCTAAAGATGATCATGATGCCCTCATGTCCGTATTTTATTTTATCGACACCTCTATCTCTAAACATGTGGACATATTTATCAATATCGGCTTTCGCTTGAGGACAAGCGAGGTCTAAGCTTGGGGGAGTTGATGCATCCATTTTGCATCATGCTTTTATGTTGATATTTATTGCATTATGGGCTGTTATTACACATTATATCACAATAGTTATGCCTTTTCTCTCTTATTTTATATGGTTTACATGAAGAGGGAGAATGCCGGCAGCTGGAATTCTGGGATGGAAAAGGAGCAAATATTATAGATCTATTCTGCACAACTCCAAAAGTCCTGAAACTTCACAGAGCATGTTTTTGGAATATATAAAAAATATTGGGCGAAGAAAGTACCAGAGGGGGACCACCAACCAGCCACAAGGGTGGAGGGCGCGCCCTCCCCCGTGGGCGCACCCCGACCTTGTGGGCCCCCTGGCAGGCCTTCGGTGCCCATAATCTGCTATATGGTGTCTTTTACCATGGAAAAAATCAGAGAGAAGGTTTTGGGACGAAGTGCCGCCGTCTCGAGGCGGAACCTGGGCAGAACCAATCTAGGGCTCCGGCGGAGCTGTTCTGCCAGGGAAACATCCCTCCCAGAGGGGGAAATCATCGCCATCGTCATCACCAACGATCCTCTCATCAAGAGGGGGTCAATATCCATCAACATCTTCACCAGCACCATCTCCTCTCAAACCCTAGTTCATCTCTTGTATTCGATCTTGGTCCCAAAACCTCAGATTGGTACCTGTGGGTTGCTAGTAGTGTTGATTACTCCTTGTAGTTGATGCTAGTTGGTTTATTCGATGGAAGATGATATGTTCAGATCCTTAATGATAATTAATACTCCTCTGATTATGATTATGAATATGCCTTCTGAGTAGTTACGTTTATTCCTGAGGACATGGGAGAAGTCTTGTTATAAGTAATCATGTGAATTTGGTATCCGTTCGATATTTTGATGAGATGTATGGTGTCTCTCCTCTAGTGGTGTTATGTGAACGTTGACTACATGACACTTCACCATTATTTGGGCCTAGGGAAAGGCATTGGGAAGTAATAAGTAGATGATGGGTTGCTAGAGTGACAGAAGCTTAAACCCTAGTTTATGCGTTGCTTCATAAGGGGCTGGTTTGGATGCATACTAGATCATTGATGGTGCGCGTTGCTGCGCCCGTATATTTTTACAATAAAATGGTAGGTATCTCTAAAAATAAATAGGCATATTCTATTCTATTTCAAAACAATGAAACATCGAGGCAATGTAAATAGCATGATGTAATAGTCGTTACACCTCAGGAGCAATGGAATAGGGTGATCTTTGGCCAGACCATTGAAGCTCTTCTTGGACTCTATTTTCATTAGTACATGAATTTATGCATAAAACTGAGCAATTTTGAAAGCTTTGAAATCTAACCTACAAGAGAATCATTCTATAAGAAAACTAAACATGAATTTATCAATGAAGCTAAACAATGTTGGAAGTCTAAAATATAACTTATAATAAAATTGTTCTTTGACAAAAGCAAACCAGAATTTATGCATGAAACTGAACAAGGTTGAAAGCTTGAGATCTAGTTTTTGTACAAAAAAATAGCTCCGAAAGATATTGACTAACTGGTTGATGCTTTAGAGTCATCCTCTTGTAACTCGGACAGATATAGACAACTACAACAACATACATCCGTCCGCAAAGCTGGAAAATATACTAACTGGTTGATGCTTTAGAGTCATCCTCTTGTAATTTTCTCTTCGTGGACAGAGGCGGACCCATCTCCATACCTAAAAAGCCTTGAACCTTTGAGAGATCAAGTAAAGAAATGTATGGATATATAATGTCAATCTATACAATTCAAATGTCGTGCACTTAAACCACTCAGTTATGTATATATATAAAGGGGAGAATGTGATTTGTTGGCATCCGGGAGAGAGACTAATCTTTTATATAGAGATTGCTTGTAACAATAAGTTACCCATAGGGTAGGCCGTAGGGGGACATCAAAATCTGACATATGAGGAGATTGTATTTGTACTACTACAGGCACGTATTCACCAAATTCAGAACTGGATGGTAGCATCATGAGACTTAAGCAGACAATTCCAAGCTACAACAACATTAATAAAATCCCACATAGGATTGAAGTAGAATATGACATGTTCTTTCTACGCTGAAGCAGTTACAATCAACTGAAACTTTTTAGCCCAGCAATTAACCATGTTAACATATATTACTCATAGAAGTATAGAGGAAGACGCTAGATTACAGAAGCGCAGCTTAACATTTTTCAAAAGTCGTCAAACTGTGGATATCAGTAATATATGGAGTATACCAATTCATTGGAGATCTAAGATGAAGTAAACGGTGTAGGTGAATGCAAATATCATGATGGCACCCTCAAACATGATGAAGAGGATAGTGCACCGTGTGCCATAATGCCTTGTTCCAGATAAACTTCAACCCACTGCTCGCATTGACAAAAACACCTTTTTTCGATGACAAGGGCTGCAATTTTGATTCTCAGAATAGTTCATTTACCACATGAAATTAAGAACATTGCAGTATCCAGAGACAAGCATGATAACCTAAAGAGTTGTGTCCTATATTTCGCGCAAGTTCGTTGTATTAGCTCCCCTGCAATCTTAGAGATGGTCTGACTAACCCCTTGCAGATAATAATCATGTCAAAGATAAATAATCAATAAGCAAAGCAAAATGACCAAAATCTACAATTGTATATGTCTCCATCAATTTCAGAAGAAAGCAATTATGCTCAAGGAGTCTTGAGTTCATTTTCAACAAAACTTCCAGACGGGAGTATATGTACTCTCCTACATAAATGTTTGATTATTGTATGGTAGCACCAACTATAATTGTATGATTGGCCAAATTAGGTAGTAATAGTAATTAAACTATAGTCTGGCTAGTAGTATTACATCCCTGGCGTTATCCCAAAGAAAACTGCAAGTGACTCTTTTCAACAAAAACTGATAAGAATAATGCTATGCCATTGGTTAGACATTTCAATGGCAATATTTGAGATAGATATGCCTATAACAACTACTCCCTCCTTCCATCTATATAGGGTCTAATGCATTTTTCGAGGCTAACTTTGACCAAATGTTAGAGCAATAATATATGACATGCTACTTACACAAAGCATACGGTCAAATTTGTATGTGAAAGGAGCTTCCAATGATATAGTTTTCACATTATACATATCATGTACTATTAATCTTGTCAGTAGTCAAAGACGGCCTGAAAATTCATTTAGTTATCAGATAAGAACAATTCTACTGTCTCAGACCTTGCGACCTTGCAATTCATTTAGCAATGTTAAGTTGTTAACTGTGCCCATTTATGAAAGGCTAAGTTTAGGCAGTGAACAAAAATCAAAGAGCATCTAGGATCCACCTACATAGCAAAAGAGCAGAGTTCAAGTAAAGTACATAATTACAAACTTTATCCTCTGAACTAATTAAACATCAAGAACAAAAAAGATAACCTTTGTATGTGATTTTTCAAAAGAAATGTTCCCGACATGATGCGTACCATGTACTTACAGGATCCCTTCATTGGGTTTCATTTCCTTCATCTGCGACCGACTGCCGTGGCTGTTATCGTCAACACCTCAATGTGGACTCAAGGGGCCATAATCAGTCTCAACATGGCCAGCGATGCCCCTGCGACTTGAGCTCCGTGATGCAAGCACTGTACTTTTAAGCTTGGGCTAGCCAGATATGATGGTTGCAACTTGCAACAGCGCAGACGCCCATTGCAATGGAAGCTGCTCCGCCGCTAGGGCATGGCTGGGGTTTCATCCCAGCGTTCATAAGATAAGAGATGAAGCCGAGGGGTCGAACGGGCGGCGGACGCTAATGACGTGAGAAGCAAGGGGGGATACTACGACGGCCATGAGGACATCAAAGACGGGTAGCGGCGGGGCACCTAGGATCCATCCAGGTCATGATGAAGAGGAGAGGTCGGGAGGAGAAAGGGGTGTAATTACCACCAGCGTGACGACAAAGATCCATGGCTGGGGATCCAGGGCCTCCGTTAAGATGTCTTCGTACGCCTGCTTGGTGCGATCGCCCTCGCCTGGGATTCTTTTGTGATAGGGAGAGAAGGGGAAGGAGACGTACCGACTACCCCTACGGGGGAACCAAGCAACAAGTGCAATCGGAAAGCCCTGATTGGCCCAGTTAACCATATAAGACGGAAATTTTTACGGGAGTATCTTCCCTAGAGACTTCCATCCCGAAGTTGATTGGACAGCCAGAAAATATTCATATCAGAGATCCGACGGTCAAAAATGTTGATGGCCTGAGAGGGCAGAAAAAGTCCTCGGTTATAATGTCTCTAAATGTTTCATGCTATGGTTAGGTTTACCTTAATACTTATTTTGTAGTTGCGGATGCTTGCGAGAGGGGTTAATCATAAGTGGGAGGCTTGTCCAAGGAAGGGCATCACCCAAGCACCGGTCCACCCACATATCAAATTATCAAAGTAACAAACGTGAATCATATGAGCATGATGAAAACTAACTTGACAACAATTCCCATGTGTCCTCAGGGGCGCTTTGCTTTATATAAGAGTTCGTCCAGGCTTGTCCTTTGCTACAAAAAGGATTGGGATACCTTGTTGCACCTTGTTTACTTCTATTACTTGTTACCCGTTATGATTTATCTTATCACATAACTATTTGTTACCAATAATTTCAGTGCTTGCAGAGAATACCTTCCTGAAAACCACTTGTCATTTACTTCTGCTCCTCGTTGGGTACGACACTCTTACTTATCGAAAGGACTACGATAGATCCCCTATACTTGTGGGTCATCAGTCACACAACTTGGTATTTTCTTGAGACATCGTGACAAAGCAAGCAATCAAACACACAGCAAACAAAAAGCAAACGAAGAGACGAACGGAAGAAGGGCGAATAAAAAAGGCAAATATTTTTGTGTTTTTCTAAAAACGTTTTAGAAGTGGGGGAGAGGAAAACGAGAGGCACATGGCAAATAATGTAAATGCAAGAGATGAGAGTTTATGGTGGGTACTTGGTAGGCTTGATGTAGAATCTCCCCGGCAACAGCGCCAGAAATTCTTCCTGCTACTTGAGCTTGCATTGGTTTTTTCCTTGAAGAGGAAAGGGTGATGCAGCAAAGTAGAGATATGTATTTCCCTCAGTTTGAGAACCAAGGTATCAATCTAGTAGGAGGTACATGCAAGTCTCCAATCTATGCACCTGCACAAACAATTAAACGCTTGCACCCAACACGATAAAGGGGTTGTCGATCCCTTCACGGTCACTTGCAAGGATGAGATCTGGTAGAGAGATATATAAGATTACTAAAATCTAAAATAAAATAAAAGTAAATAAATCGCAACAAGGTATTTTTGGTTTTTTTGTTTATAGATCTGAAAATATATGATGGAAAATAGACCCGGGGGCCATAGGTTTCACTAGAGGCTTCTCTCTTGAAGGAAAATAATACGGTGGGTGAACAAATTACTGTCGAGCAATTGATAGAAATGTGCAAAGTTATGACAATATCCAACACTACTAGGGAAAACCCTAGTAGTAGCGCTTGAAATATACATAGCAGTAGCGCTGGGTCCAGTGCTACTTCTACCGCAATACAGCTAAGTTGTAGCAGTAGCGCTGGTATGTGCAGCGCTACTGGTAAGTATTGTTGGCAGTAGCTCTGCCCGGACCAGCGCTACTGATAACTATCTGTAGCGCTTGTGCAAATGAAGCGCTGCTGCTAATCCAGCGCTTCTAGTAGATGCTTTCCAGCGCTACTGCTAATGTTCCTGCTTTCACAGATTTGCACCCCCTCTACGAGTTTGTGATGTATTTATACATGCTCTATAAAGTAGTTTCCAGATCATACTAAACATACACTATTCTCATCATATCATAGACATACAGTAGTCTCGTCATACCATCAACACAAATATCAGCACATCTTGAAAATAGCGATACACAAGTGATCATGTCATGTCTCGAATAAGTGCAACTGCATGGTCATGGCACACACACACAAGTTTCATCATCTCTATCTAAACCATGATGTAGAAGAGAAGAGCAATCAGCATGAGCAAGAGCGCGACTATGTAGTACTTGAGGCACCGGCGGTCCCGCCCTCGCTCATGCCGGAGTGTCCACCTCAAGTAACTATTTTCCGCTTCAGCTCCGCTGTCGAACCCTCTGTGGCTAGCACCCGGGTACCTGTACACCTAGGCATGAGCGTCTGGCCAGTGGTCGTAGACTCCTGGAACCCTCCCAACGAACACGGTGTAGTAGTCCTTCGCCATCTCTGATCTATGTACCTGCATCGCCAGTTGATGAATTCAACGATAATATTCAACATAATGTACTTAAGAAATGAAAGAGGCATAATTAGCAAAATTCAAGCAACCAATAGTAAACATAAATGACAAAGTTCCTCATACCCAAACTAATTAACTAGAGCGATCTACGCTAGTTCAGGACCACGCGGTTTAATTACATCACATAGTTTCACCGTGCATAAATTCAAAGTTTTGCGATAGAAAGACAGTAGTGACACATTGTCATCGACAATCAGTCCTCCATGTCGGCAGTCCAATCTTCATAGTCAGGGAGGAAGCACCCGAGCTTCTTGAAAGGCTTCAGGTCCAGACGCTGAGCGAGTAGAAGTGCTCGGACATCAGCCCGCGTGATTGGCGGATGGTAGAACACCCCCGTTGGTTCGAGGACCTGCTTCATCATCACTTGGGCAAGTTCACACTGTACGTGATAAAACTCAGCTCGGATTCGATGATCTGGTGTCTATCCTATGCTTGTGGTCCAGCTGACAATCTCGACATCTTCGGTAGTAGCTGACATGCGAAGGCGTTGATTATCCCTTCTATACTCGAGCAGGTGATGCATGAGGTAGAATCCATCAACCTTACTGGTGTGCGGTTGCTGGATGCAGCAGAAGTTGATCTTATGGTAGAAAACCAACCCATTCTTCCTGTGCCTTTTCACCTTGATATATCCACCAGATAGGCTGAAGGTTAACAGGGCACTATCGAGAACACTCTTTACATGCGTGTAATCCTTTTTCTTGAGGTTCTTCGATGATTCCAAGTACATAGCATGGGAGTATTCCGGGTACAGAACGATGAGCACGACACCGCCCCCGCTGCGCAAAATAAGTACACCTCAAATTAGCCTCCATGCTTGCAAAGGAATGATTAACACTTACGAAAGGATATGCGCGGATGACTTACGTGGGATGATAAGGCAGGAGAATCGCTTCCTTGTCCTTATTAGCGATCATGAATTCACTGAGGTACTTGCTCGCATAGTCATGGTGCTATTTGCAAACTGCCAAGAAGCTCTCGTGCATATAGTACGGGTCCGCGATGCAGATATATTTTATGTTCTCGATCCTGATGAAGTAGTTGAGATACAACACATGCATGCGGATGAACTGGAAATCCAGCTTGGTCATGTGGAACATGTCATAGATGTAGTCAAATCGCAGGATGAACTAATTCGTGGGCCAGGTCTCGACGTACAACTTCCCACCCGGCACCAGAGCCGCGTAAACCGGGTATCCTGTTTTTTCTGTGATCAGAAGGCTTTTCTCTCTGGCCATCACATCTTCATGGAGTCTCTTTAGATCATTGTTCAGTATGTCCTCTAGCGCTATGGCAGGTAGGATCGGCTCGCCCGCGACATGGAAACTCTTTGCACCTTCAACAGGTATTCTGTCTACCACCCGGGGCTTCAGAGGCGGCTGGCTGCTTGAAGCAGCTCTGGCGCCTTTAGGGCCTTTCTTGTCCGGTCTCCTCCTTTGCTTCTTGGCGGGTGGCGGTAGTGAGCCCACCATACCTTCCCTAACCACCACCCCAAGTGTCGTCGGGCTAATAAGTTGATGGGCCTCGGGGGTTTGTTGGGTAGAGGCGGCAGCTGGAGGCGTATCCTGTGAGGATCTCTTGAAGAGAGACTTTTTGCATTCCGCCTTAGGACGTTCCGGCTCCGGCAAATCAGGCAGCATCAAGTCATCACCTCCACGCTCATAGCCTGAGTCTTCATCGTCATGAGCCATCAATCTTCCATCGTCATAGGCGGTATTGAAATACTTGTCTGGGTCATCATCATCTTCCTCCATGTCATCATCAACATTTGCTTCTTCGACAGCGGGGGCGACATGATCTGGCACTAATGGAGGCTCTCCTCGCGTCATCCGCTATCACCCGCCACGAAATGTGCATGCAATTTGGTAGGTGGGGGGGTGTTCATACCTTCTTGAGAAGGTGGCGTTGGTGTGATACTGGGCGCCTCAAGACAAAGAAGAGACTTTGGCCAAGGCAAGAACCAGCTCTTGCATGCGCCAATCCTCGGGGGGGGGGGTCCCGTCGTCATCGACTGGTACCGGAGGAGGCAAATCCTCGAAGCCCGCTAAGACACTGGCCACGTTAACCTTGAAGACGCCATCGGGCATCTCTCGGTTGTGGAACATGCTGTCCTTCGGCTTCACGATAGTTGCCTTTCCCACGGCCACCTTCTGACCCTTGATGTCGTACAATAGGGTGCATGGGGTATCGGCCTACGAAGAAGACATGACTGCAACGTCAAACATCCGAAAGGCAACTGAAACGGAAGACTATAGACATGCTGATGAAAAGGGTATAACGCATGATATGTCTCCAACGTATCTATAATTTTTTATTGTTCCATGTTGTTTTATTATCAATCTTGGATGTTTTATAATCATTTTATAGTCATTTTATATCATTTTTTGGTACTAACCTATTGACATAGTGCCAAGTGCCAGTTGTTGTTTTCTGCATGTTTTTTACATTGCAGGAAATCAATATCAGACGGAGTCCAAATGCGACGAAACTTAATGGAGATTTTTTATGGATCAGAAGGAAGATATTGGGCCCTGGTTGCACCTGGGCAGAGTCCCGAGGAGGGGACAACCCACAAAGGCGCGCTAGGAGGCCCAGGCGCGCCCTGGTGGGTTGTGCCCACCTCGGGTGCCCCCGGACCGCCTCTTTGCTCCATAAATACCCCAAAAATCCTAGAACCCTAGGGGATTCGACGAAATATTCATCCAGCCGCCGCAGACTCCAGAACCACCAGATCCAATCTAGACACCATCTCTGATGGGGTTCACCACCTCCATTGGTGCCTCTCCGATGATGCATGAGTAGTTATTTGTAGACCTTCGGGGTCCGTAGTTAGTAGCTAGATGGCTTCCTCTCTCTCGCTGAATTCTCAATACAATGGTCTCTTGGAGATACATATGATGCATATCTTTTTGCGGTGTGTTTGTTGGGATCTGATGAACTTTGAGTTTATGATCAGTCATATCTTTTTATATCCGTGAAAGTTATTTGAGTTTCTTTGATCTCTTATATGCATGATATCTTATAGCCTCGTATTTCTTCTCCGATATTTGGGTTTTGTTTGGCCAACTTGATCTATTTATCTTGCAATGGGAAGAGGTGCCCGGTAGTGGGTTCGATCTTACGGTGCTTGATCCCAGTGACAGAAAGGGAAACGACATGTATGTATCGTTGCTACTAAGGATAAAACGATGGGGTCTATCTCTACATAGATAGATCTTGTCTACATCATGTCATCGTTCTTATTGCATTACTCCATTTTTCCATGAACTTAATACACTAGATGCATGCTGGACAGCGGTCGATGTGTGGAGTAATAGTAGTAGATATAGGCAGGAGTCGGTCTACTAATCTTGGACGTGATGCCTATGTAATGATCATTGCCTGGATATCGTCATAATTATTTGGGGTTCTATCAATTGCCCAACAGTAATTTGTTCACCCACCGTTTGCTATCTTTCTCGAGAGAAGCCACTAGTGAAACCTACGGCCCCCGGGTCTTCTTTCTCATATATTTGCCTTGCGATCTATTTTATTTGCACTTTTTATTCAGATATATTAAACCAAAAATAAAAAATACTTTTATGCACTTTATTTTATTTGCAATCTATTCATTTCAATCTATTACAACTTTCTCCCATCAACACGCAATTTCTGGCGCCGTACCCCGAAAGGGATTGACAACCCCTTTAACACGTCGGGTTGCGAGGTGTTGTTATTTGTCTGCAGGGGATGTTTACGTTGTGTTGCTTGGTTCTCCTATTGGTTTGGTAACCTTGGTTTCATATCTGAGGGAAATACCTACCGCCACTGTGCTGCATCATCCCTTCCTCTTTGGGGAAATACTGACGTAGCTTCAAGTGACATCAAAAGGAAGTTCTGGTGCCGTTGCCAGGGTGGATCTTCAACATATACCAGGTTCCTAATCACAAATCTCATATCCTTGCAATTTACTTTATTTTCCATTTGCCTCTCGTTTTCCTCTCCCCCACTTCACAAAAATTTGCCGTTTTATTCGCCCCTCTTTTCCGTTCGTCATTTTCTTGCCGGATCTGTTTTTTAGTGCAATCTTGTTGTGTGGTCATCATGACTCAAGAGAACACCAAGTTATGTGATTTCTCAAATACCAACAACAAAGATTTTCTTGGCACTCCGATTGCTCCTCCCGCCACTAGTGCGGAGTCTTGTGATATTAATACTGCTTTGCTGAATCTTGTTATGAAAGATCAAATTTCTGGTACTCCTAATGAGGATGCTGCGTCCCATCTTAATACCTTCGTGGAATTATGCGATATGCAAAAGAAAAAATATGTGGACAATGATGTGGTGAAGATGAAATTATTTTCGTTTTCTTTGCGTGATTCTGCAAAAATTTGGTTTTCTTCTTTGCCTCACAATAGTATCGATTCTTGGAATAAGTGCAAAGATGCTTTTATCACTAAGTATTTTCCTCCCACAAAAATTATTTCCCTGAGAACCCAGATCATGAATTTCAAGCAACTTGAACATGAGCATGTTGCACAATCTTGGGAAAGGATGAAAATGATGCTAAGGAAGTGCCCAACCCATGGGTTAAATCTTTGGATGATCATACAAATTTTTTATGCAGGGTTGAATTTTGTTTCTCATAATCTTTTAGATTCCGCCGCGGGTGGAACTTTTATGGAAATTACTTTGGGTGAAGCCACCAAATTTCTTGATAATATCATGGCTAATTATTCACAATGGCATACCGAAAGAGCTCCTACTAGTAAAAAGGTTAATTCGGTTGAAGAAATTTCTTCTTTGAGTGATAAAGTTGATGCTCTTATGAAATTGGTTGCTAGTAAAAGTGCTCCTATTGATTTTAATGATATGCCTTTGTCTACTTTGATTGAGCAAAATAGTGATCCCATAGATGTGAATTTTATCTCTCGAAATAATTTCAACAACAATGCTTATAGAGGTAATTTTAATCCTAGGCCTTTTCCTAGTAATTCCTCTAATAATTATGGTAATTCCTATGGAAATCAATCTTATAATAATAATATGAACACCTCTGATCTTGAGAATAATATTAAAGAATTTATCAACACACAAAAAGTTTTCAACACTTCTATAGAAGAAAAGTTGAATAAGATGATGATTTGTATAGAAGTGTTGATACAATCTCTCTTGATGTGGAAAATCTCAAGTTGAAATTTTTTGTGCGTTGAGTTGATGAATCAATTAAAGCTCTTTATGTTTCTATGGATGAAAGTAAGAAAAGAACCGCTATGCTTAGAGCTAAA
This sequence comes from Triticum aestivum, assembly GCF_018294505.1. Lineage (NCBI taxonomy): Eukaryota > Viridiplantae > Streptophyta > Magnoliopsida > Poales > Poaceae > Triticum > Triticum aestivum. Next base: position 334,115,912 of record NC_057808.1, on the reverse strand, counting down.
AGAGAATTTTTAGAAAAAGCGTTCTCTAGTGATTACTTCCGTAAAAGTGATGAAGATCTTAAGATGATTGGTGTTTCTTCTATTGATTCCTTGTTTAGTAAGGTTAAGATTGATGACAAAGGTACTAGAGAAGTGTCAACTTTAGGTAGAAGGCGTCCCAATATTTCGAGGGTGAAAATCTTATTGAGAAAATTGATGAAAGTTGGTTTGGAGAGGTCAAAACTTTAGCTAGTGATGCACCCACTCTTTTGGATTACAAAGACTTTAATTATGATAGTTGCTCTTTGATTTATCGTATTTCCTTGTTGCAATCCATGATAAATTCACCCCATGCTTATGAACAAAATAAAGCTTTTACTAAACATATTGTTGATGCTATGATGAAAGCTTTGGAAGAAAAGTTGGAATTAGATGCTATGATGCTATAATGGGAACCCACTATCAAAGTCAAGATTAAAAATTATGAGTGTTTTGTTTTGTGTGACTTGGGTGCTAGTGTTTCCACAATTCCGAAATCTTTATGTGTTGTGCTTGGTCTTACCAATCTAGAAGAATGTTCTTTGAATTTGCACTTGGCGGATTCTACTATTAAAAAGCATATGGGAAGAATTAATGATGTTCTTATTCTTGCAAATGGGAATTATGTGCCCATAGATTTTAGTGTTCTTGATATTGATTGCAATCCGTCTTGTCCAATTATTCTTGGTAGACCGTTTTTATGCACCATCGGTGCCGTGATTGATATGAAAGAAGGCAATATTAAGTTCCAATTTCCCTTGAGGAAGGGTATGGAACACTTTCCTAGAACAAAAATCAGGCCACCATATGAATCAATCATGAGGGCATCTTATGGATCTTGAACCAAAGATGGCAAAACATAGATCCTTGCTTTATGCCTAGCTAAGGGCGTGAAACTATAGCGCTTGTTGGGAGGCAACCCAATGAATAAAATTTATTTTTGCTTTTTGCTTTCTGTTCTTGAGTGTTAGCACAATTATGCTACAGTTATGATTGTGTTTTTGTGTTTTAATTAGTGTTTGTGCCAAGTAAAGCCTATAGGATCTTCTTGGGTGATAGTTGTTTAATCTTGCTGAAAAACAGAAACTTATGCAGTCATGAAAACAATTGTTAAAAATCACCAGAACGTGATAAAATGCCAATTCTTTTTGCAGAAGATTAATATACAAATTACCCTGGTCTTCCTATTTTTCAGAATTTTGGAGTGACAGAAGTATTAGAAATAGTCAGATTGTTATAGACTGTTCTTTTTTGACAGATTCTGTTTTCTTTGTGTTGTGTGCTTATTTTGATGGCTCTATGGTTTTCTTTGATGAGTTTTTGCCATAGAAAAGTTGGAATACAGTAAATATAATACAAAAACAAAATATGAATTGGTTTGATACAGTACTTATAGTAGTGGTTTGCTTTCTTATACTAACGGATCTCACGAAGGTTTTGTTGAGTTTTGTGTGATTGAAGTTTTCAAGTTTTGGGTTATCTTACGATGGATGAAAGAAGGATAGAAGAGCCTAAGATTGGGGATGCCCCGTCATCCCAAGCTATTATCCAAGAATGAGCAACCAACTAAGCTTGGGATGCCCCCGAGTGGCATCCCCTCTTTCTTCTAACAACTATCGGTATTTTACTCGAAGCTATATTTTTATTCGTCACATGATATGTGTTTTGCTTGGAGCGTCTTGTATGACAGAGTCTTTGCTTGTTTTATTTTGTGTTTTAAGTCATAAATCCTTGTTGAACACACTTATTTGAGAAAGCCAAATTTATGTCATGACTTGTTAGAATTGCTCTTTGTGCTTCGCTTAAATCTTTTATGAGCTAGGACTTGCTCGAGTGCTTCACTTATATCTTTTTGAGCACGGTGTGCTTAGTATTTTTAAAGAAGTGCTCTCTTGCTTCACTTAGATTTATTTGAGAGTTAGTAAAATTTTAAAGAAATTCTCTCTTGCTTCACTTAAATTATTTTCAGAGAAATAAAAAATTGTATGCTCATGATCTTCACTTATATTTGTTTGAGCTTATGAAAAGCAACACATGAAAATATTTTCCATGCTGGATGTGTTATTCTCACGATGAGTGTTTATTCACTTGTCATTGCACGAGAGTAAGGCAAAGGTTTTAGGGATGCCCAGTCCCGAAATGCAAAAATGAATGGGGATTTTGATTTGTTGCCACCACTTATTTGGGACTTTGACAATTTGCCACTTTTTGCTTTGCAATTGATATTTTGCCACTTCTTAGTTGGCACTTTGATAATTTGCCATTACCCACGTGAAATACTGAATTTGCCCATGTTCTCGATTGGCCGAGCACGCGGACGAGCTCTTACTGTTTTCCTGTCAGAACTGCTACTGATTATTCCTTGGGAGCATGGCGAGCATGCAAGCAGCTGGTCGATTCTTCTATGATAGCAAACGAAGGATCTTTTTTACGCTAATACACATCAGTGATTGCTCCCGCTCCAAGAGTCAGGATTATGCATCGCATCAGCTGCCATTTGTTCAGAGCACAAGAGTCTATGCGGCCGGCCAGTGCGGAGCACTAGACGTGGGCAGCACAAACAACACTATGTGCGGTGGCAGCGACCAGTAGCTACTGCTGTAGCACTAGTACGCGGACGAGGAAGAGCAGCATGGGGCAAGCGGGTGTCACTGGCGAACTAAGTAGCATGGGGCGGCGGGTGGAAGCGGCTGAGCGGCTCGGCGGCAGCCTGAAGCACTCGCCGGCGCTCCCTAGCCCTTGTGGTGCACTCGCCGGCGCCGTTCCAGCTCCCTAGCAGCTGCGGTGCACTGGCACCGCATAGGTCCTCTCTGTAGCGGCTGTCCGGGCACAACAGGGGCGACGGCGCCGGCTGAATTATAAGTTAGGGCTCATCCCGATTTGGAGGAGGTTGTGCAGTCAAACAGGTAAAATGGTAGTTTTGTCCTCTGTTTTGTGGAGTTATTTTGTCTATCATTTACATAGATTGTTTTTGTGTTGAAAAGTGGCAAAAAATTAAAGTGCAAACTAAGAAGTGTCACCAGATCAATTTCAATGTAACGAGTGGCAAAATGTCAAAGTCCAAAGTAACTGGTGGCAAATAATCAAATCGCCCTAAATTTAAACTAGCAAAAATGCCAATGCGTTGCAACGGGAGAAAACATCCCCCATATGTCCTTACCCACTGAGCATGGCTAATGACCTCACCCTCGTTCCCCTAACATAATAAACACGACTAATACCTCGTCCTCAGGTCCACATTCTCCATTTCAATATGACATCAGACACATGTTTCAACTTGTCCTCTTTGTTGTCCTTGTCGCCGGCGGTCGCATTACCAGTTGTCACTAACCAAGGTTGGCTAGGTCCTTGAGCCTCCTTCGTGTCCGGCGAGATGATGAGCTTGAACAAAGATTTTTTTATCATCTGAGTAATATATTAGGAATAGGTAGTGCACATAATATATGCCCGTGCTATCATATAAATTGAGTAGTTTGTGTCAGATAGACCATGAAGTCGTAATTGGACTCCTCATGCATTGTGACGGGTGCCACTGGCCGAGCTAGGCTGGTCGTTAGTGAGGAGGCACGAAGAAAAGGATTCCTTCCATACCCCTAGTTTTATAAATTAAACTAAAACAATGCATCCGTGGGTGTATTTCAAAAATTCGCCCTGTTTTATTAGTAGGTATAGATTTTAAAAACAAGTTACCATTAGTACCTCCTATTTTTCAACAATATTTATGTTTTGAAGAAATCTTTGCCATTTCAAATTCAAAGTTCAACTTTTTGTATTTTTAAAAAAGTTCGAAAATTGGAAAAAATCATTATAGTACCTTCTAGTTTTCAAAAATTGTTCTTGTTTTACAAAATATTCAGGTTAAAAAATAACAATATGTTATTTTTTTAAGTGCTCGAATTTAAAAAAAATCACACAATTTTGGAAAATATTTGTGTTCTAAAATATATTCAGTTTTTGCAAAAGAGAATGTTTTACTTTTGCTCTCACTATTTGGTGCGGCTCCTAGTTTAATTTAATACGTCGCCCTGCCATGTAAACATATTTTTTTGAGGGTTTTGCTAAATTTTATTCATCAAAAGCCACAGAGTGTGGGATACAATTCGGATCATGAGGTTGACCATACCAAACATGGCGCCCCTGATCGAGACCAAGAGAGAATTTAGCTAAACTATGTGCTTCTCTATTGAGAGCACGACCTTCATGAATGAAATTACAGATAAAAGAAGAAGAATTAAGTTCTATTTCTTTGATGATAGCTCCATAGACTCCTGCTGCTCCCTTATTAATGTCACTCACCGCTTGCTTAGAGTCTGAAGAGATAACAAACTGTTGTATCTGTAAATCAGTTGCTAGAGCTAGCGCTTCTCTGCGTGCGATGACTTCTAGGGTCGATGGATCAGTGACGTCATTGATTACTAGGGCTGAGCTACCCATGTAATTGCCTTCCCTATCCTGGCAGACCGCCGCTGCTGATCCCTTCCATCCAGACCTGACTCCTGCATCTACATGGATTTTACAATAGCCATTAGGTGGAAGCTTTCGGTCGCTGTGTGTTCCTTCCAGCCTGTGTCCGCTGGTTAGATGCAGGGCTTGCCATCTCCTGAACCATTGCCAGGTCCTGGATGAACCGGTTCACAAAGGAATGAATAGCATGTGGGCTTTGAAACACACCCTCGTGGATTGCTTTTCTTCTTGCCGCCCAAATTGCCCATAGCGTAACCGCCATCAGTACGAAACGCTCATGAGGGAGTGATTGCATGTGAGCAAAGAGCCACTGTTTCGCACTAGGTTCCATCATCGACGCTATCGCCTGTCCCAACTCCTCATCCACTAGTGCCCACGTACACCAGGACATTATACAATCCAGAAGCGAGTGGCGCCAAGAATCTGGAACTCCGCAGATGCTACATGAACTAGAATCAGCCATATGCCTGTGCGTCCTGACATCGTTTGTCGGGATTGAGTGTTGTGATAACCGCCATAAGAACATCCGGACTTTGCCTGGGATAGCAGTCTTCCATAGGGTCTTCCAGTCACTTTCCTCTGGTCGAATCAGATGGGCCTGCGACTTGCTCAAGCCACGCATCCCTTCTTCTCCTAATTGCAACTATCATGTTATAGGCCGATCGCACCGTGAAATTGCCCTTCTTCTCGAAAAACTAGCTCCAAAAGTCCGGAATATTTTTGGTGCATAAGGGAATTCCCATGATTACCTTGACATCCATTGGCATAAAAACTTTGATTACTCTCTGTCTATTCCACCTTGCTGAAGTTGCGTCAATTAGTTTAGATACTAGAATTGGTGGATTTTGCACCCTGGAACCAAGTGGTCGCAACATCTCGCCTCTTGGTAGCCACTGATCTTCCCAGATTCTTGTTTCTTGTCCATTGCCAATCCTCTCAATCAGTCCAAGTTTTAGGGTGTCCCTCCCTCCTATCATAGCCCGCCAGATTTGGCTAGGGTGACTCCCCAGTACCGCCTCAAGTATTGAGGTTCCAGGGTAGTATATGCTCTTAAGGATTCTAACACTTAGTGATTCTGGGTTTTGCAAGAGACGTCATGCCTGTCTAGCAAGCATAGCCATATTAAAAAGCTCAAAGTCCTTAAAACCTAAGCCACCCATACCTTTAGGCTGGGTCATCATTTTCCACGACACCCAATGTGGTTTGCGTCGTCCCTCCTTGGATCCCCACCAGAACTTTCTGATCAGCATATTGAGATGTTCACATAGCCCCCTTGGAAGCTTGAAACAGGACATGGAGTAGACTGGAACCGCTTGGGCAACCCTGCAGAAGAAAGAAAATTTACAATCCATCCCTGAATCTTACCCCATAGCCTATCCTTAAGATATTTGAAGGCTCCATTTTTTGAACTTCCTATGTCTGAAGGCATGCCCAAGTACTTCTCATTAAGAGTTTCATTGGGCACATTGAGGATCACTTTGATATCTTGTCTGGTGCTGTCTGGAACCCCTTTACTGAAAAATATGGAGAATTTAGAGTGATTTATCCTCTGGCCCGTAGCCTGACAGTACATATACAAAACTAGGTTCACCTCAGTCGCTCCCACACTCGTAGCCTTGAAGAATAGCAGGCTGTCATCAGCAAATAGAAGATGGTTCACCGGTGGCGCCGAGGGTGCCACTTGTAGACCATGCAGATTGGATGACTCACTTCTGGATTTTAAAAGGCACGAAAGGCCCTCTGCTGCCAACAAGAACAAGTATGGGGAGATCGGGTCCCCTTGTCTGATGCCCCTAGAGGGGTTGAATTCCTCTAATCTTCTTCCATTAAACATCACTGAAAATATTACCGTTGACACAAGGCTCATAACTATGTTCACCCATCTCTCAGTGAACCCCAGTTTCAGCATTATAGCTTGCAAATATGGCCATTCAACTCTGTCATAGGCCTTCATCATATCGAGCTTTAGGGCACATGACTGATGCTTTTTTGCCTTGTTCCGTTTCATAAAATGAAGGCACTCGTATGCTGTTATGATGTTGTCTGTAATCAGCCTACCCGGGACAAAGGCCGATTGTTCTTCTGATATTATTTCAGGTAAGACTAACTTCAGACGATTGGAGATAACCTTAGAAGCAATTTTGTACAAGACGTTGCAGAGACTAATAGGGCGAAATTGAGACAACTGGGTGGGATTCTTCACCTTGGGAATTAAGACCGGGATTGTCTCGTTTATGCATTCAGCTGACTCTGTTCCTTCTACGATTTTTAGAACCACTTGGGTCACTTCATCACCACATATCTCCCAGTGACGTTGGAAAAAATGCGCTGGAAAGCCATCCGGTCCTGGTGATTTTGCTGGAAACATCTGGAATAGTGCCGTTTTGACTTCTACTTGGTTGTATGGGGCGTTGAGCATTGCATTCATTTCCTGGGTAACTTTGCATGGGACTGTGTCGAGCACCTGTTGCATGTTCTGCACCGCCTCAGATGTGTAGAGATTTTTGTAAAAACAGTTCGTCAAGGCCTCCATCTCCTCCTTATCTTCTGTCAGTTGCCCGTCCGCCCGCTGCAGGGATTTTATTTGGTTCTTCCTCCTCCGGCGGCTGGCCCTAAGATGGAAGTAGTAAGTATTCTTGTCCCCATGAACTAGCCAATCCAGCCGCGCCCTTTGCCACCACAACATTTCTTCTCGGTGAAATAACTCGACCAACCTGTCGGCTATCTTTGTCTCTGCATGCGTCGGTCCCATCCTGCCTTGGGATTCGCACAGCACCTGTAGCTGCTTTTTTAACTGGGCGATCTCTTGCCTTACATTTCCAAACTAGTTGCGTTCCCAAGAACCCAAATCATTGGAAAGTATCTGCAGCTTTGCATGCAACGAATCCACCGAGTTGCCCTGACTTTTTGTCCAACTAGCACCCACCACGCCAGGTAAAGAAGGATCTCTTTCCCAGCAAGTTTCATATCTAAACATCTATGGGGCCCGCCTGCATGCATGGTCTTCCGTTATTCGAAGCAATATCGATATGTGGTCGGAACCTGCTGCATGTTTGTGCTCCACCGCGGCATGCGGGAAGGCCAAGAGCCACTTAGGGGTAGCCACACCCCTGTCAAGTCTTACTCTGGTATATGAGCCTCCAGAAACCTTTTTTTCAAAAGTCCAGTTGATCCCACTGTAACCCAGATCAGTTAGGCCGCATGTGTCAAGCGGAATGCTTCCATTTGTGCTTGGCTTCTTTGTCCCACACCGTCATGTTCGTGGGCATGAATTACTTCATTGAAATCCCCCATAGCCATCCATGGCAGATTGCTAACATTCACTATACCCCGAAGAGTATTCCATGTCTTGTATCTCTCGTTCACCTGGGCCTCCCCGTACACAAACATAGCCCTGAATTTTATCTCAGCAAGATTCTCAACTATAACATCAACATGATACTGCGAGAAACCGATAACCTCAACTTTTATTTCATCTTTCCAAAAAATACCTATTCCTCCACTCCTACCCGAGCTATTTATTGCATAACTCTTATCAAACCCTAGAGTACCTGCTAAACTCTCCACTCGGAGTTTCCACGATACATAATATAGAGGGGGCAAACTGCCTCATAAGGTTATGAAGCTCATTAACCATCGCGGGTTTGCCAGCCCCGCGACAGTTCCATGTTAAGATACTCATTGCGCTAGGCGTGACCCCCCTTGGAGGCCCGCCAAACGCGCATCTGGGTTGTTTGTTGAGGTAGAATTCTTTGGAACTAGCTTGTCACTTGTGCTGGTTTTGGATCTCTTGGGGTCTTGCTTGGACGGACTTGGAGGTACAGTTGCCGGTGGGAGAGCCAATGTATTCTTCCCCATAGCTGGCAGAGCCGGAGCCATGTTGTTTGCTCGTGCGGGGGCTGTCTGTTCGACAACTCTCTTTCTGTTGGCCTCGGCATCTTCCATTGCAGTATCGTTCAGAGGGTCATCAAGGCTATCAGCATTGCGAGTTTGCCCTCCTGCACGGCCAGCCCCACGGCCTGACCTCCCTCTTCCTCTGTTTCCTCCCTGTCCTCTGCCCTCTCCTGGTCCTCGGCCCGGACCCCTGAACCATGACGCTCTCAGGTACTTGAAAACATGTGCTTTCAGTGGGTGGATACCATCCCCACACTCCTTGAACAAGTGACCCAGGTTACCGCATACCGAGCACCAATCCGGAAGCCGCTCAAACTTTACCCTAAAAATCACTCTTTGCATAACATCTTGCTTCTTGATCACAAGGGATACAACGTTCTTCAAAGGTTTGGTGACGTCAATCTTCACTCGAACCCGAGCAAAGTTTCCTTCAAAATCCTGCGATCTTGGTTCAGCGTATATGAATTCGCCCACTGTAGAGGAGAGAGCTTTGATTTTTGGGAAGAAACCATCTGGCAGATCGTGGATCTGCATCCATATATCAATCTTGTTAAACTCGATTGTCGATGGTTTTGTGTAGCTGTCGTAGGGCGCCAGCACGACCGCTTTCCCCTTAAACATCCACGGACCTTCCTCCATCACGCGTTCCCAATCCCCAAGGCACGAGAACTGGAGCGTATACAGATTCTCCTCTAATGGCCTTATCTTCACTTCCTTTGCCAGATCCCAAGCAACCCTCATGTTCTTGTAGAACCAATACTGACTATAGGGTTTCTCTGTATAAACCCTAGCTATGGCCATCCACCGGGTCGCCTCCTCCAGGAATTCCTCATCCTCTACCACCACATCCTGCCATGTAAACATATGTGCTTGTTTAGTTCAGTGGCTGGCTTTCCAAGCCTCTAGCTTGATTGACCGGGTTCGACTCCATGAGGCGCAGTATTGTTTTTGCTTGGAATTTTTTCGCTGGTGCGGCAGCTGTACTAATGGGCCGGCCCATCAAGGCTATGCGCGTCTTAATTTCTTTTTTCCACAGAAAACAAATCTGGACGAGCGAGAAAACGCCCGATGTACGATCCTAATATTAAAGGGAGGATTGTTTATCTGGGTCCGACCGTATGACCAAAAAAAGTGGAGAAACAATCCTCCCTTTAATATTAGGTAAAATAAAATAAAGATCTGGTGCACTGTACACCCGCAGACATTGCTGCTGGCCGTGACTGGACAGAGCCTATTTCGCACATTCCACAGCCATAATTCCTACGTGTCCTCACACAAATCTATACACACTCATGCATAGTAGATAGATCATCATATAGAACATGAAAACCCGGACATCGAACATAGATATAGTTCCTACAAAATGGCCGACCGAGTTCATACTTAAATTAGATAGTAGATAAAAGTATTAATAAAACATATTGGGGGAACAGAAAAAAGGGTTTCCCTCCTCTCGATGGCGATGGCCGTCGTTGAGCGCTTGTTTCCTTTCCGCTGTGCCCCGCCGTGGAACCCACTCGGGCTGATTAAGGGACGATCCTTGCATCGTTTCCCGGCCTTGGTGGTCTGCAGGAGGGGTCGTTGGGTTAGGGTCCTCTCACAGTCTGAATTTTCTCCTCGGGCTAGCGTTTCAAGGATGGCAGTTGATGAATCGATCTCCACGGGGGCACCCCGCAAGGTTGATCCAGGGAAGCAAATTACAGATGGGATTGGAATCCCAGCGATGAATGATTATAATAGCAAGCGCATAGCTGATGTTGGGATTGTTTTGTTTGCTGTAGCAGGCCATGGGAATAGCAGCAACAATGTGAAGAAACACCTTCCCGGTGGAAAAAGCAACGAAGGACGATTGGCGGCCTCCCCGGCGGAGGACCGCCGGTCCCAATGAATCTGCTATATTGGAACTGTCGAGGGTTAGGCAATGCCCCGACAGTTCAAGAGTTACGCGATCTTTCGCAAAAGTTTGCCCCTAGACTGCTATGTGTTGTTGAAACTCAAATTGGTAGAGATAGAGCTGAAAATCTTGCTAGCGGTTTAGGTTTTGATAGTTCTTTCGCTATGGAGGCCACTGGTAGGAGTGGCGGGCTTGTTATGTTTTGGAATAATGAAATAAATATTGAGGTTTTGGGTTACTCGAGGTATCATATAGATACTAAAGTTACTGACTTGGGTGGAGCCCCATGGAGATTCTCATGTTTGTATGGGGAAGCTCAAACCCACCTGAGACACAACACTTGGAACACGATGAGGAATATGGCATCTTTGAGTGATCTACCCTGGTTATGCCTTGGCGATTTTAACGAGGTTCTGAGTTTGGAGGAATACGACGGCATAGGAAAGCGAAGCCAAAGCCAGATACAAGGTTTTAGAGATGTTGTCGATATATGTGGCTTGATTGACCTGGGTTTTTAGGGACGACCATGGACTTTTGAGAAAAAGGTTTCCGGTGGTACCTATACCAGAGTAAGACCTCGACTCTTCTGAATGGTGTGCACAGTTTCTGCTGGCATTGGTCAAACACTTAACCTCTGCCACTTCTGACCATTCACCTCTATTGGTAAAGCTAGCTGCATCAGGCCATCGGCTGGAGAAATCTTTCAAATATGAGGTGATGTGGGACATGCACCCAGACTTGAAGAGGGCCGTCGATTCTGCATGGGAGCCGAACGGCCGTAATCGAACGACCAGTGAAGTGCGAGCTAACCTGACCGCACTAGCTAATGAGCTGGGAGAATGGAGCAAGGCGATCTTCGGCAGTGTACGAGGGGAGATAAAGAAGCTCAAATGTGAACTTGAAAAGCTGAGAAGTGACCTTGCTAGAACGGGTCCTAGTAACAATGAGATTAAGATAAATGATAGGCTAATTGAACTATATCTCAGGGAGGAGACAATGTGGCGATAGAGGTCGGGGTTCAATGGCTCTCTGAGGGTGATCGTAACACGCATTTTTTCCATCTCCGTGCTTTGATGAGGAGGAGGAAAAACCTGATTAAAGCCTTGCAAGGGCCAGATGGGACGCTGACGGAGAGTCCAACAGAAATGCAAGCTTTGGCTTTGGAGTTTTACAAAGCTTTATATACGTCAGAAGGTGTACAAGGGGTTGGGGATGTTCTTCAGCATGTCCCGGCAAAAGTGACAGCACGAATGAATGATGTTTTGCTAGCTCCATATGACCAAGAAGAAGTAAAAAGGGCCCTTTTCAGATGTTTCCAACCAAGGCTCCGGGACCTGATGGATTCCCGGCTCACTTCTTCCGAAGGCATTGGGTTTGTGGTGACTCGGTCACAGATGCGGTCTTGGGAATTCTTCAGGGTGAGGAGAGTGCGGAATGCATAAATGATACAATTCTAGTACTCATGCCGAAGGTATCAAACCCAACTCTACTATCACAATTTCGTCCTATTAGTTTATGCAATGTATTTTATAAAATTGCATCTAAAGTGCTATCTAATTGCCTATAAGTGATCTTGCTTCAGATAATTTCCGAGGAACGGTCTGCCTTTGTCCCAGGAAGGCTAATCACTAACAATATTATTTCGGCTTATGAATGTCTGCATTTTATGAAGAGGAGCAAGTCAAAGAATAATAGCTACTGTGTAGTCAAGTTGGACATGATGAAGGCATGCGATAGAGTTGAGTGGAGCTATCTAAGAGCAATTATGGGAAAGCTTGGCTTTACACCATCATGGATTAACATTGTCATGCACTTGGTAAGCTTAGTCTCTTTTTCAGTCATGTTCAATGGATCAAAATCAGAGGTTTTCAAACCATCCAGGGGTATTCGGCAGGGAGATCCAATCTCTCCATACCTTTTCTTGTTAGCAGCAGAGGGCCTTTCGTGCCTATTAAAATCCCAGCATCAGTCATCTCAACTCAGTGGTATTAAGGTGGCACCATCGGCCCCGCCGGTGAACCACCTTTTATTCGCATATGACAGTTTGTTGTTTTTCAGGGCAAGTGTTAATGGAGAAGAGGAGGTATCAAACCTACTTGAGACCTACTGTGCAGCTTCAGGACAGAGAATCAATAGAGATAAGTCCAGTATCTATTTTAGTAAGGGTTGCTCACAAATAGTACGAGATGCAGTCAAAGGCCATCTTCAGGTTCCAAATGAATCTTTGAGTGATAGATATTTGGGTATGCCGACCGATGTGGGACACTCGAAGATGGGTACTTTCAAATATATCAGTGATCGAGTATGGCAGAAGGTAAGAGGATAGATGAGTAAACTTCTGTCTGCAGGAGGTAAGGATGTACTGATTCAATCAGTTGCCCAAGCCATCCCAGTCTACTCTATGTCGTGCTTCAAGTTGCCTAGAGGGTTGTGCAAAAATATTAACTCCATCATCCACAAGTTCTGGTGGGATTGTAAACAAGGACAAAGGAAGCTGGCGTGGGTCTCGTGGGAAGTTATGACGAGGCCAAAGTACTTGGGTGGACTCGGCTTTCACGATATGGAGTTTTTTAACCTTGCTCTTCTATCATGGCAAGCATGGAGACTTTTACAAGAGCCGGAATCTTTGAGTGCTAGAATCTTGAAAGCGGCTTATTATCCGGATGGGAATATCTTGACAGCAGATTTGGGAGCACACCCGTCCCAGATTTGGTGTGCAATACTAGATGGGAGAGAGATCATGAAGCAAGGTATCATAAGGAGAATAGGGAACGGGCAAAATACAGAGATATGGACAGATAATTGGTTACCTAAGAGTTCACTTAGACCTTTATTATCTCTGATTCCTAACCCTCCAACTATGGTATCTGAATTATTGGTGCCAGCGACGGCTCAGTGGAATGAGGAGTTGATCCGGTCTATTTTTCTTCCATTCGATGCTGAAACTATTTTGAATATCCCAGTGTTTACGAGGAACATACGATTTTTGGGCCTGGTACTCGGACAACAAGCGACAATTTTCAGTAAGTTCTGCCTATAAACTTATGATCAACACCAAATCACACCGGGATGGCCTGCTGGAAGGAAGAGGAGGAACTTCTGACAGTACAAAACATGAGAAGGACTGGGTGTCGTTATGGGAAGCACTGAGTTTTACAATTGCACTGAGGTGGAGAGGATTCATGGAGGCATGCCCTAATAAGTTGCACCATGGCAAGGTGCATCTGGGCGCTCTCAGACTCGGACCTGGTTGATCTCATAGCGAAGAATAGAGATCAAATGCGAAGAGCTTTGTATGTGACATGCAGCAAATCCTGAGCCATGACCAATTTGCGGAGATGGTAGTTACACTATGGTCCATTTGGTATGTCAGGAGGAAGGCTGTTTATGAAGGGATCTCCCAAAGCCCAAAGCAAATGCACTCTTTTATCACCAACTATTTACTGGACCTAAAATCGCTACCGAAGCCAGGGCCAGTATGATCTATTGCCACGCCGGGACCAGCAACACGAGCACCTTCGGCTCGTAGCTGGGTTCCCCCGCCAGAGGGCCTTGTTAAACTGAGTGTTGTTGGGGTGGTGAACTCACTTGGACAAAAAGGAGTGGTAGCAGCAGTATGCAGGGATCGAGATGGTATGTATTTGGGCTCCTCTGTTCTGGTGTTTGCAAACTCCACTAATCCTTCCACTTTGGAGGTTTACGCAGCTCGAGAGGCACTAGCACTAGCAGCAGACCTTAATTTACAAAGGATACACATTGCTTCAGAATGCGATAGGGTGATCAAGGATATCCGGGATGGATCTGGTGGAGAGCAGGGCGCCATCATAAAGGAGATCATTATCACTAGGAATACTTTTGATTTCTGTAGTTTTAATTATGAGAGTAGTTTGTTTAATTTTGAAGCTCATATTCTCGCCAAATTTGGTTGTAATCTTGGGCTTGGCCGACATCTTTGGTTGGCATCACCCCATGACCAAAACCTTGTACCTATGAACATTGAGATGAATCAATAAAGTGGGCGAGATTTCTCAACAAAAAACATATTGGGGGTGGGGCGCGGCTGGAGTTCACCACTTCCTCGTATGTCGCTTCCCCTTGGAGTCTCGGAAGCGACGGTTGTCCTCCGCATATGCGTTAGCGCCCTTGTCATCGGAGGAGGAGGAGCTGACGAACCTCACCATGCGTCGGGCGACGCGGTTCTGCTCCGCCGCCACCGCCTTCTGCTGAGCTAGCCTTTCGGACTCCTCGAGTGCCCGGTGGAGCGCTGATGCATTCTTGCGACGCCGATGATGTGCGTCCATCTCCGCCAACGTGTAGGAGTGTCGGATTGCGTCGCGGAGTCCCTTGTCATCGTCCAAGGCGGGTGGCAACTGCTCTGGTGGAGATCTTGAGGACCCGCAGCCGTAGCGGCTCCAACTCGATGTTACCTGCGCCGCCTTCTTCATCACCTGCTGATACGCAGGCCCCTCTAATGTGGTCCCTACTACCGGTAGGGTCAAGGACCTGTCATATGGGACCCACCTAGGGCCCCACACCATTATTGGTAGGTCTCAGGACCACACTAGCATTCGGATGCAAATGACAGGAGGTTCTCTCGGACACCTCAACGGCACTCGGATACCCACTCTCCAGTCGGCACAACCACCATCACCAGGACGAGAGGTGAAGGGACAACGTGGGAGCTACAACGGTCAAGGAATCCTAAGTCATTCTTAAAGTAGAGTCATAACTACCGTTACCTGTAACCGCTGTGGTTGTGACTATTTATACTAGCAACTGTCGTAGTTATGGGCATTAAACACCCCAGCGATGTTGGAGTGCTAGAGGCTGCGGCGCACTCTATATAAGCCCTCCTCCTCCTGATCTGGGGTTAAGCAATCTCTGTAATCATATCCCCCAAAGAAAACAAGCCTCAAGGCACGAGACGTAGGGCTGTTACCTCCTCTGAGAAGGGCCTGAACTTGTAAAACACTGAGGGTTACACCTGCGCTGTAGCTAGGCTTTGCCCGTCTTTCGTACCCCTAGTACTTATTGTCAGGATCGTAACCCCGACAGTTGGCGCCCACCACGGGGCAAGGCGTCTGGCAATATTACGTCGCAGGTGGAATTTCATCATCATCGTCATCATCATATTAGTCGGCGACGAAGTCCATTTCAGAGCACCCAACTTCATCGCCGACGACTCAGCGTAGCTTCATGAGGCCCCGTTGGACGTGGAGGCATTGTTCATCTGTGGCGCGGCACACTTCCGTGCGTCTTCGTTTGGAGTCCTTCTCCGGCAGGCGTTAGTTCTGTACCAAGTGGCTCCTCTCCTCCCGGTTGTGCGCCGTTGCAAGCGCTCCTGACGCTCGTGGCTGCAGCATTGGACCAAACACGTCGTGTCCCTTTAGGCCGCGGCGAAACATGTGGCGGCTCTCGGGTCCTATGAGCCCGCCCTCGACCTCTCTGATGGACTTCACGATGACTCCTCCGATGAGTCCGAGTGCGAGAGCATTGAGTCGACGACGGAGGTCCTCATGGCAAACAACGGGGAGTATCACGCGCCCCAGGGGTACACGGGACCCCGGGGCAGACGCACGGGCACTTCTCGTGGGCACACCAATGACGGCGGGGAGGATAACCTTCCCCTCCGTCACGAGCCATACGTCGCTCAAGCTCTCACTTAGGAGCAGCGCGAGGAGCTCCTTTGGAGGAATGAGCAAGCTCTAAACACCCCCATCACCGGGACGACTCCTGTGATGCCCCGACTTAATCGTGCACTAATCATACACGCAAATGCGCACGATCAAGATCAGAGACTCATGGGAAGATATCACAACACAACTATAAACACCAATTAAAGTCATACAAGCTTTATATTACAAGCCAGGGGCCTCAAGGGCTCGAATATAAACGAGGTAGTGGAAGCAACAATATCTGAGTACAGACATAAGGTAAACAAGTCTGCCTTAAGAAGTCTAGCAAAAACAAAAACAACGATAAAAAAGGCAAGGCCTCTTGCCTGGGAGCCTCCTAACTACTCCTGGTCGTCGGCGGCCTCCACGTAGTAGTAGGTACCCTCGGGGTAGTAGTAGTCGTCAGTGGGCTCAGCTGGCTCCTGGGGTCAGTCATCTGATTGCAGCAATCGAGTATGGGGGAAAAGAGGTAGCAAAGCAACCGTGAGTACTCATCCAAAGTACTCGCAAGACTTACATCAGATCTATACTAAGTATGCATCAGTATCAAAGGAATGGGCCTATATCTTTGGACTGAACTGCAGAAATGCCAGAAGAGAAGGGAAAGACCTAGCCTATCAAAGAATAGCATCTTGAAGCATCTTGCAGCATTAGAAGAGTGTAGATTAGCATAATATAAGTAACGAGTGTATTGTATTAATGCCTAGAGATCCTTCCTCGACTCCCTAGGAGAAAGCAATCCCGGAGCCATCATATCCATTTCGTGTCTCTAGTATCTAGTTCTAGTTGTATAGATCAGGATACAACTCCGAGCGTCCGTTACCGTGGACACGACTATTCGAATAGATTAACTTCCCTACAAGGGTGCACAAACTTACCAACACGCTCGATTAACTCTGGCCAAATGCACTATTCTGGGTCATGCCCGGCCTCGGATGATCGACATACCATAGTCCTACCTAGGCTCAACAGAGAGGCCAGCATGTCGGTCTAAATCCTAAATGTGAAGGGGTCATGGGCCAATCGTCCTTTGCAATCCTGCGCCTTGCGAATGCGGCCTGGAGCAGACCACCCCCTAATACAAGTGTAGATGGTTACCGTCCAACCGGGCGCGCGCCGCCAAACCGCTGACATATGTGAGCTTTCGGAAGAATCGTACGATGTAGAGTGCCCATACTTATTCTCGCGTGGTGGTCAGTGCAAAAATGTGAGAGGCCTACTCGGATCACATATCCAAAGTGTTACTCTTGGGAGCACGTGGAGACTGATACGTCTCCAACGTATCTATAATTTTTTATTGTTCCATGCTATTATATGACACGTCTCCAATGTATCTATAATTTTGATTGTTCCATGCTATTATATTATCTTCTTTGGATGTTTTATATGCATTAATATGCTATTTTATATTATTTTTGGGACTAACTTATTAACCTAGAGCCCAGTATCGGTTTCTATTTTTTCCTTGTTTTTGAGTCCTACAGAAAAGGAATATCAAACGGAGTCCAAATGGAATAAAATTTTCGCGATGTTTTTCTTGGACCAGAAGACACCCAGCAAACTTGGAGAGGGGGCAAGAAGAGTCATGAGGACTCCACAAGCCCTCAGGGCGCGCCCTAGGGGGGTGCCCCCCGGCTTGTGGGCCCCATGGGACTCCTCCAACCCTAATTCTTTCACTATAAACTCCCAAATATTCCCAAACGACCAGAAGCATCCATCAAAATACTTTTTCGCCGCCGCAAGCCTCTGTTTCGACGAGATCCCATCTTGGGGACTTTTCCAGCATCCTGTCAGAGGGGGGTTCGATCATGAAGGGCATTGATAAATCACAAGTATAGGGGATCACAACAGTTTTCGGGGGTAGAGTATTCATCCCACATTTATTGATTCGACACAAGGGGAGCCAAAGAATATTCTCAAGTATTAGCAGCTGAGTTGTCAATTCAACCACACCTGAAAGACTTAATATCTGCAGCAAAATATTTAGTAGCAAAGTAATATGGAAGTAAAGGTAACGGTGGCAAAAGTAATAGTAGCAGTTTTGAAGCAATTGTAATAGTGACAACAGAAAAGTAACGAAGCGAATATGAAATGAACTCATAGGCAATGGATCAATGATGGATAATTATGTCGGATGGCATTCATCATGCAACAATTATAATATAGGGTGACACAGAACTAGCTCCAATTCATCAATATAATGTAGGCATGTATTCCGAATATAGTCATACGTGCTTATGGAAAAGAACTTGCTTGACATCTTTTGTCCTACCCTCCTGTGGCAGCAAGGTCCTATTGGAAACTAAGGGATATTAAGGCCTCCTTTTAATAGAGTACCGGACCAAAGCATTAGCACTTAGTGAATACATGAACACCTCAAACTACGGTCATCACCGGGAAGTGTCCCGACTATTGTCACTCCGGGGTTGCCGGATCATAACACGTAGTAGGTGACTATAACTTGCAAGATAGGATCAAGAACACAAATATATTCATGAAAACATAATAGGTTCAGATCTGAAATCATGGCACTCGGGCCCTAGTGACAAGCATTAAGCATAGCAAAGTCATAGCAACATCAATCTTAGAACATAATGGATACTAGGGATCAAACCCTAACAAAAATAACTCGATTAAATGGTAAATCTCATCCAACCCATCACCGTCCAGCAAGCCTATGATGGGATTACTCATGCACGGTGGTGAGCATCATGAAATTGGTGATGGAGGATGGTTGATGATGACGATGGCGACGGATTCCCCTCTCCGGAGCCCCGAACGGACTCCAGATCAGCCCTCCCGAGGAAGATTAGGGCTTGGTGGCGGCTCCGTATCGTAAAACGCGATGAATCCTTCTCTTTGATTTTTTCTCCCCGAACGTGAATATATGGAGTTGGAGTTGAGGTCGGTGGAGGTCCAGGGGGCCCACAAGGTCAGAGGGCGCGCCCCCACCCTTGTGGACAGGGTGTGGTCCCCCTTCGGTTGATTCTTTCGCCAATATTTTTTATTTATTCCAAAACTGATCTCCGTGAAGTTTCAGGTCATTCCGAGAACTTTTATTTCTGCACAAAAATAACACCATGGTAATTCTGCTGAAAACAGAGCCAGTCCGGGTTAGTTCCATTCAAATCATGCAAATTAGAGTCCAAAACAAGGGTAAAAGTGTTTGGAAAAGTAGATACGATGGAGACGTATCAACTCCCCCAAGCTTAACCCATTGCTTGTCCTCAAGCAATACAGTTGACAAACTAAAAATGATAAAAAAAACTTTTACAAACTCTGTTTGATCTTGTTGTTGCAAATATGTAAAGCCAGCATTCAAGTTTTTAGCAAAGTTATGAACTAACCATATTCACAATAACATTTAGGTCTCACATTTGCTCATATCAATGGCATAATCAACTAGCGAGCAATAATAATAAATCCCGGATGACAACACTTCCTCAAAACAACCATGATATGATATAACAAGATGGTATCTCGCTAGCCCTTTCTGAGACCGCAAAAAATAAATGCAGAGCACCCTTGAAGATCTATGACTGACTAGACATTGTAATTCATGGCAAAAGAGATCCAGTCACAGTCATACTCAATATCAATTAATAGCAATGCATACAAATGACAGTGGTGCTCTCTAACTGGTGCTTTTTATAAGAGAATGATGACTCAACATAAAAGTAAATAGATAGGCCCTTCGCAGAGGGAAACAGGGATTTGCAGAGGTGCCAGATCTCGAGTTTTTGAAATAGAGATAACTAATATTTTGAGCGGTATGCTTTCATTGTCAACATAACAATCAAGAGATCTCGATATCTTCCATACTACATACATTATAGGCGGTTCCCAAATAGAATTGTAAAGTTTATACTCCACCACCACCAACAAGTGCACTCCACGGTTCATCCGAAACAACGGGTACCGTCCAACTAACAACAGTCCTGGGGGAGTTTTGTTCGCAATTATTTTGATTTGATTTGAGCATGGGACTGGGCAACCCGGTTACCAGCCATTTTCTCGTGAATGATGAGTGGAGTCCACTCATCATGAGAATAATCCACCTAGCATGGAAGATATTGATAGCCCTAGTTGCTACATGAGCGATCCGAGCATACAAAACAGATTATCATTTGAAGGTTTAGAGTTTGGCACATGCAAATTTACTTGGAATGGTAGGTAAATATCACAAATAGGTAGGTATGGTGGACTCATATGGAACAACTTTGGGTTTATGGAAGTGGATGCACAAGCAGTATTCTCGCTTAGTACAAGTGAAGGCTAGAAAAAGACTGGGGAGCGACCAACTAGAGAGGGACAACAGTCATAAACATGCATTGAGATTAACCAACATTGAATGCGAGCATGAGTAGGATATAAGTCACCATGAACATAAATATCGTGGAGGCTATGTTGATTTTGTTTCCACTACATGCGTGAACATGTGCCAAGTCAAGCCACTCGAATCATTCAAAGGAGGATACCATCCTATCATACTACATCACAACCAGTTTACAAGCATGTTGGCATGCAAGGTAAACCGTTATAAACTCCATAAGTGTGAAGCAGCTCCGAAGACTACAGGAAGAAATCGTTGTCATACTATGTGAGCTTGAGACGTACTTCCCGCCCACGTTCTTTGACGTCATGGTGCATCTGTGTGTCCAAATCATGGACGACATCATCGACCTCGGGCCGACATTCCTGCACAGCATGATGATGTTCGAGAGGGTGAATGGGGTCATCAAAGGATTCGTTCATAACATGTCCCGTCCTGATGGGAGCATCATCCAGGGGTATTTGACGCATGAGTGCATCTCCTTTTGCGAGAATTATACAGGCGCTGGATACCCTGTCGTTGGTTTGCCCGTCAAGAAGCACGATGGGAAGCTCGAAGGAGATGGTCACAACAACGGCCGGAGGGAATTGCACGTGGACTACTCGGATCGACGGAGCGACTTTGACAGGGCTAACTTAGTAGTGCTACAACACCTAGCTGTGGTAGATGATTATGTGGCACGGCACAAAGAAAGCATCGCAAAGAAGTACCGTGATAAGGGGATGCTCAAGACGGACGATGAAGTTACTATAGAGCACAACACCACTTTCTTGTGTTGGTTCAGAGAGCAAGTTCTTGAAAAATCCCCCAAAAGAGGGCAGTTCGGACGGATTGCTCATACACGCCTTAGCAAATGGCTCCGCGCCCAAGCTCACGACCTATCAGTCATACGATATCAATGGGTACATGTTCTACACGGAGGCCAAAGACATGGACAGTGATTAACAGAACTCCGGGGTGACAATTGAATGTGTGACCGACGTCAACGACACAACTGAAAGATTCTACGAAAGGGTCGAAGAGATCTGGGAGCTTGACTATGCTGGAATGCACAATGCGACGATGTTCGGTGTCAGATGGGCCAAGGACGTCGTAAGAGAAAACAAGTATTTCACTACCATGTCTATACCCGACGCGAAGAGCACTCCCGTGAACGTTAACCTCATCGCCAAAAATGAGCCATGGGTACACGCTAAGCACGTGACACAATGCTTCTTCATAACCGACTCGGCCAATCCCAGTCGTGTTGTCGTGAGGAGATCCAAAAGGAGCATCGTCCGAATGGATGGAGTTGCCAACGAGGAAGACTAAGACCAATACGGCAACCCGATGAGGGAAGATGATGATGATGAAGCATATATGAAAAGAAGAATCAATACTACATTACCTAAGAAAGATCATACTCCATGGTTCCGGAAAAGTCACAAGGAGGGGCTCAATTATTCGGCAACAAACAAGAAAGGGAAGAAGCTCAATGTGAAACTTCATCGACGTAACTGAGAAACTATCATTTATATATATGTATCTATTTTGTGTACGCACTTAAGTAACCGTTATCGGTCAACTGATATGTTACCACCACATGCATGGTTCCGGTGATATTCACGCAGTGTGGGACAGGGAGACGCCGTCGTCGGGAGAAAAACAAAAAAATAAAAACAAAAGAGAGAAAGCAATACAAAAGAAAAAGAAAAGTAAGCAGAAAAGAAAAGGAAAATAATAAAAGAAAAGAAAACTAAAAACTAGAAAAGGAAAATAATAAAAAGAAATGAAAAATAGCGGTAGCGCTGGGTTAGGAACAGTTAGCAGTAGTGCTACTGCTATTTGTATTCCAGAATTAAAAAATTAAAAATTGGAACAGTTAGCAGTAGCGCTTGTTTAGGATCCAGCGCTATAGCTAAGATAGCTATAGCGCTTGTTTCCAAACCAGCGCTACTGCTATGTTGAGTTAACCCCGCGCCTCACGGGCTCGAAATTTCACCAAGTCTCATCCCCCCAATCTCCACCTCCCCCCCTCTGTCGCGGCCATCGCCCATGTGCCCGCCGTCGACGCCCTCGACCTCGCCGCCGCCGGCCGTCGCCCCTGCGCCCGCCCTCGACCTCGCTGTCCGTCGCCCTGCGCCCGCCCTCGACCTAGCCACCGCCGCCCTTGACCTCGCCGCCGCCATCCTCTCCACCGCCTTCGACCTCGCCGTCGCTGCCCTCTCCCCCGCCCCGTAAGCCTCTCCCTCTCCTCTCCCCTGCCCTCCTCTCTCTCTCTCTAATTTGAACCCTAGCCTAGCAATTTAGTCTAGGGCAATTTAGTTTAGGGAAATTTAGCAAATTTATTTTAGTGCAATCTAGCAATTTAGTTTAGGGCAATTTAGTTCAGGGTATATAAAATACCTATAAATAAAAAATAGTAGCAAATTGCACTAAACTAAAAAGCAAATATTTATAAAAAAACAGTAGCTAAAATTTACAAAAAAACAGTAGCTAATTAGTTTTTGTAGGTATATAAATTAGCTATAAAAATAGTAGCTAATTAGGACAGTAGCTACAATTTTTTTAGCAAATGAGCAAATTTAGCTAATTAGGGTAGTAGCTAAAATACCTATAAATAAAAAATAGTAGCAATTTTTTGTAGAAAATTAGGGCAGTAGCTAAAATACCTATAAATTAGGGCAGTAGCTAAACTACGGCCAATTTTTATAAAAAATAGTAGCTAATTAGGGCAGTCGCTAAAATACCTATAAATAAAAAACAGTAGCAAATTTTTGTGGCAAATTAGTAAATTAGTTTAGGGCAAACTAGTAGCAAATTTGGTTATTAGTTTAGGGCAAACTAGTAGCAAATTCTTGGGGTGGAATGTTTAATGAGGTCATTTCACTCTATGTACTTGCTTGAATGATATATGCCATTGATGTTATATGATTTTGCAATGTTGGTTGAATGTCGAAAAAAATCTGAGTGGCCTATGTTTTGCTAGAATGTTGATTCATTTCCATTCCGGCAAATTTCAGGCGCTCCATATGTCCACTTTTTAGCAAAGGTCATGCCGAAAATTTCCGTGATTTTCGGCATGACTTGTGCTAGAAACTAGGACATGTGGAGTACCCGAGATTTGCCGGAAGGGGAATGAATCAACATTCCGACCAAATATAGGCCCCTTTTTTCTCTTCATTATATCTTTTATTTATAATTATCGAATAGGAAACATGTCTACCGACGTCGAAGCCGGGGGTTCTGCTCGCCTCGCAGTAGACCCCATCGAGGCAGCAAATCACTATTTCGATTACCTGGACGAACACCAGATGGGTTTGCATGGTGGCGGCAGTGGCACCAACCCCGATACCGATGCCGACACTGGCACCGACACCACCCCTGAGACCAGCAACAATGATGTCGTAGCCGGTAAAGCACCAAAGAAGAAGAGGTCACGAAGACCAAACGAGCTTGGCATCGGAAAAATTGTGGTCACGGAGATGCACCCCAAGAAGTTAGAGCCAACGGTGCCGGAGGAAGTGCGCTCGTGCCGGGGCAATCAACTTGGATGCATCCTCAGGGAAACCGCCAACATCAACGACGAGAGGTTGAAGAAGATACCACATATGGAGCACATGCTCCTAAAGAAGTTGCACAATAGGTTCCTGTTCCCCGGCCGGGATGAAGGCAATTATAAAGAGCCGTGGGACGACGTCGCCATGACAAAGATAACGACAAGGCGATGGTGACGTTCACCAATGACTTGTCCTCCTAGAAAGTTCGGGTGAAAAAAGCGATTGCGAAGAATGAACCGTGGTCCAAGATTCATGCTGACAATCCGTCCCTAAAGGAAGAGGACTTTGAAAAATTCAAGGAGACTTGTGCTAAAGAAGAAGTTAAGGCAAGGTCGGAGAAAATGAAGGCGCTCCAGGCCAAGAACACGCCTCCCTACCGCCTCGGAAGCCGTGGTTACGAGGGGAAGAGGCACGTATGGGCTAAGGAGGATGCCGTACGGGAAAATCACGGAATTCCAGACCCCTTGGCGGAGTTCACCGACCCACTGGAGCATGACTGGATCAGGGCCCGGTACAAGTGGGACAAAGTCAAAAAGATCTTTTACACGAACCCAAAAACGAGGGAGTTCATGAGACTTCTGGTAATTGTTATATTACCACATTATCATATTAGCTTCCAATCAATTCGACTACAAGTTTTGTCACATTAGTAAACCATCCACATTCCTTTTGCAGAAAGAGTAGCACCAAAAGGTAGCCGAAAGCGATGAGTCGTCACAGTCGTCGGCGAGGCCCAAGTGGGACAACCCATTCAACCGGGCCCTGAACATGCTGAAAAAGGTCCCGGTGGACAAGCTGCCGTCCTATGGACGTGTGCACGGCGTCGGAGATGGCGCCTCGTGGAATACATGCTACCGGTAGGAGCCAGAGGAAAGAAGGAAGAGACGGTTGGTCGTCACTCAGCAGACCATCGATGAGAAGGTTGCGATTGTGGTCAATAAGACCAAGGCCGAGACCAAAGAAGAGTTGGTCGGGCTAGTCAATGTAGCAGTTACTGACGCGGTGGTCAGCTTGATTCCGGCAATTTTCGATTGGTCAAAGAACAATCCAAATGTAGGGTCGGAGGACTTTCCCCTTCCCAACATTGCCGGGACCAATTCGGCGAACACCACAACACCAGCACCTGCTCAAGAAACCGCAAAAGGTCCCGCTCCTGTTCATAGCAGCCCGACCTCCATCTATGGCATGCTCGGCGGGCCTTCATCGCTGGCTGAGCTCGACGCCCTCACGGTAATTACGCATTGATGTCGCTTGAAGCTGCGTCGGTATTCCCCAAAGAGGAAGGGATGATGCAGCACAGCGGCGGTAGGTATTTCCCTCATATATGAAACCAAGGTTATCGAACCAGTAGGAGAACCAAGCAACACAACGTAAACAGCCCTTGCACACAAATAACAATACCTCGCAACCTGACGTGCTAAAGGGGTTGTCAATCCCTTTCGGGGTACGGTGCCAGAAATTGCGTGTTGATGGGAGAAAGTTGTAATATATTGAAATAAATAGATCGCAAATAAAAGAAAGTGCAGCAAAGTATTTTTGTATTTTTTGTTTAATGGAACTGAATAAAAAGTGCAAATAAAATAGATCGCAAGGCAAATATATGAGAAAGAAGACCCGGGGCGTAGGTTTCACTAGTGGCTTCTCTCGAGAAAGATAACAAACGGTGGGTAAACAAATTATTGTTGGGCAATTGATAGAACCTCAAATAATTATGATGATATCCAGGCAATGATCATTACATAGGCATCATGTCCAAGATTAGTAGACCGACTCCTGCCTACATCTACTACTATTACTCCACACATCGCCCGCTATCCAACATGCATCTAGTGTATTAAGTTCATGGAAAAATGGAGTAATGCAATAAGAACGATGACATGATGTAGACAAGATCTATCTATGTAGAGATAGACCCCATCGTTTTATCCTTACTAGCAATGATACGTACGTGTCGTTTCCCTTTCTGTCACTGGGATCAAGCACCGTAAGATCGAACCCACTACCGGGCACCTCTTCCCATTGCAAGATAAATAGATCAAGTTGGCCAAACAAAACCCAAATATCGGAGAAGAAATACGAGGCTATAAGAGATCATGCATATAAGAGATCAAATAAACTCAAATAACTTTCATGGATATAAAAAGATATGACTAATCATAAACTCAAAGTTCATCAGATCCCAACAAACACACCGCAGAAAGAGTTACATCATATGGATCTCCAAGAGACGATTGTATTGAGAATTCAGCGAGAGAGAGGAAGCCATCTAGCTACTAACTACGAACCCGCAGGTCTTCAAAGAACTACTCACGCATCATCAGAGAGGCACCAATGGAGGTGGTGAACTCCATCCGAGATGGTATCTAGATTGGATCAGGTGGTTCTGGACTCTGCGGCGGCTGGATGAATATTTCATCGACTCCCCTCGGGTTCTGGGATTTTTTGGGTATTTATAGAGCAAAGAGGCGGTCCAGGGGGCACTCGAGGTGGGCACAACCCACCAGGGTGCGCCTGGGCCTCCTGACGCGCCCTGGTGGGTTGTCCCCTCCTCGGGACTCCCCCCAGGTGCAACCAGGGCCCAATATCTTCCTTTTGGTCCATCAAAAATCTCTGTAAAGTTTCGTGGCATTTGGACTCTGTCTGATATTGATTTCCTACGATGTAAAAAATATGCAGAAAACAACAACTAGCACCTGGAACTATGTCAATAAGTTAGTACCAAAAAATGATATAAAATGACTATAAATGATTAAACATCCAAGATTGATAATAAAACAACATGGAACAATCAAAAATTATAGATACGTTGGAGACGTATCAGCATCCCCAAGCTTAACTCCTACTCGTCCTCGAGTAGGTAAGTGATAAAAACAGAATTTTTGATATGGAGTGTTGTTTATCATGTCATATCATATTCTTTTCTTTATGGCATGGAAATTTGGACTTTTATGTGATTCAAAGCAATAGTCTAGTTTTGACATAATAATTTAGGTACTCAAGCATATCAACAAGCAACCATGTCTTTCAAAATATCAACGCTAATATAAGTTATCCCTAGCCCATCATGCTCAAACATTGATCCATTCATGAAACACACTCGAATATTAGCTACACCCAATACTTAAGTACGATCATATTGCCTCTTAGTTGGTGCTTTTATAAGAGAAGGTGGAGACTCAAATAAAAATTGCATAAAGTAAAAGAAAGGCCCTTCGCAGAGGGAAGTAGGGATTTGTAGAGGTGCCAGAGCTCAAGGCGAGAAAAATAGAGATAAAAACATTTTGGGAGGTGTATCCATCCCACCAACGAAAACGACTTAGAGTTCCGAACATTTTCCATGCTAATAGGCGGTTCCCAAACAAAAAATAAAGTTTATTCCTTTTTCCACCATTCTTTCACTTTCCATGGCTAGTCGTATCCACGGGTGCCTTCCATACCAACACTTTCCAAGAAATTTATTATTTGACAACATAAAGTAAATTCATTTTGGGCGATTTGATTATTTGCCACCAGTTACTTTGGACTTTGACATTTTGCCACTCGTTACATTGAAATTGATCTGGTGACACTTCTTAGTTTGCACTTTAATTTTTTGCCACTTTTCAACACAAAAACAATCTATGTAAATGATAGACAAAACAACTCCACAAAACAGAGGACAAAACTACCCTTTTACCTGTTTGACTGCACGACCTCCTCCAAATCGGGATGAGCCCCAACTTATAATTCAGGTGCCGTCGTCGCCCCTGTTGCGCCCGGGCAGCCGCTACAGAGAGGACCTATGCGGTGCCGAGCGCACCGCAGCGGCTAGGGAGCGCCGACGAGTGCTTCAGGATGCCGCCGAGCCGCTCAACCACTTCCACCCGCCGCCCCCTGCTACTTAGTTCGCCAGTGACACCCGCTTGCCCCATGCTGCCCTTCCTCATCTGCGTACTAGTGCTACAGCAGTAGCTACTGGTCGTCGCCGCCGCACATAGTGTTGTTGGTGCTGCCCACGTCTAGTGCCTCCGCACTGGCCGGCCGCATAGACTCTTGTGCTCTGAACAAATGGCAGCTGATGCGATGCATAATCCTGACTCTTGGAGCGGGAGCAATCACTGATGTGTATTAGCGTAAAAAAGATCCTTCGTTTGCTATCATAGAAGAATCGACCAGCTGCTTGCATGCTCGCCATGCTCCCAAGGAATAATCAGTAGCAGTTCTGACAGGAAAACAGTAAGAGCTCGTCCGCGTGCTCGGCCAATCGAGAACATGGGCAAATTCAGTATTTCACGTGGGTAATGGCAAATTCTCAAAGTGCCAACTAAGAAGTGGCAAAATATCAATTGCAAAGTAAACAGTGGCAAATTATCAAAGTCCCAAATAAGTGGTGGCAACAAATCAAAATCCCCATTCATTTTTGCATTTCGGGACTGGGCATCCCTAAAACCTTTGCCTTACTCTCGTGCAATGACAAGTGAATAAACACTCATCGTGAGAATAACACATCCAGCATGGAAAATATTTTCATGTGTTGCTTTTCATAAGCTCAAACAAATATAAGTGAAGATCGTGAGCATACAATTTTTTATTTCTCTGAAAATAATTTAAGTGAAGCAAGAGAGAATTTCTTTAAAATTTTACTAACTCTCAAATAAATCTAAGTGAAGCAAGAGAGCACTTCTTTAAAAATACTAAGCACACCATGCTCAAAAATATATAAGTGAAGCACTAGAGCAAGTCCTAGCTCATAAAAGATTTAAGCGAAGCACAAAGAGCAATTCTAACAAGTCATGACATAAATTTGGCTTTCTCAAATAAGTTTGTTCAGCAAGGATTTATGACTTAAAACACAAAATAAAACAAGCAAATACTCTGTCATACAAGACGCTCCAAGCAAAACACATAACATGTGACGAATAAAAATATAGCTTCGAGTAAAATACCGATAGTTGTTAGAAGAAAGAGGGGATGCCACTCGGGGGCATCCCAAGCTTAGTTGGTTGCTCATTCTTGGATAATAGCTTGGGATGCCGGGGCATCCCCAATCTTAGGCTCTTCTATCCTTCTTTCATCCATCGTAAGATAACCCAAAACTTGAAAACCTCAATCACACAAAACTCAACAAAACCTTCATGAGATCCGTTAGTATAAGAAAGCAAACCACTACTATAAGTACTGTATCAAACCAATTCATATTTTGTTTTTGTATTATATCTACTGTATTCCAACTTTTCTATGGCAAAAACTCATCAAAGAAAACCATAGAGCCATCAAAATAAGCACACCTTTTTAGGGAGTGTGCTTGGGTTCAGATTAATGGAGGGGACACTGCCCTCATGTGGTCAGATAACCTGCAGCTTGATGGTCAGGTGTCTAGCCTTCAACTCAGATTTCCCAGGCTCTATTCCTATGTTAAGGACCCCTGGATCACTATTCATGAGTTCTTGGACTCTCAGGATATGTTCCAGCACTTCCACCTTCCTTTGTCCAGCTAGGCTTTTGATGATCTGACTACTCTCCAGTCCATGTTGGGTGGCCTCAATAGAACACCTGGGTCTAAGGATATTTGGTTTTGGAAGGGAACTGCCAAGGGATACTCACCAAAGTTGTTTTACTCACATACTTTTGCATCAGAATCCTTTAACCCTTTGACAGCTTGGATCTGGAAGTCCTCCTGTACAATGAAAATCAAAGTTTTTGCTTGGATGCTTATTATGGACAGGTTGAACACCAAGGACATGGTGGATAGGAGGCATTAGCATTTGGAGGATGGAGTAAACTGTGTCCTTTGTCCTTTGCAGACTAGGGAAACAAGGGATCATCTGTTCTTTAATTGCAACTTTAGTGTCAGAGTTTGGAACTATCTGCAAATTGATTGGTCATCTGGTGACTCCATGGCTCATTTGGTTATTAATGCTAGCAGGAGTTTTAGGAAGCCCTTCTTCACCGAAGTGGTGTTCATTGCTTGCTGGAATATCAGGATCATCAGGAACGCTAAGGTCTTCAGGCATGAGAGAGCTAGATTCAATAAATGGAGAAGTGCATTCTTCCATGACATCAGCTTAATGCAATATAGAGTGAAAGCTGCCTACAAAGATGATCTCCTCCGCTGGATTTCATTTCTGCCACCTTGAGGCCAATAGTCTGTATCTCTCAACTTGTTAGTTCTCCTTCTTCCCCTAGCTTACTTTGATTACCTCTTGTAATCCCCCATTATGCTTGTACTGGCTCTCTTTTTATCAATAAAGTTTTGATATGTTGTGGGGGTTTCCCCTACAGTTCCCAGTCAAAAAAAATAAGCACACAACACAAAGAAAACAGAATCTGTCAAAAAAGAACAGTCTGTAACAATCTGACTATTTCTAATACTTCTGTTACTCCAAAATTCTGAAAAAATAGGAAGACCAGGGTAATTTGTATATTAACCTTCTACAAAAAGAATTGACATTTTATCACGTTCTGGTGATTTTTAACAATTGTTTTCATAACTGCATAAGTTTCTGTTTTTCAGCAAGATTAAACAATTATCACCCAAGAAGATCCTATAGGCTTTACTTGGCACATACACTAATTAAAACACAAAAAACACAATCATAACTGTAGCATAATTGTGCTAACACTCAAGAACAGAAAGCAAAAAGCAAAAATAAATTTTATTCATTGGGTTGCCTCCCAACAAGCGCTATAGTTTCACGCCCTTAGCTAGGCATAAAGCAAGGATCTAAGTTTTGCCATCTTTGGTTCTAGATCCATAAGATAACCTCATGATTGATTTATATGGTGGCCTGATTTTTGTTCTAGGAAAGTGTTCCATACCCTTCCTCAAGGGAAATTGGAACTTAATATTGCCTTCTTTCATATCAATCACGGCACCGATGGTGCATAAAAACGGTCTACCAAGAATAATTGGACAAGACGGATTGCAATCAATATCAAGAACACTAAAATCTATGGGCACATAATTCCTATTTGCAAGAATAAGAACATCATTAATTCTTCCCATAGGCTTTTTAATAGTAGAATCCGCCAAGTGCAAATTCAAAGAACATTCTTCAAGATTGGTAAGACCAAGCACAACACATAAAGATTTCGGAATTGCGGAAACACTAGCACCCAAGTCACACAAAACAAAACACTCATAATTTTTAATCTTGACTTTGATAGTGGGTTCCCATTATAGCATCATAGCATCTAATTCCAACTTTTCTTCCAAAGCTTTCATCATAGCATCAACAATATGTTTAGCAAAAGCTTTATTTTGTTCATAAGCATGGGGTGAATTTATCATGGATTGCAACAAGGAAATACGATAAATCAAAGAGCAACTATCATAATTAATGTCTTTGTAATCCAAAAGAGTGGGTGCATCACTAGCTAAAGTTTTGACCTCTCCAAACCAACTTTCATCAATTTTCTCAATAAGATTTTCACCCTCGAAATATTGGGACGCCTTCTACCTAAAGTTGACACTTCTCCAGTACCTTTCTCATCAATCTTAACCTTACTAAACAAGGAATCAATAGAAGAAACACCAATCATTTTATGATCTTCATCACTTTTACGAAAGTAATCACTAGAGAACGCTTTTTTCTAAAAATTCTCTTTTAGCTCTAAGCATAGCGGTTCTTTTCTTACTTTCATCCATAGAAACATAAAGAGCTTTAATTGATTCATCAACTCTACGCACAAAAAATTTCAACTTGAGATTTTCCACATCAAGAGAGATTCTATCAACACTTCTATACAAATCATCAATCTTATTCAACTTTTCTTCTATAGAAGTGTTGAAAACTTTTTGTGTGTTGATAAATTCTTTAATATTATTCTCAAGATCAGAGGTGTTCATATTATTATTATAAGATTGATTTCCATAGGAATTACCATAATTATTAGAGGAATTACTAGGAAAAGGCCTAGGATTAAAATTACCTCTATAAGCATTGTTGTTGAAATTATTTCGAGAGATAAAATTCACATCTATGGGATCACTATTTTGCTCAATCAAAGTAGACAAAGGCATATCATTAAAATCAATAGGAGCACTTTTACTAGCAACCAATTTCATAAGAGCATCAACTTTATCACTCAAGAAGAAATTTCTTCAGCCGAATTAACCTTTTTACTAGTAGGAGCTCTTTCGGTATGCCATTGTGAATAATTTGCCATGATATTATCAAGCAATTTGGTGGCTTCACCCAAAGTAATTTCCATAAAAGTTCCACCCGCGGCGGAATCTAAAAGATTATGAGAAACAAAATTCAACCCTGCATAAAAAAATTGTATGATCATCCAAAGATTTAACCCATGGGTTGGGCACTTCCTTAGCATCATTTTCATCCTTTCCCAAGATTGTGCAACATGCTCATGTTCAAGTTGCTTGAAATTCATGATCTGGGTTCTAAGGGAAATAATTTTTGTGGGAGGAAAATACTTAGTGATAAAAGCATCTTTGCACTTATTCCAAGAATCGATACTATTGTGAGGCAAAGAAGAAAACCAAATTTTTGCAGAATCACGCAAAGAAAACGAAAATAATTTCATCTTCACCACATCATTGTCCACATCTTTTTCTTTTGCATATCACATAATTCCACGAAGGTATTAAGATGGGACGCGGCATCCTCATTAGGAGTACCAGAAATTTGATCTTTCATAACAAGATTCAGCAAAGCAGTATTAATATCACCAGACTCTGCACTAGTGGCGGGAGGAGCAATCGGAGTGCCAAGAAAATCATTGATGTTGGTATTTGAGAAATCACATAACTTGGTGTTCGCTTGAGTCAAGATGACCACACAACAAGATTGCACTAAAAAACAGATCCGGCAAGAAAATGACGAACGGAAAAGAGGGGCGAATAAAACGGCAAATTTTTGTGAAGTGGGGGAGAGGAAAACGAGAGGCAAATGGCAAATAATGTAAATTGCAAGGAGATGAGATTTGTGATTAGGAACCTGGTATATGTTGAAGATCCACCCTGGCAACGGCACCAGAAATTCCTTTTGATGTCACTTGAAGCTACGTCAGTATTTCCCCAAAGAGGAAGGGATGATGCAGCACAGTGGCGGTAGGTATTTCCCTCAGATATGAAACCAAGGTTACCGAACCAATAGGAGAACCAAGCAACACAACGTAAACATCCCCTGCACACAAATAACAACACCTCGCAACCCGACGTGTTAAAGGGGTTGTCAATCCCTTTCGGGGTACGGCGCCAGAAATTGCGTGTTGATGGGAGAAAGTTGTAATAGATTGAAATGAATAGATTGCAAATAAAATAAAGTGCAGCAAAGTATTTTTTATTTTTGGTTTAATATATCTGAATAAAAAGTGCAAATAAAATAGATTGCAAGGCAAATATATGAGAAAGAAGACCCGGGGGCCGTAGGTTTCACTAGTGGCTTCTCTCGAGAAAGATAGCAAACGGTGGGTGAACAAATTACTGTTGGGCAACTGATAGAACCCCAAATAATTATGACGATATCCAGGCAATGATCATTACATAGGCATCACGTCCAAGATTAGTAGACTGACTCCTGCCTACATGTACTACTATTACTCCACACATCGACCGCTGTCCAGCATGCATCTAGTGTATTAAGTTCATGGAAAAATGGAGTAATGCAATAAGAACGATGACATGATGTAGACAAGATCTATCTATGTAGAGATAGACCCCATCATTTTATCCTTAGTAGCAACGATACATACATGTCGTTTCCCTTTCTGTCACTGGGATCAAGCACCGTAAGATCGAACCCACTACCGGGCACCTCTTCCCATTGCAAGATAAATAGATCAAGTTGGCCAAACAAAACCCAAATATCGGAGAAGAAATACGAGGCTATAAGAGATCATGCATATAAGAGATCAAAGAAACTCAAATAACTTTCATGGATATAAAAAGATATGACTGATCATAAACTCAAAGTTCATCAGATCCCAACAAACACACCGCAAAAAGAGATACATCATATGTATCTCCAAGAGACCATTGTATTGAGAATTCAGCGAGAGAGAGGAAGCCATCTAGCTACTAACTACGGACCCCGAAGGTCTACAAATAACTACTCATGCATCATCGGAGAGGCACCAATGGAGGTGGTGAACCCCATCAGAGATGGTGTCTAGATTGGATCTGGTGGTTCTGGACTCTGCGGCGGCTGGATGAATATTTCGTCGACTCCCCTAGGGTTCTGGGATTTTTGGGGTATTTATGGAGCAAAGAGGCGGTCCGGGGGCACCTGAGGTGGCACAACCCACCAGGGCGCGCCTGGGCCTCCTGGCGCGCCTTGGTGGGTTGTCCCCTCCTCGGGACTCTGCCCAGGTGCAACCAGGGCCCAATATCTTCCTTCTGGTCCATCAAAAATCTCCGTTAAGTTTCGTGGCATTTGGACTCCGTCTGATATTGATTTCCTGCAATGTAAAAAACATGCAGAAAACAACAACTGGCACTTGGCACTATGTCAATAGGTTAGTACCAAAAAATGATATAAAATGACTATAAAATGATTATAAAACATCCAAGATTGATAATAAAACAACATGGAATAATAAAAAATTATAGATACGTTGGAGACATATCACGCGTTATACCCTTTTCATCAGCATGTCTATAGTCTTCCGTTTCAGTTGCCTTTCGGATGTTTGATGTTGCAGTCATGTCTTCTTCGTAGGCCGATACCCCATGCACCCTACTGTACGACATCAAGGGTCAGAAGGTGGCTGTGGGAAAGGCAACTATCGTGAAGCCGAAAGATAGCATGTTCCACAACCGAGAGATTCCCGATGGCGTCTTCAAGGTTAACGTGGCCAGTGTCTTAGCGGGCTTCGAGGATTTGCCTCCTCCGGTACTAGTCGATGACGACGGGACCCCCCCCCCCCCGAGGATTGGCGCATGCAAGAGCTGGTTCTTGCCTTGGCCGAAGTCTCTTCTTCGTCTCGAGGCGCCCAGTATCACACCAACGCCACCTTCTCAAGAAGGTATGAACACCACCCCACCTAGCAAATTACATGCACATTTCGTGGTGGGTGATAGCGGATGACGCGAGGAGAGCCTCCATTAGTGTCAGATCATGTCGCCCCCGCTGTCGAAGAAGCAAATGTTCATGATGACATGGAGGAGGATGATGATGACCCAGACAAGTATTTCAATACCGCCTATGTTGATGGAAGATTGATGGCTCATGACGATGAAGACTCAGGCTATGAGCGTGGAGGTGATGACTTGATGCTGCCTGATTTGCCAGAGCCGGAACGTCCTAAGGCGGAATGCAAAAAGTCTCTCTTCAAGAGATCCTCGCAGGATACGCCTCCAGCTGCCACCTCTACCCAACAAACCCCCGAGGCCCATCCACTTATTAGCCCGACGACACTGGGGGTGGTGGTTAGGGAAGGTATGGTGGGCTCACTACCGCCACCCGCCAAGAAGCAAAGGAGGAGACCGGACAGGAAAGGCCCTAAAGGCGCCAGAGCTGCTTCAAGCAGCCAGCCGCCTCTGAAGCCCCGGGTGGTAGACAGAATACCTGTTGAAGGTGCGAAGAGTTTCCACGTCGCGGGCGAGCCGATCCTACCTGCCAAAGCGCTAGAGCACATACTGAACAATGATCTAAAGAGACTCCATGAAGATGTGATGGCCAGAGAGAAAAGCCTTCTGATCACAGAAAAACCAGGATACCCGCTTTACGCGGCTCAGGTGCCAGGTGGGAAGTTGTACGTCGAGACCTGGCCCACGAATTAGTTCATCCTGTGATTTGACTACATCTATGACATGTTCCACATGACCAAGCTGGATTTCCAGTTCATCCGCATGTATGTGTTGTATCTCAACTACTTCATCAGGATCGAGAACATAAAATATATCTGCGTCGCGGACCCGTACTATATGCACGAGAGCTTCTTGGCAGTTTGCAAATAGCACCGTGACTATGCGAGCAAGTACCTCGGCGAATTCATGATCGCTAATAAGGACAAGGAAGCGATTCTCCTGCCTTATCATCCCATGTAAGTCATCCGCGCATATCCTTTCGTAAGTGTTAATCATTCCTTTGCAAGCATGGAGGCTAATTTGAGGTGTACTTATTTTGCGCAGCGGGGGCGGTGCCGTGCTCATCGTTCTGTACCCGGAATACTCCCATGCTATGTACTTGGACTCATCGAAGAACCTCAAGAAAAAAGATTACACACACGTAAAGAGTGTTCTCGATAGTGCCCTGTTAACCTTTAGCCTGTCTGGTGGATATATCAAGGTGAAAAGGCACAGGAAGAATGGGTTGGTTTTCTGCCATAAGATCAACTTCTGCTGCATCCAGCAACCACACACCAGTAAGGTTGATGGATTCTACCTCATGCATCACCTGCTCGAGTATAGAAGGGATAATTAACGCCTTCGCATGCCAGCTACTACCGAAGATGCCGAGATTGTCAGCTGGACCACAAGCATAGGAAAGACACCGGATCATCGAATCCGAGCTGAGTTTTATCACGTACAGTGTGAACTTGCCCAAGTGATGATGAAGCAGGTCCTCGAACCAACGGGGGTGTTCTACCATCCGCCAATCACACGGGCTGATGTCCGAGCACTGCTACTCGCTCAGCGACTGGACCTGAAGCCTTTCAAGAAGCTCGGGTGCTTCCTCCCTGACTATGAAGATTGGACTGCCGACATGGAGGACTGATTGTCGATGACAATGTGTCACTATTGTCTTTCTATCGCAAAACTTTGAATTTATGCACGGTGAAACTATGTGATGTAATTAAACCGCGTGGTCCTGAACTAGCGTAGATCGCTCTAGTTAATTAGTTTGGGTATGAGGAACTTTGTCATTTATGTTTACTATTGGTTGCTTGTATTTTGCTAATTATGCCTCTTTCATTTCTTAAGTACATTATGTTGAATATCATCATTGAATTCATCAACTGGCGATGCAGGTACATAGATCAAAGATGGCGAAGGACTACTACACCGTGTTCGTTGGGAGGGTTCCAGGAGTCTACGACCACTGGCCAGATGCTCAGGACCAGGTGTACAGGTACCCGGGTGCTAGCCACAGAGGGTTCGACAGCGGAGCTGAAGCGGAAAGTAGTTACTTGAGGTGGACACTCCGGCATGAGCGAGGGCGGGACCGCCGGTGCCTCAAGTACTACATAGTCGCGCTCTTGCTCATGCTGATTGCTCTTCTCTTCTACATCATGGTTTAGATAGAGATTATGAAACTTGTGTGTGTGTGCCATGACCATGCAGTTGCACTTATTCGAGACATGACATGATCACTTGTGTATCGCTATTTTCAAGATGTGATGATATTTGTGTTGATGGTATGACGAGACTACTGTATGTCTATGATATGATGAGAATAGTGTATGTTTAGTATGATCTGGAACTACTGTATAGAGCATGTATAAATACATCACAAATACGTAGAGGGGGTGCAAATCTGTGAAAGCAGGAATATTAGCAGTAGCGCTGGAAGGCATCTACTAGAAGCACTGGATTAGCAGCAGCGCTTCATTTGCACAAGTGCTACAGATAGTTATCAGTAGCGCTAGTCCGGGCAGAGCTACTGCCAACAATACTTACTAGTAGCGCTGCCCATACCAGCGCTACTGCTACAACTTAGCTGTATTGCGGTAGCAGTAGCACTGGACCCAGCGCTACTCCTATGTATATTTCAAGCGCTACTACTAGGGTTTTCCCTAGTAGTGTTGGATATCGTCATAACTTTGCACTTTTCTATCAATTGCTCGACAGTAATTTGTTCACCCACCGTATTATTTTCCTTCAAGAGAGAAGCCTCTAGTGAAACCTATGGCCCCCGGGTCTATTTTCCATCATATATTTTTAGATCTATAAATAAAAAAACCAAAAATACCTTGTTGTGATTTATTTACTTCTATTTTATTTTAGATTTTAGTAATCTTTTATATCTCTCTACCAGATCTCATCCTTGCAAGTGACCGTGAAGGGATCGACAACCCCTTTATCGTGTTGGGTGCAAGCGTTTAATTGTTTGTGCAGGTGCATAGATTGGAGACTTGCATGTACCTCCTACTGGATTGATACCTTGGTTCTCAAACTAAGGGAAATACTTATCTCTACTTTGCTGCATCACCCTTTCCTCTTCAAGGAAAAAACCAACGCAAGCTCAAGAAGTAGCAGGAAGAATTTCTGGCGCCGTTGCCGGGGAGATTCTACATCAAGCCTACCAAGTACCCACCAAAAACTCTTATCTCTTGCATTTACATTATTTGCCATGTGCCTCTCGTTTTCCTCTCCCCCACTTCTAAAACTTTTTATAAAAACACAAAAATATTTGCCTTTTTTATTCGCCCTTCTTCCATTCGTCTCTTCATTTGCTTTTTGTTTGCTGTGTGTTAGATTGCTTGCTTTGTCACGATGTCTCAAGAAAATACCAAGTTGTGTGACTGATGACCCACAAGTATAGGGGATCTATCGTAGTCCTTTCGATAAGTAAGAGTGTCGTACCCAACGAGGAGCAGAAGTAAATGACAAGTGGTTTTCAGGAAGGTATTCTCTGCAAGCACTGAAATTATCGGTAACAAATAGTTATGTGATAAGATAAATCATAACGGGTAACAAGTAATAGAAGTAAACAAGGTGCAACAAGGTATCCCAATCCTTTTTGTAGCAAAGGACAAGCCTGGACGAACTCTTATATAAAGCAAAGCCCCCCAAGGACACATGGGAATTGTTGTCAAGTTAGTTTTCATCATGCTCATATGATTCACGTTTGTTACTTTGATAATTTGATATGTGGGCGGACCGGTGCTTGGGTGATGCCCTTCCTTGGACAAGCCTCCCACTTATGATTAACCCCTCTCGCAAGCATCCGCAACTACAAAATAAGTATTAAGGTAAACCTAACCATAGCATGAAACATTTAGAGACATTATAACCGAGCACTTTTGTTGCCCTCTCAGGCCATCAACATTTTTGACCGTCGGATCTCTGATATGAATATTTTCTGGCTGTCCAATCAACTTCGGGATGGAAGTCTCTAGGGCAGATACTCCCGTAAAAAATTCCGTCTTATATAGTTAACTGGGCCAATCAGGGCTTTCCGATTGCACTTGTTGCTTGGTTCCCCCATAGGGGTAGTCAGTACGTCTCCTTCCCCTTCTCTCCCTATCACAAAAGAATCCCAGGCGAGGGCGATCGCACCAAGCAGGCGTACGAAGACATCTTAACGGAGGCCCTGGATCCCCAGCCATGGATCTTCGTCGTCACGCTGGTGGTATTTACACCCCTTTCTCCTCCCGACCTCTCCTCTTCATCATGACCTGGATGGATCCTAGGTGCCCCGCCGCTACCCGTCTTTGATGTCCTCATGGCCGTCGTAGTATCCCCCCTTGCTTCTGACGTCATTAGCGTCCGCCGCTCGTTCGACCCCTCGGCTTCATCTCTTATCTCATGAACGCTGGGATGAAACCCCAGCCATGCCCTAGCGGCGGAGCAGCTTCCATTGCAATGGGCGTCTGCGCTGTTGCAAGTTGCAACCATCATATCTCGCTAGCCCAAGCTTAAAAGTACAGTGCTTGCATCACGGAGCTCAAGTCGCAGGGGCATCGCTGGCCATGTTGAGACTGATTATGGCCCCTTGAGTCCACATTGAGGTGTTGACGATAACAGCCACGGCAGTCGGTCGCAGATGAAGGAAATGAAACCCAATGAAGGGATCCTGTAAGTACATGGTACGCATCATGTCGAGAACATTTCTTTTGAAAAATCACATACAAAGGTTATCTTTTTTGTTCTTGATGTTTAATTAGTTCAGAGGATAAAGTTTGTAATTATGTACTTTACTTGAACTCTGCTCTTTTGCTATGTAGGTGGATCCTAGATGCTCTTTGATTTTTGCTCACTGCCTAAACTTAGCCTTTCATAAATGGGCACAGTTAACAACTTAACATTGCTAAATGAATTGCAAGGTCCCAAGGTCTGAGACAGTAGAATTGTTCTTATCTGATAACTAAATGAATTTTCAGGCCGTCTTTGACTACTGACAAGATTAATAGTACATGAGATGTATAATGTGAAAACTATATCATTGGAAGCTCCTTTCACATACGAATTTGACCGTATGCTTTGTGTAAGTAGTATGTCATATATTATTGCTCTAACATTTGGTCAAAGTTAGCCTCGAAAAATGCATTAGACCCTATATAGATGGAAGGAGGGAGTAGTTGTTATAGGCATATCTATCTCAAATATTGCCATTGAAATGTCTAACCAATGGCATAGCATTATTCTTATCAGTTTTTGTTAAAAAAGAGTCACTTGCAGTTTTCTTTGGGATAACGCCAGGGATGTAATACTACTAGCCAGACTATAGTTTAATTACTATTACTACCTAATTTGGCCAATCATACAATTATAGTTGGTTCTACCATACAATAATCAAACATTTATGTAGGAGAGTACATATACTCCCGTCTGGAAGTTTTGTTGAAAATGAAATCAAGACTCCTTGAGCATAATTGCTTTCTTCTGAAATTGATGGAGACATATACAGTTGTAGATTTTGGTCATTTTGCTTTGCTTATTGATTATTTATCTTTGACATGATTATTATCTGCAAGGGGTTAGTCAGACCATCTCTAAGATTACATGGGAGCTAATACAACGAACTTGCGCAAAATATAGGACACAACTCTTTAGGTTATCATGCTTGTCTCTGGATACTGCAATGTTCTTAATTTCATGTGGTAAATGAACTATTCTGAGAATCAAAACTGCAGCCCTTGTCATCGAAAAAAGGTGTTTTTGTCAATGCGAGCATTGGGTTGAAGTTTATCTGGAACAGGGCATTGTGGCACACGGTGCACTATCCTCTTCATCATGTTTGAGGGTGCCATCACGATATTTGAATTCACCTACACCGTTTACTTCATCTTAGATCTCCAATGAATTGCTCCATATATTACTGATATCCACAGTTTGACGACTTTTGAAAAATGTTAAGCTGCGCTTCTGTAATCTAGCGTCTTCCTCTATACTTCTATGAGTAATATATCTGAACATGGTTAATTGCTGGGCTAAAAAGTTTCAGTTGATTGCAACTGCTTCAGCGTAGAAAGAACAGGTCATATGCTACTTCAATCCTATGTGGGATTTTATTAATGTTGTTGTAGCTTGGAATTGTCTACTTAAGTCTCGTGATGCTACCATCCAGTTCTGAATTTGGTGAATACGTGCCTGTAGTAGTACAAATACAATCTCCTCATATGTCAGATTTTGATGTCCCCCTACGGCCTACCCTATGGGTAACTTATTGTTACAAGCAATCTCTATATAAAAGATTAGTCTCTCTCCCGGATGCCAACAAATCACATTCTCCCCTTTATATATATATACATAACTGAGTGGTTTAAGTGCACGACATTTGAATTGTATAGATTGACATTATATATCCATACATTTCTTTACTTGATCTCTCAAAGATTCAAGGCTTTTTAGGGATGGAGATGGGTCCGCCTCTGTCCACGAAGAGAAAATTACAAGAGGATGACTCTAAAGCATCAACCAGTTAGTATATTTTTCAGCTTTGCGGACGGATGTATGTTGTTGTAGTTGTCTATATCTGTCCGAGTTACAAGAGGATGACTCTAAAGCATCAACCAGTTAGTCAACATCTTTCCGAGCTATTTTTTTGTACAAAAACTAGATCTCAAGCTTTCAACCTTGTTCAGTTTCATGCATATATTCTGGTTTGCTTTTGTCAAAGAACAATTTTATTATAAGTTATATTTTAGACTTCCAACATTGTTTAGCTTCATGGATAAATTCATGTTTAGTTTTCTTATAGAATGATTCTCTTGTAGGTTAGATTTCAAAGCTTTCAAAATTGCTCAGTTTTATGCATAAACTCATGTACTAATCAAAATTGAGTCCAAGAAGAGCTTCAATGGTCTAGCCAAAGATCACCCTATTCCATTGCTCCTGAGGTGTAACGACTATTACATCATGCTATTTACATTGCCTCGATGTTTCATTGTTTTGAAATAGAACAGAATATGCCTATTTATTTTTAGAGATACCTACCATTTTATTGTAAAAATATACGGGCGCAGCAACGCGCGCCATCAATGATCTAGTATGCATCCAAACCAGCCCCTTATGAAGCAATGCATAAACTAGGGTTTAAGCTTCTGTCACTCTAGCAACCCATCATCTACTTATTACTTCCCAATGCCTTTCCCTAGGCCCAAATAATGGTGAAGTATCATGTAGTCAACGTTCACATAACAGCACTAGAGGAGAGACACCATACATCTCATCAAAATATCAAACGGATACCAAATTCACATGATTACTTATAACAAGACTTCTCCCATGTCCTCAGGAATAAACGTAACTACTCAGAAAGCATATTCATAATCATAATCAGAGGAGTATTAATTATCATTAAGGATCTGAACATATCATCTTCCATCGAATAAACCAACTAGCATCAACTACAAGGAGTAATCAACACTACTAGCAACCCACAGGTACCAATCTGAGGTTTTGGGACCAAGATCGAATACAAGAGATGAACTAGGGTTTGAGAGGAGATGGTGCTGGTGAAGATGTTGATGGAGATTGACCCCCTCTTGATGAGAGGATCGTTGGTGATGACGATGGCGATGATTTCCCCCTCCGGGAGGGATGTTTCCCTGGCAGAACAGCTCCGCCGGAGCCCTAGATTGGTTCTGCCCAGGTTCCGCCTCGAGACGGCGGCACTTCATCCCAAAACCTTCTCTCTGATTTTTTCCATGGTAAAAGACACCATATAGCAGATTATGGGCACCGAAGGCCTGCCAGGGGGCCCACAAGGTCGGGGTGCGCCCACGGGGGAGGGCGCGCCCTCCACCCTTGTGGCTGGTTGGTGGTCCCCCTCTGGTATTTTCTTCGCCCAATATTTTTTGTATATTCCAAAAACATGCTCTGTGAAGTTTCAGGACTTTTGGAGTTGTGCAGAATAGATCTATAATATTTGCTCCTTTTCCATCCCAGAATTCCAGCTGCCGGCATTCTCCCTCTTCATGTAAACCTTATAAAATAAGAGAGAAAAGGCATAACTATTGTGATATAATGTGTAATAACAGCCCATAATGCAATAAATATCAACATAAAAGCATGATGCAAAATGGATGAATAAACTCCCCCAAGCTTAGACCTCGCTTGTCCTCAAGCTAAAGCCGATATTGATAAATATGTCCACATGTTTAGAGATAGAGGTGTCGATAAAATAAAATACGGACATGAGGGCATCATGATCATCTTTAGAACACCAACATATAATGCCATATAATTTCTTATGATAAAGTAACAATTCATTCACAAGGTAAAGTATGAATCAGAAACTTCATTGGAAACTAACAAACTATGATCTCAATCATTGAAGCAATTGCAATTTATCATAACATCAGAAAGAGTCGAATAAGAGCTTTTGAGCAAGTCCACATACTCAACTATCATATAATCTTTCACAATTGCTAACACTCACGCGATACTTATGGGTACAAAGTTTCAATCGGACACAGAGAAAGATAGGGGCTTATAGTTTCGCCTCCCAACCTTTTACCTCAAGGGTAATGTCAACAATAATGCTTTATGATAACTTACATCCGAGTGGATATATATATCCGGATCTCTCCAACACACAGAGCTTGCCAAAGGAAAAAGTGTAAACGGGAAAGGTGAAGATTACCATGACTCTTGCATAAGGGTAGGAGATAAAAGTAAAAGATAGGCCCTTCGTAGAGGGAAGCAAAGGTTGTCATGCACTTTTATGGTTGATGCACAAAATCTTAATGCAAAAGAACGTCACTTTATATTGCCGCTTGTGATAAAGACCTTTATTATGCAGTCTGTCGCCTTTATTTCTTCCA
Source organism: Triticum aestivum (assembly GCF_018294505.1). Lineage (NCBI taxonomy): Eukaryota > Viridiplantae > Streptophyta > Magnoliopsida > Poales > Poaceae > Triticum > Triticum aestivum. The sequence goes on along the minus strand of NC_057808.1, from coordinate 334,072,220 downwards.
TATCACAAGTTCGTACAAAGCTTATTTTCTTCACACTAATAGATCATGCATATTTAAAGAGCAATTTTTATTACTTCCACCGATGACAACTTACTTGAAGGATCTTACTCAATCCATAGGTAGGTATGGTGGACTCTCATGGCAAAACTGGGTTTATGGATGTTTGAAAGCACAAGTAGTATCTCTACTTGGTGCAAAGAATTTGGCGAGCATGAGGGGGAAAGGCAAGCTCAACATGTTGGATGATCCATGAAAATATAACTTCTATTCAGATATAAGCAAACATAACTCATTATGTTGTCTTCCTTATCCAACATCAACCTTTTAGCATGTCATATTTTAATGAGTGCTCACAGTTACAAAAGATGTCCAAGATAGTATATTTATATGTGAAGCCTCTCTTTCTTTATTACTTCCTATTAATTGCAACAATGACCAAAACTAAGTTTGTCAACCTTCAATAACTTTTATTCATCATACTCTTTATATGTGAAGTCATTACTCTCCATAAGATCAATACATGAACTTTTTTATTTCTTTCTTTTTATTTAAATCCCTCAAGATCATGGAAAGAAAGCAAAGCCCTCAACTCAAAATTACTCTTTATTATATCTCTCACGGACTCAATTACATAGATAGAGCATAAAGCAAACTCAAAGCTAGATCATACTGAAACTTTATTCTACTAGATCAAGGCATAACCAAAATGATCGAACTAAGAGAAGCGATAAAGATAAAGATGTGATGGTGATACGATACTGGGGCACTCCCCCAAGCTTGGCAGTTGCCAAAGGGAGTGCCCATACCCATGTATTTAGATCTCTTTCTTCGGAGGTGGTGATGAAGGAGTTGTTGCATTTTTCTTCTCGAGCTTGCGTCTGAGGCTAAAATTTTCCTCCCTCAGATCTTCATTCTCGAGCTCGAGTTTCATTATCTTTTTGCATAATGCCGCCTTGCGAAAAATATGGTGGGATAGATTGGACCTTAGGGAGGCTTGACTTCTTGAACTCCACATGCATATCGCCAGGTTGAGGTAGTGGATAATCCTCTTCATCGGAGCTTGTCTCCTCCTTCCCCTTTGGTTCACAATCTTCTTCTTCCTCCATGGTCCAGCCATAATGTTCCACATCCCCATATGCTTTTGGGTTTGTGATATAATCAGCCATATAGCTCTCTCCCTTTGAATCCTAGGACGACATCTTGCTCCAAATTTGCTGCAGAAACAACTCAAAACGAAAACAGAGGATTTTGTCATGGTACGGTGGTCAAAACCTTCAGGAGATTATATAATGAATTTTTACCGACCAAAAGAAGTATCATGCAAGAAAACAGAGTCCGAGGGCACACGAGGTGGCCACAAAGTCGGGGGGCGCGCCTAGGGGGGTTGAGCGCGCCCTCCACCCTTGTGGCTGCCTCGTGTCTCTTTCGGACTACTTTTAATTTTCCTAATTTTTTAAATATTCCAAAACAGAGAAAAATTATCATTGGAAAGTTTTGGAGTCGGTTTACTTACCGTACCACATACCTATTCCTTTTCGGAGTCTGAAACATTCTGGAAAGTGTCCCTTATGTACTCCTCCGGTGTTACGGTATTAATTATATTGGTCTCAACGTTTATGGGAGTACCTGAGATATAATGTTTGATTCTTTGACTGTTTACCACCTTCGGATTTTTTCCTTCAGCATTGTTAATTTTTATGGCACCGAAACGATAGACCTCCTTGATAATGTAAGGACCTTTGATACGTCCATTTTGCATCATGCTTTGATGTTGATATTTGTTGCATTATGGGCTGTTATTACACATTATATCACAATACTTATGGCTATTCTCTCTTATTTTACAAGGTTTACATGAAGAGGGAGAATGCCGCCAGCTGGAATTCTGGGCTGGAAAAGGAGCAACTATTATAGACCTATTCTTCACAACTCCAAAAGTCCTGAAAATTCATGGAGATTATTTTTGGAATATATAAAAAATATTGGGCGAAGAAAGTACCAGAGGGGGCCACCAGCCAGCCACAAGGGTGGAGGGCGTGCCCCTGACCTTGTGGGCCCCCTGGCAGGCCTCTGGTGCCCATCTTCTGCTATATGGTGTCTTTTACCCTGGAAAAAATCATAAGGAAGCTTTCGGGATGAAGCGTCGTCGTCTCGAGGTGGAACTTGGGCAGAACCAATCTAGGGCACCCGCAGAGCTGTTCTGCCGGGGAAACATCCCTCCTGGAGGGGGAAATCATCGCCATCGTCATCACCATCGATCGTCTCATCGAGGGAGGGTCAATCTCCATCAACATCTTCACCAGCACCATCTCCTCTCAAACCCTAGTTCGTCTCTTGTATTCGATCTTGGTCCCAAAACCTCAGATTGGTACCTGTGGGTTGCTAGTAGTGTTGGCTACTCCATGTAGTTGATGCTAGTTGGTTTATTCGGTGGAAGATCATATGTTCAGATCCTTAATGATAATTAATACTCCTCTAATTATGATTATGAACATGCTTTGTGAGTAGTAACATTTGTTCCTGAGGACATGGGAGAAGTCTTGTTATAAGTAATCATGTGAATTTGGTATTCGTTCGATATTTTGATGAGATGTATTTTGTCTCTCCTCTAGTGGTGTTATGTGAACGTCGACTACATGACACTTCACCATTATTTGGGCCTAGGGGAAGGCATTGGGAAGTAATAAGTAGATAATGGGTTGCTAGAGTGGCAGGAGCTTAAACCCTAGTTTATGCGTTGCTTCATTAGGGGCTGATTTGGATCCATATGTTTCATGCTATGGTTAGGTTTGCCTTAATACTTCTTTTGTACTTGCAGATGCTTGCGAGAGGGGTTAATCATAAGTGGAAGGCTTGTCCAAGGAAGGACAAAGTTACCGAAAGGGCAAGTAAAAGTGGTTTTCTCTTGATCCTCTTTTGACACGGGTATTTGAGAGAAACCAGAATAACCATCTAGAAAGCAAAAATGTGTATGTTTGGATAATCTTTCTAGCATTTGATCGATAAAAGGTAGAGGGTAATGACATTTTCTAGTAGCTTTATTTAATTTGCGAAAATCAATTACCATTCTATAACCTGTAACAATTCTTTGAGGAATCAATTCATTCTTATCATTAGGAACAACAGTAATACCTCCCTTCTTAGGGACACAATGAACATGGCTTACCCATTGACTATCAGCAATAGGATAAATTATACCTACCTACAGAAGCTTTAGTATTTCATTCTTACCACTTCTTTCATCGTAGGATTTAACCGTCATTGATGATCAACAACTGGTTTAGCATCTTTCTCCAATTTAATTTTGTGCTGACATAGAGTGGGACTAATGCCCTTAAGATCATCAAGAGTATATCCAATAGCGGCACGGTGCTTCTTCAGAGTTTTCAATAATTTCTTGTCTTCATGCTCTGAAAGGTTAGCACTAATAATAACAGGATATATCTTCGTTTCATCAAGATAAGCATATTTCAGAGTATCAGGTAATTGTTTAAGCTCAAACACGGGATCACCCTTAGGTGGAGGAGGATCCCCAAGGATTTCAATAGGCAAATTGTGTTTCAAAATAGGTCCCTGATTAAAGAATACTTAGTCTATTTCCCCCCTTTCATTCATAAACATATCATTTCCATGGTCTAGCAAATACTGTTCTAAAGGATCTTTAGGAGGCACGACAATAGAAGCAAGACCAATAATTTCATCTTTATTAGGCAATTATTTATCATGGGGTTGTCTATGAAACTTAGAGAAATTAAAATCATGAGACATATCCCCTAAACCAACATTAACAATATCTTTTTCGCAGTCTATCTTAGCATTAACAGTATTCAAGAAGGGTCTACCAAATATAATGGGACAAAATTATCTTGTGGGGAAGCAAGAACAAGAAAATCAGTAGGATATTTTATCTTCCCACACAAGACTTCAACATCTCTAACAATCCCAATTGGTGATATAGTATCTCTATTAGCAAGCTTAATAGTAACATCAATATCTTCTATTTCAGCAGGTGCAATATCATTCATAATTTCTTTATATAATGTGTAAGGAATTGTACTCACACTGGCACCCACATCACATAACCCATGATAACAATGATCTCCAATTTTAACAGAAATAATAGGCATGCCAACAACAGGTCTATGTTTATTTTTAGTATCAGGTTTAGCAATTCTAGCAGCTTCATCACAGAAATAAATAACATGCCCATCAATATTATCAATCAAGAGATCTTTAACCATAGCAATACTAGGTTCAACTTTAATTTGCTTAGAGGGTTTGGGTGTTCTAATATTACTTTTCTTGACCATAGTTGAAGCTTTAGCGTGATCCTTTATTCTAACAGGGAATGCTGGTTTCTCAATATAAGCAGTAGGAACAATAGGATCAACATTATAAGTAGTAGTTTCTTCTTCAACTTTAATGGGTTCAACTACTTTAACTTCAATGGGAGGATGATATTTAAACCACTTCTCTTTAGGGAGATCGACATGAGTAGCAAAAGATTAACAGAAAGAAGCCACTATCTCATAGTCAAGTCCATATTTAGTGCTAAAATCACGAAAAGCATCAGTATCCATAAAAGATTTAACATAATCGAACTTAAGATTTATACCTGACTCCTTACCTTCATCGAGATCCCAATCTTCAGAGTTGCGTTTAATTATTTCTAATAAGTCCCATTTGAATTCAATACCCTTCATATAGGAACCATTATAAGAAGTATAGAGCATGGATCGATCATTATGAGAAATTCGAGCATAAATTTTTTGAATAATAATTTCTCTTGAGATCTCATGATTGGGGCACGAATATAAGATTAAATTAAGCCTCCCCCAAGCTTGAGCGATACTTTCACCTTCACGAGGCCCAACATTATATATATAATTCTGATCACGATGAACCAGATGCATAGGATAAAACTTCTGATGAAGTTCCATTTTCAATCGGTTGTAGTTCCATGATCCAATATCATCCAATAGCCTATACCATGTCAATGCCTTTCCCTTCAAAGATAAAGGGAAGACTTTCTTCTGGACAACAACCTCGGGCATACTTGCAAGCTTAAATAATCCACAAACTTCATCCACATAGATTAGGTGCATATCAGGATGTAATGTTCCATCTCCTGCATAAGAATTAGCTAGCAGTTTCTCCATCATACCCGAAGGAATTTCATAATAAATATTTTCAGTAGGTGAAGTAGGTTGAGGGGTAGCTAATTGTGGTTCCGGTCGAGGTGAAGATACCCCAAACAAACCCCTCAAAGGATTATTTTCCATAGTAACAAGTGACAGTAAATTTCAGCACACTATATAAATGTTTCCTTACCAAAGGCACTTCACTCCCCGGCAACGGCACCAGAAAAGAGTCTTGATGACCCACAAGTATAGGGGATCTATCGTAGTCCTTTCGATAAGTAAGAGTGTGATACGTCTCCAACATATCTATAATTTTTTATTGTTGCATGCTTTTATATTATCCATCTAGGATGTTTTATATGCATTTATATGCGATTTTATATGATTTTTGGGACTAACCTATTAACGTAGAGCCCAGTGCCAGTTTTTGTTTTTTCCTTGTTTTTGAGTATTGCAGAAAAGGAATACCAAACGGAGTCCAATTGACCTGAAACTTGACGGAGATTATTTTTGGACCAGAAGAAGCCCACAGAGTATCGGAGATGGGCCAGAAGAGTCCCGAGGCACCCACGAGGGTGGGGGGCGCGCCCTACCCCCTGGGCGCGCCCCCTACCTAGTGGCCGCCTCGGAGACCCCCCTGACTTGTTTCCGACGCCAAAACCTCTTATATATACCCTAACTTCCAGAACATAACCTAGATCGGGAGTTCCGCCGCCGCAAGCCTTTGTACCCACCAAAAACCAATAGGGACCCTGTTCCGGCACCCTGCCGGAGGGGGCATCCCTCACCGGTGGCCATATTCATCATCCCGACGCTCTCCATGATGAGGAGGGAGTAGTTCACCCTCGGGGCTGAGGGTATGTACCAGTAGCTATGTGTTTGATCTCTCTCTCTCGTGTTCTTGATTCGGCACGATCTTGATGTATTGCGAGCTTTGCTATTATAGTTGGATCTTATGATGTTTCTCCCCCTCTACTCTCTTGTGATGAATTGAGTTTTCCCTTTGAAGTTATCTTATCGGATTGAGTCTTTAAGGATTTGAGAACAATTGATGTATGTCTTGCATGTGCTTACCTGTGGTGACAATGGGATATTCACGTGATCCACTTGATGTATGTTTTGGTGATCAACTTGCGGGTTTCGTGACCTTGGGAATCTATGCATAGGGGTTGGCACACGTTTTCGGCTTGACTCTTCAGTAGAAACTTTGGGGCACTCTTTGAAGTTCTTTGTGTTGGTTGAATATATGAATCTGAGATTGTGTGATGCATATCGTATAATCATACCCACGGAAACTTGAGGTGACATTGGAGTATCTAGGTGACATTAGGGTTTTGGTTGATTTGTGTCTTAAGGTGTTATTCTAGTACGAACTCTAGGATAGATTGAACGGAAAGAATAACTTCGTGTTATTTTATTATGGACTCTTGAACGGATCGATCAGAAAGGATAACTTTGAGGTGGTTTCGTACCCTACCATAATCTCTTCGTTTGTTCTCCGCTATTAGTGACTTTGGAGTGACTCTTTGTTGCATGTTGAGGGATAGTTATATGATCCAATTATGTTATTATTGTTGAGAGAACTTGCACTAGTGAAAGTATGAACCCTAGGCCTTGTTTCAATGCATTGCAATACCGTTTGTGCTCACTTTTATCATTAGTTACCTTGTTGTTTTTATAATTCCAGATTACAAATACCCATATCTATCATCCATATTGCACTTGTATCACCATCTCTTCGCCGAACTAGTGCACCTATACAACTTACCATTGTATTGGGTGTGTTGGGGACACAAGAGACTCTTTGTTATTTGGTTGCATGGTTGTTTGAGAGAGACCATCTTCAACCTACGCCTCCTACGGATTGATAAACCTTAGGTCATCCACTTGAGGGAAATTTGCTACTGCCCTACAAACCTCTGCACTTGGAGGCCCAACAACGTCTACAAGAAGAAGGTTGCGTAGTACTCCCTCCGTCCGGGTTTATTAGGCCTAAAGACAACTTTTCTTAGACCAAGACACATAGTAATTTGCTCATATTAATTCTTTTATTTCACTCTCAATGCACTCTCTCACATGCATGCAGCTAATGAAAAAGCAAACATGAAGTGTATTAATTGCCTAACCATGGCACCAACAACAATGACTTTCAATGCAACCAATCAAATGGTTGCATGCATGCATCTTTCCAAAGCGAGGCCTTATAAAAAAGGACATGCTTGTAATGCTAAGAGGCCTAATAAACCCGGACGGAGGAAGTAGACATCAAGCAGTTTCTGGCGCCGCTGGCGGGGAGGTGAGTGCTTGAAGGTATATCTTTAGATCTTGCAATCGAATCTTTTAGTTTCTTGTTTTATCACTAGTTTAGTCTATAAAAGAAAACTACAAAAAATGGAATTAAGGGTGCCTCATATGCTTCATCTTTTTAATGTATTTCGTGAAAATGATGGGAAGGAAAATTGTGCTCAAGTACTAGAAGAAGAATTACATAGAATGCTTGACATAAAATACGTGAATTATGAGCATGATGCTAATGATATGCAAAGCCACAAGCTTGGGGATGCTATGTTTGACGAAGATGATATTTTTTGTCCCCCAAGTTTTGATGAGCAAATTTATTATGATGATAGCATGCCTTCTATTTATGATGATTATATTGATGAAAGTGGATTTGGAGAGGTCATGACTTTATTTAGTGATGAATCCACTATTTCGAAAGAGGTTCCAATTGATTATGAGAACAAAGTTGCTATCTATGATGATTATTGTGATGACATGTATGCTATAAAGGATAAAGATAACCATGAAACTTGTCATCATGATTTTAATTTTCAATTGGATTATGCTTCACATGGTAGTTATTTTGTTGAGTTTGCTCCCACTACTATTGATGGGAATAAATTTGCTTATGTGGAGAGTAGTAAAATTTCTATGCAAGTAGACCATGAAAAGAATGCTTTATGTGATGGTTATATGGTTGAATTCATTCATGATGCTACTGAAAATTATTATGAGAGAGGATCATATGCTTCTACATATTGCAATAATATCAAGTTTCCTCTCTATGTGTTGAAAATATTGAAGATTTGCTTGTTTTGCCTTCCTATGCTAGTTGATTATTGTTCCCATAAGTTGTTTGCTCACAAAATCCCTATGCATAGGAAGTGGGTTAGACTAAAATGTGCTAGTCATATTCTTCATGATGCTCTCTTTATGTTTCAATTCTTATCTTTTATGTGGCATCATTGAAATCGTCATGCCTAGCTAGGGGCGTTAAACGATAGCGCTTGTTGGGAGGCAACCCAATTTTATTTTTGTTCTTTTCATTTTTCTCCTGTTTAGTAATAAATAATTCATCTAGCCTCTGTTTAGATGTGGTTTTATGTTTTAATTAGTGTTTGTGCCAAGTAGAACCTTTGCGAAGACTTGGGTGAAGTCTTTATGATCTTGCTGTAAAAAACAGAAACTTTAGCACTCACGAGATTAGCTGCCAATATTTACTGGAGAGTGATTTTAGGTTGATTCTTTTTGCAGATGATTAATAGACAAATTCCTAAGGTCCAACAATTTATTTAAGAATTTTTGGAGTTCCAGAAGTTTACGTTTGATATGTATTGCTACAGACTGTTCTGTTTTTGACAGATTCTGTTTTCATTGTGTTGTTTGATTATTTTGATGAATCTATGAGTAGTATCGGAGGGTATGAACCATAGAGAAGTTGGAATACATTAGATATTACACCAATATGAATTTAGAATTAGTTCACAAAAGTACCTAAGTGGTGGTTTTATTTTCTTATACTAACGGAGCTTGCGAGTTTTCTGTTGAGTTTTATGTTCTGAAGTTTTCAAGTTTTGGGTAAAGATTCGATGGAATATGGAATAAGGAGTGGCACTAGCCTAATCTTGGGGATGACCAAGGCACCCGAAGGTAATATTCAAGGACAACCAAGAACCTAAGCTTGGGGATGCCCCGGAAGGCATCCCCTCTTTCGTTTTCGTTCATCGGTAACTTTACTTGGAGCTATATTTTTATTCACCACATGTATGTGTTTTGCTTGGAGCGTCATTTTATTTTCTTTTGTTTTGCATGCTGTTTGAATAAAATACCAAGATCTGAAATTCTTAAATGTTAGAGTCTTCACATAGTTACATAAATCTTCAACTACTCATTGATCTTCACTTATATCTTTCGGAGTAGTTTGCCGTTTGCTCTAGTGCTTCACTTATATCTTTTAGAGAACAACGGTGGTTTTATTTTGAAGAAATAGATGAACTCTCATGCTTCACTTATATTATTTTTAGAGTCTTTTAAAACAGCATGGGAATTTGCTTTGGTTATAAAATTAGTCCTAATATAATGGGCATTCAAGATGGGTATAATAAAAACTTTCATATAGAGTGCATTGAATACTATGAGAAGTTTGATACTTGATAATTGTTTTAAGATATGAAGATGGTGATATTAGAGTCGTGCTAGTTGAGTAATTGTGAAATTGAGAAATACTTGTGTTGAGGTTTGCAAGTCCCGTAGCATGCATGTATGGTGACCGCTGTGTGACAAATTTGAAACATGAGGTGTTTCTTTGATTGTCATCCTTATGAGTGGCGGTCGGGGACGAGCGATGGTCTTTTCCTACCAATCTATCCACCTAGGAGCATGCACGTAGTGCTTGGTTTTTATGACTTGTAGATTTTTGCAATAAGTATGTGAGTTCTTTACGACTAATGTTCAGTCCATGGATTATACGCACTCTCACCCTTCCATCATTGCTAGCCTCTTCGGTACCGTGCATTGCCCTTTCTCACCTTGAGAGTTGGTGCAAACTTCACCGGCGCATCCAAACCCCATGATATGATACGATCTATCACACATAAACCTCCTTATATTTTCCTCAAAACAGCAACCATACCTACCTATTATGGCATTTCCATAGCCATTCCGAGATATATTGCCATGCAACTTTCCACCGTTCCGTTTATTATGACACGCTTCATCATTGTCATATTGCCTTGCATGATCATGTAGTTGACATCATATTTGTGGCAAGGCCACCATGCATAATTTTTCATACATGTCACTCTTGATTCATTGCCCATCCCGGTACACCGCCGGAGGCACTCATATAGAGTCATATTTTGTTCTAGTATCGAGTTGTAAATAAATAGAAGTGTGATGATCATCATTAATAGAGCATTGTCCCATGAAAAAAGGCCAAATAAAAAAACAAAAAAAGAAGAGAAAAAAAGAGAAAGGCCCAAAAAAAGAAAAGAAGGGACAATGCTACTATCCTTTTTCCACACTTGTGCTTCAAAGTAGCACCATGATCTTTATGATAGAGAGTCTCTTATTTTGTCACTTTCATATACTAGTGGGAATTTTTCATTATAGAACTTGGCTTGTATATTCCAACAATGGGCTTCCTCAAATGCCCTAGGTCTTCGTGAGCAAGCAAATTGGATGCACACCCACTTAGTTTCTTTTGTTGAGCTTTCATACATTTATAGCTCTAGTGCATCCGTTGCATGGCAATCCCTACTCCTCGCATTGACATCAATTGATGGGCATCTCCATAGCCCGTTGATTAGCCGCGTCGATGTGAGACTTTCTCCTTTTTTTGTCTTCTCCACACAACCTCCATCATCATATTCTATTCCACCCATAGTGCTATGTTCATGGCTCACGCTCATGTATTGCGTGAAAGTTGAAAAAGTTTGAGAATACTAAAGTATGAAACAATTGCTTGGCTTTTCATCGGGGTTGTGCATGATGGGAGCATTTTGTGTGACGAAAATGAAGCATGGCCAAACTATATGATTTTGTAGGGATGAGCTTTCTTTGGCTATGTTATTTTGAGAAGACATAATTGCTTGGTTAGTATGCTTGAAGTATTATTATTTTTATGTCAATATTAAACTTTTGTCTTGAATCTTATGGATCTGAATATTCCTGCCAAAATAAATAAAATTACATTTTTTATTATGTTAGGTAGCATTCCACATCAAAAATTCTGTTTTTATCATTTACCTACTCGAGGACGAGCAGGAATTAAGCTTGGGGATGCTTGATACGTCTCCAACGTATCTATAATTTTTTATTCTTCCATGCTATTATATTATCCATCTAGGATGTTTTATATGCATTTATATGCTATTTTATATGATTTTTGGGACTAACGTATTGACCTAGAACTCAGTGCCAGTTTCTGTTTTTTTCCTTGTTTTTGAGTATTGCAGAAAAGGAATACCAAACCGAGTCCAATTGACCTGAAACTTGACGGAGATTATTTTTGGACCAGAAGAAGCCCACGGAGTATCGGAGATGGGCGAGAAGAGTCCCGAGGCACCCACGAGGGTGGGGGCGCGCCCTACCCCCTGGGTGCGCCCCCCTACCTAGTGGCCGCCTCGGAGACCCCCCTGACTTGTTCCCGACGCCAAAACCTCTTATATATACCCAAACTTCCAGAACATAACCTAGATTGGGAGTTCCGCCGCCGCAAGCCTCTGTAGACACCAAAAACCAATCGGGACCCTATTCCGGCACCCTGCCAGAGGGGGGATCCCTCACCGGTGGCCATCTTCATCATCCCGGCGTTCTCCATGACGAGGAGGGAGTAGTTCACCCTCGGGGCTGAGGGTATGTACCAATAGTTACGCAATGAAATTACATCCTACTTGTGGTGCATTATTCAGTGTTAGTTATGCTTAATGCTCATTTATGAGAATTTTTGTTTCTTGGTTAGTTGCTTCTCAATCTATGTGCTAGCCTCTGAGGGAGTCCTGAACTAAGGGGTCCTCGGGCGTCCGGCCTGTTAGCCATGGGCCGGACTGATGGGCTGTGAAGATACGAAGACCGAAGACTGCACCCTTGTCCGGATGGGACTCTCCTTGGCGTGGAAGGCAAGCTTGGCGACCGAATATGTAGATTCCTTTCTTTGTAACCGACCTTGTGTAACCCTAGATCCTCCCGGTGTCTATATAAACCGGAGGACTTAGTCCGGAGGGGGAGATACTCATTACCATAGTCATACAGGCTAGGCTTTTAGGGATTAGCCATCTCGATCTCGTGGTAGATCAACTCTTGTAATACTCATACTCATCAAGATCAATCAAGCAGGAAGTAGGGTATTACCTCCATAGAGAGGGCCTGAACCTGGGTAAACATCGTGTCCCCTGTCTCCTGTTACCATCGACCTTAGACGCACAGTTCGGGACCACCTACCCGAGATCCGCCGATTTTGACACCGACATTGGTGCTTTCATGGAGAGTTCCACTGTGCCATCCCCAAAAGGTTCGATGGCCCCTTCAATCATCGACAATGACGCTGTCCAAGGAGAAACCTTCCTCCCCGGACAGATCTTCGTGTTCCGCGGCTTCGCGTTGTGGGCCAACTCGTTTGGCAACCTGGAGCAGATCGATAGCTATGCCCCTGGCCATCAGATCAGATTTGGGAGCGTGAATCATGTTGCGGACATCCGTGGTGATTTGATCTTCGCCGGATTCGAGACCGGGCGACCGCTCCTGGTCACCTTGACAAACATGACCTAAATCTATCGTCAGACGGCATCCAGGAGACAGCTCATGTAACCACTCTGTCCTTAGATCCAGAGCACACTGCGGCATCCAAGGATTGGAGGCTCAACCCCACCACGGAGGTGATGTCTACTACGCAACCTTCTTCTTGTAGACGTTGTTGGGCCTCCAAGTGCAGAGGTTTGTAGGACAGTAGCAAATTTCCCTCAAGTGGATGACCTAAGGTTTATCAATCCGTGGGAGGCGTAGGATGAAGATGGTCTCTCTCAAACAACCCTGCAACCAAATAACAAAGAGTCTCTTGTGTCCCCAACACACCCAATACAATGGTAAATTGTATAGGTGCACTAGTTCGGCGAAGAGATGGTGATACAAGTGCAATATGGATGGTAGATATAGGTTTTTGAAATTATAAAAACAGCAAGGTAACTAATGATAAAAGTGAGCACAAACGGTATTGCAATGCTTTGAAACAAGGCCTAGGGTTCATACTTTCACTAGTGCAAGTGCTCTCAACAATAATAACATAATTGGATCATATAACTATATATCCCTCAACATGCAACAAAGAGTCACTCCAAAGTCACTAATAGCGGAGAACAAACGAAGAGATTATTGTAGGGTACAAAACCACCTCAAAGTTATTCTTTCAGATCAATCTATCATAGAGTTCGTACTAGAATAACACCTTAAGACACAAATCAACGAAAACCCTAATGTCACCTAGATACTCCAATGTCATCTCAAGTATCCGTGGGTATGATTATACGATATGCATCACACAATCTCAGATTCATCTATTCAACCAACACAAAGTACTTCAAAGAGTGCCCCAAAGTTTCTACCGGAGAGTCAAGACGAAAACGTGTGCTAACCCCTATGCATAAGTTCACGAGCGGAACCCGCAAGTTGATCACCAAAACATACATTAAGTGGATCACGTGAATATCCCATTGTCACCACAGATAAGCACATGCAAGATATACATAGAGTGTTCTCAAATCCTTAAAGACTCAATCCGATAAAATCACTTCATAGGGAAAACTCAATCCATTACAAGAGAGTAGAGGGGGAGAAACATCATAAGATCCAACTATAATAGCAAAGCTCGCGATACATCAAGATCGTACCATCTCAAGAACACGAGAGAGAGAGAGAGAGAGAGATCAAACACATAGCTACTGGTACATACCCTCAGCCCCGAGGGTGAACTACTCCCTCCTCGTCATGGAGAGCGCCGGGATGATGAAGATGGCCACTGGTGAGGGATTCCCCCTTCGGCAGGGTGCCAGAACAGGGTCCCGATTGGTTTTTGCTGGCTACAGAGGCTTGCGGCGGCCGAACTCCCGATCTATTCTGCTCTCTGATGTTTTTAGGGTATATGGATATATATAGGCGAAAGAAGTCGGTCAGGGGAGCCACGAGGGGCCCATGAGGGTGGGGGCGCGCGCAGGGGGTAGGGCGCGCCTCCCTGCCTCGTGGCTTCCTCGAAGCTTCCCTGACGTCTAGTCCAAGTCTCGTGGATTGCTTCCGTTCCAAAAATAACTCTCCCGAAGGTTTCATTCCGTTTGGACTCCGTTTGATATTCCTTTTCTTCGCAGCACTGAAATAGGCAAGAAAACAGCAATTTGGGCTGGGCCTCTGGTTAATAGGTTAGTCCCAAAAATAATATAAAAGTGCATAATAAAGCCCATTAAACATCCAAAACAGATAATATAATAGCATGGAACAATAAAAATTATAGATACGTTGGAGACATATCAAGCATCCCCAAGCTTTATTCCTGCTCGTCCTCGAGTAGGTAAATGATGAAAACAGAATTTTTGATGTGGAATGCTACCTAACATATTTATCAATATAATCTTCTTTATTGTGGCAAGAATATTCAGATCCATAAGATTCAAAACAAAAGTTTAATATTGACATGAAAACAATAATATTTCAAGCATACTAACAAAGCAATCACGTCTTCTCAAAATAACATGGCCAAAGAAAGTTATCCCTACAAAATCATATAGTCTGGCTATGCTCTATCTTCATCACACAAAATATTTAAATCATGCACAACTCCGATGACAAGCCAAGCAATTGTTTCATACTTTTGATGTTCTCAAACTTTTTCAATCTTCACGCAATACATGAGCGTGAGCCATGGACATAGCACTATAGATGGAATAGAATGGTGGTTGTGGACAAGACAAAAAGGAGAAGATAGTCTCACATCAACTAGGCGTATCAACGGGCTATGGAGAGGCCCATCAACAGATATCAATTTGAGTGAGTAGGGATTGCCATGCAACGGATGCACTAGAGCTATAAGTGTATGAGAGCTCAACAAAAGAAACTAAGTGGGTGTGCATCCAACTTACTTGCTCATGAAGACCTAGGGCAATTTGAGGAAGCCCATCATTGGAATATGCAAGCCAAGTTCTATAATGAAAGATTCCCACTAGTGTATGAAAGTGACAACATAGGAGACTCTCTATCATGAAGATCATGGTGCTACTTTGAAGCACAAGTGTGGTAAAAGGATAGTAGCATTGCCCCTTCTGTCTTTTTCCTCATTTTTTGGGGCCTTTTCTCTCTTTTTATGGCCTCTTTTTTGTCTTTTTTCCTTTTTTCTTCTTTTCGTCCGGAGTCTCATCCCGACTTGTGGGGGAATCATAGTCTCCATCATCCTTTCCTCACTTGGTACAATGCTCTAATAATGATGATCATCACACTTTTATTTACTTACAACTCAAGAATTAGAACAAAATATGACTCTATATGAATGCCTCCGGCGGTGTACCGGGATGTGCAATGAATCAAGAGTGACATGTATGAAAGAAATATGAACGGTGGCTTTGCCACAAATACGATGTCAACTACATGATCATGCAAAGCAATATGACAATGATGGAGCGTGTCATAATAAACGGAGCGGTGGAAAGTTGCATGGCAATATATCTCGGAATGGCTATGGAAATGCCATAATAGGTAGGTATGGTGGCTGTTTTGAGGAAGGTATATGGTGGGTGTATGATACCGGCGAAAGGTGCGCCGTATTAGAGAGGCTAGCAATGGGGGAAGTGTGAGAGTGCGTATAATCCATGGACTCAACATGAGTCATAAAGAACTCATATACTTATTGCAAAAATCTATTAGTTATCGAAACAAAGTACTACGTGCATGCTCCTAGGGGGATAGATTGGTAGGAAAAGACCATCGCTCGTCCCCGACCGCCACTCATAAGGAAGACAATCAGTAAATAAATCATGCTCCGACTTCATCACATAACGGTTCACCATACGTGCATGCTGCGGCAATCACAAACTTTAACACAAGTATCTCTCAAATTCACAACTACTCAACTAGCATGACTCTAATATCACCATCTTCATATCTCAAAACAATCATAAGGAATCAAACTTCTCATAGTATTCAATGCACTTTATATGGAAGTTTTTATTATATCCCTCTTGGATGCCCATCATATTAGGACTAAACTTATAACCAAAGCAAATTACCATGCTGTTCTAAAGACTCTCAAAATAATATAAGTGAAGCATGAGAGTTCATATATTTCTTCAAAATAAATCCACCGCCGTGCTTTAAAAGATATAAGTGAAGCACTAGAGCAAACAACAAACTACTCCGAAAGATATAGGTGAAGATCAATGAGTAATCGAATAATTATGCAACTATGTGAAGACTCTCTAACATTTAAGAATTTCAGATCTTGGTATTTTATTCAAACAGCAAGCAAAACAAAAGAAAATAAAATGACGCTCCAAGCAAAACACATATCATGTGGTGAATAAAAATATAGCTCCAAGTAAAGTTACCAATGAGCAAATACGAAAGAGGGGATGCCTTCTGGGGCATCCCCAAGCTTAGGCTCTTGCCACTCCTTATTCCATAGTCCATCGAATATTTACCCAAAACTTGAAAACTTCACAACACAAAACTTAACAAAAAACTCGTAAGCTCCGTTAGTATAAGAAAATAAATCACCACTTAGGTACTGTTGTGAACTCATTCTACATTCATATTGGTGTAATATCTACTGTATTCCAACTTCTCTATGGTTCATACCCTCCGATACTAATCATAGATTCATCAAAATAAGCAAACAACACATAGAAAACAGAATCTGTCAAAAACAGAACAGTCTGTAGTAATATGTATCAAACGTATACTTATGTAAATCCAAAAATTCTGAAATAAATTGGTGGACCTGAGGAATTTGTCTATTAATCATCTGCAGAAAGAATCAACCTAAAAGCACTCTCCAGTAAAAAATGGCAGCTAATCTCGTGAGCGCTAAAGTTTCTGTTTTTTACACTATGATCATAAAGACTTCACCCAAGTCTTCCCAAAGGTTCTACTTGGCACAAACACTAATTAAAACATAAAACCACATCTAACCAGAGGCTAGATGAATTATTTATTACTAAACAGGAGCAAAAGGCAAAGAACAAAAATAAAATTGGGTTGCCTCCCAATAACGGCTAACGTTTAACGCCCCTAGCTAGGCATGATGATTTCAATGATGCTCACATAAAAGATAAGAATTAAAACATAAAGAGAGCATCATGAAGAATATGACTATCACATTTAAGTCTAACCCACTTCCTATGCATAGGGATTTTGTGAGCAAACAACTTATGGGAACAATAATCAACTAGCATAGGAAGGCAAAACAAGCATAACTTCAAAACTTTAAGCACATAGAGAGGAAACTTGATATTATTGCAATTCCTACAAGCATATGTTCCTCCATCATAATATTTTTCAGTAGCATCATGAATGAATTCAACAATATAACCAGCACCTAAAGAATTCTTTTCATGGTCTACAAGCATAGAAATTTTATAACTTTCCACATAAGCAAAATTCTTCTCATTCAGAATAGTGGGAGTATCATAAGAAACTTGAATACTATGAATTGTTTCCACATTAAAAGGGTAATGTTCAGAAAAAGGGTAATCATAATCATGACAAGTTTTATAAATACAATCATCACTACTTTTTATTGCATAAGTATCATCACAATAATCATCATAAGTAGCAACTTTGTTCTCATCATAATCAATTGAAACCTCTTCCAAGATAGTGGAACCATTACTAAATAAAGTCATGACCTCTCCAAATCCACTTTCATAATTATCACAATAAGATCCAACATCCTCCAAAATAGTGGGATCATTACTTCCTAAAGTTGACACTCTTCCAAACCCACTTTCATCAATATAATCATCATAAGTAGGAGGCATGCTATCATCATAACAAATTTGCTCATCAAAACTTGGGAGGCTAAAAATATCATCTTCATTAAACATAGCATTCCCAAGCTTGGGACAAACATTAATTGCAGAAAATATATTCTCAAACATGTCATTCTCATCAAACATAGCATCCCCAAGCTTGGGCCTTTTCATATCATAGGCATAATCACTCTCATCATTAATAGTATGGATAGCACCAATAGTATAGCAATTATCATCATCACAATGAGTAATAGGAGCAACATCATTTGGGAGGGATACCTTTTCACCTTTGCTTCTCCGTCTTTTCTTTTTCTTCTTCACATCATGTGTGGGTTTAACCCTCTTTTTTGAGCTCCTTATTAATGAGATTGGTTGAATAGAAGGCTCCTCCTCGTTACCTGATTCATCATAAGAAATAATAGGAGGATATTGGGAAGCCTCTTCCCTTTCATTAGTATTCTCTTCATCCTCTATTTGTTTTCTTTTCTTTATGTAATTGGCAATATAAGGATTTTCAATGCAATTCACCGCACAATACATAAAAATTTCTTCTAAATCAAAATCAAGAACTTTATCAAGGACAAATTCTGGAAGATCCTTAGTTATACGTTTCATTTCTTCATAACCCAAAAGCAAACTAAGTTTCATTATGATGTGCAAGGGAAATCAAGTCATCACAATTTTTGGACACGATACGATCATGAAACAATTTGCATTGGGTATTGAAATGATCACGTTCATTGCAAAGTTCAGAAGGACGCCAAAGAAAGTTTAAATTTTCAGCACAAACATCTAGCCTTTCTTGCAACCATTTAGTTTCCAAATACTTATGCCTCTTGCAAAATATAGTTTCCCTATTTGGTGTGTACTTGCAAGCTCTATGAACTCCGCAGAAATTGACATGCTTATAGGAGACATTTTCATCATGACTAGTGCAATCATCATTAGTACTATGGATATTCAAGGAATTCATACTAACAACATTGCAATCATGCTCATCATTCAAAGATTTAGTGCCAAACATTTTATAGACTTCTTCTTCTAGCACTTGAGCACAATTTTTCTTTCCATCATTCTCACCAAAGATATTAAAAAGATGAAGCGTATGAGGCAAACTCAAATCCATGTTTTATGTAATTTTCTTTTATAAACTAAACTAGTGATAAAACAAGAAACTAAAAGATTCGATTGCAAGATCTAAAGATATACCTTCAAGCACTCACCTCCCCGGCAACGGCGCCAGAAAAGAGCTTGGTGTCTACTACGCAACCTTCTTCTTGTAGACGTTGTTGGGCCTCCAAGTGCAGAGGTTAGTAGGACAGTAGCAAATTTCCCTCAAGTGGATGACCTAAGGTTTATCAATCCATGGGAGGCGTAGGACAAAGATGGTCTCTCTCAAACAACCCTGCAACCAAATAACAAAGAGTCTCTTGTGTCCCCAACACACCCAATACAATGGTAAATTGTATAGGTGCACTAGTTCGGCGAAGAGATGGTGATACAAGTGCAATATGGATGGTAGATATAGGTTTTTGAAATTATAAAAACAGCAAGGTAACTAATGATAAAAGTGAGCACAAACGGTATTGCAATGTGTTGAAACAAGGCCTAGGGTTCATACTTTCACTAGTGCTAGTTCTCTCAACAATAATAACATAATTGGATCATATAACTATCCCTCAACATACAACGAAGAGTCACTCCAAAGTCACTAGTAGCGGAGAACAAACAAAGAGATTATTGTAGGGTACAAAACCACCTCAAAGTTATTCTTTCGGATTAATCTATCATAGAGTTCGTACTAGAATAACACCTTAAGACACAAATCAACGAAAACCCTATTGTCACCTAGATACTCCAATGTCACCTCAAGTATCCGTGGGTATGATTATACGATATGCATCACACAATCTCAGATTCATCTATTCAACCAACACAAAGTACTTCAAAGAGTGCCCCAAAGTTTCTACCGCAGAGTCAAGACGAAAATGTGTGCCAACCCTATGCATAAGTTCACGAGCGGAACCCACAAGTTGATCACCAAAACATACATCAAGTGGATCACGTGAATATCCCATTGTCACCACAGATAAGCACATGCAAGACATACATAGAGTGTTCTCAAATCCTTAAAGACTCAATCCGATAAAATCACTTCATAGGGAAAACTCAATCCATTACAAGAGAGTAGAGGGGGAGAAACATCATAAGATCCAACTATAATAGCAAAGCTCGTGATACATCAAGATCGTACCATCTCAAGAACACGAGAGAGAGAGAGAAAGAGAGAGAGAGATCAAACACATAGCTACTGGTACATACCCTCAGCCCTGAGGGTGAACTACTCCCTCCTCGTCCTGGAGAGCGTCGGGATGATGAAGATGGCCACCGGTGAGGGATTCCCCCTCCAGCAGGGTGCCGGAACAGGGTCCCGATTGGTTTTTGGTGGCTACAGAGGCTTCCGGCGGCGGAACTCCCGATCTATTCTGCTCTCTGATGTTTTTAGGGTATATGGATATATATAGGTGAAAGAAGTCGGTCAGGGGAGCCACGAGGGGCCCACGTGGGTGGGGGCGCGCCCAGGGGGTAGGGTGCACCTCCCTGCCTCGTGGCTTCCTCGAAGCTTCCCTGACGTCTACTGCAAGTCTCCTGGATTGCTTCCGTTCCAAAAATAACTCTCCCGAAGGTTTCATTCCGTTTGGACTCCGTTTGATATTCCTTTTCTTCGAAGCACTGAAATAGGCAAGAAAACAACAATTTGGGCTGGGCCTCCGGTTAATAGGTTAGTCCCAAAAATAATATAAAAGTGCATAATAAAGCCCATTAAACATCCAAAACAGATAATATAATAGCATGGAACAATCAAAAATTATAGATACGTTGGAGACGTATCAGGAGGCCACAGATTCCCCGGCGTTGGAGCCGCACATGGACTTAACCTTGCACAATACTCGTGTCACCGGAACTCCGGACTCTTCTCTGGGTATAAGTTCCAAACCATGTGAGTTCGCGGATGCCGAACTTGATCGCTTATCGATCTTCGAGTTTAGCGCCGCAGACATCTTCCAGCACTCGCCCTTGGGCGATGTGCTGAACTCATTAAAGAACTTGTCCCTGGCGGGGGACTCACAGCCGAACCATGTTCGGTACGAACTAGGGGCTGATAATGGAGAATTTTGCTTCCCACCCGCCACCCACTTTATAGCCACGGTTGAGGATTTAACCGACACGCTTGATTACGGCTCCGAAGACATCGACGGTATGGACGACGATGTTGATGAAGAGCAAGACCAAAATCCACCATATACTGGACACTGGACGACCACTTCTTCATATGATGTGTACATGGTGGATACACCCAAAACAACCAACGACGATGACAAAGAAAATCCAGTCAAGAATAAACCTCCTGAGACACAGCAAAAACGCCGGCGTCCTCGGCGCCGCTCTAAGTCACGTCATTCAAAAGACAGCAATGCTGGGACCGGTGAAAATAATACTCCGGATGATGCCGAAAAAATGAAGACCTCGCTGAGGTAACATCCGAACAGGAGGAGCAAGAAAACGGGCAAGCTAGCCCCGACGAACAGGCCAGGCCCAACGACTCGGAGGACGGTAGTTACCCTCCGCTCTCCGAGGATGAGGAAAGCCTCGGCAATGAAGATTTCATCGTGCCTGAGGAACCTCTCGAGCAGGAGCGCTTCAAGCGCCAGCTAATAGCCACTACAAGGAGCCTGAAAAAGAAACAGCAGCAACTTCAAGCTGACCAAGATCTGCTCGTCGACAGATGGACTGATGTCCTCGCAGCCAAAGAATACGGCCTCAGACGCCCAGCCAAGAGTTACCCGAAGCGAAGGCTACTACCCTAGTTCGATGAAGAGGCACCGAAGCCCATACCTCCCTCGCGTAATGCGGCTGATCGACCACTACGCGGTCGGGACAGTGCGGCGGACCGACCACCTCGTGGTCGGGATAGAGCGGCAACTCAAGCCGAACAGCAGCCCCGCCCCGCCGCCATGAAAAAACAGAGACAAAATAGTTCTGGGTCATACATACAACCTCCGGCAAACCCTAGATAGTAGAGGACGTTCCTCGACACGTGATGATGGCTACCTATTCGGAAGTGACAAACCTAGTCACACCCGAGCCGACAACCGCAGACGGACTCCATCGGAGCTACGTGGCGACGCGGCCCGATATAGCGGCGCCGCACACCCTCTTTGCTTCACCGATGAAGTAATGGATCACGAATTCCCCGAAGGGTTCAAACCCGTTAACATTGAATCATATGACGGAACAACCGATCCCGCTGTATGGATCGAGGATTTCATTCTCCACATACACATGGCCCGCGGGGATGATCTTCACGCCATCAAATACCTCCCACTAAAACTCAAAGGGCCAGCTCGGCACTGGTTAAACAGCCTGCCTGAAAACTCTATCGGCAGCTGGGAGGACTTGGAAGAAGCCTTCCTCGACAACTTCCAAGGTACATATGTCCGGCCACCAGACGCTGATGATTTAAGCCACATAGTCCAACAACCTGGAGAGTCAGCCATGAAATTTTGGACTAGGTTCCTAACCAAAAAGAACCAGATCATCAACTGTCCGAATGCCGAAGCCCTAGCGGCCTTTAAACATAGCATCCGCAATGAATGGCTCGCCCGCCACCTCGGCCAAGAAAAGCCGAAATCTATGGCAGCCCTCACGGCACTCATGACCCGCTTTTGTGCGGGTGAGGACAGCTGGCTGGCTCATAGTAAAAATACGGTCAGCGAGGCAGGCCCCTCCAAGGCCAAAAACAGCAACAGCAAGCTCCGACGCGGCAGACACAAACGCCGAAGCAATGGCGATAACACCGATGACACTGCTGTAAACGCCGGATTCAGCGGCTCCAAGTCCGGCCAGCGGAAAAAGCCGTATCAAAGAAACAATCAGGGACCATCTAGCATGGACCGCATACTTGACCAACCGTGCCAAATCCATGGCACCCCACACAAACCAGCCAATCATACCAACAGAGATTGCTGGGTTTTTAAGCAAGCCGGCAAGTTAAACACCGAGAACAAGGAAAAGGGATCGCAAAGCGAGGACAATGATGAGGAGCCCCTGCAGCCAACTACAGGGGGACAAAAGAAGTCCCCCCCAGGTCAAAACGGTGAACATGATATATGCTACACACATCCCCAAGAGGGAGCGCAAGCGCGCACTCAGGGACGTCTATGAGATAGAGCCAGTCGCCCCAAAATTCAATCCATGGTCATCATGCCCGATCACTTTTGATCATTGGGATCATCCGACCAGTATTCGGCATGGCGGATCAGCCGCACTAGTCCTAGACCCAATCATTGATGGCTTCCACCTGACGCGAGTCCTCATGGACGGTGGCAGCAGCCTCAATCTGCTCTATCAGGACACAGTACGCAAAATGGGCATTAACCCATCACGGATCAAACCCACAAGGACTACCTTTAAAGGAGTCATACCAGGCGTAGAGCCCTGTTGTACGGGCTCAATAACACTAGAGGTCGTCTTCAGATCTCTGGACAACTTCCGAAGCAAGGAGTTAATCTTCGATATTGTCCCCTTTCGCAGCGGCTATCACGCACTGCTCGGACAAACCGCATTTGCTCGATTCAATGCGGTACCTCACTACGCTTATCTCAAGCTCAAGATGCCCAGACCATGTGGCGTCATAACAATCAATGGAAATACGGAACCCTCCCTCCGTACCGAGGAGCATACCACGGCCTTAGCAGCAGAAATACAGCGCGGCCTTTTTCAGTAGAACCTTAGTTCGGTGGCCAAGCCCTCGAACACCATTAAAAGAGTCCGGACTATTCTGCAGCAAGACAGCCCGGCTCGTCAAGAGCTTTAGCAATTTGGCCTCCGTCCCAGTCCCGATCAAACAACGGCATTCGTACCGCGCGTACATAACTACGCACTCAAAATCCCATGGGCATCGATGGAGGCATAGCCAGCTCGTGATCCACAGTGGGGCTCGACCGACCCTGGATTCGCAGACCTTCACTTTTCCTTCCAGGTTTTTCTCCTCTCGAGGCTTTTTCTGATAACCCGATCATCGGACACACCGATGAGGCAAGGAGCTTTGACGTACAAGGGAATCCCCAGGTGGTCTCTGCTAACGATTGCTATACCTATTTTACATACCAGCACGCAACTCGCTCTTGGTCATGGCATGTTAAATAGCCTTACTTGCTTATCGTATTACTTGTACAAGTACGCCCCGACGTATTAGTCACATTACAATGGAAAATAAAATGGTAGCGTCAGCTTATTACTTGATTTTTCTTTTTTCTTACCTTTGTATTTATTATTCATTGCACCCGTACACTCTGGTACGTTTTACTTCGCCAGGGGCTTTCACGCCCCGCAGTACGACAATAAAGTCCGAACACCTTTTTCAGTACAGTTCGGCACCCCGAACTTATAGCATTATATGCATCGGCTCTGAATCATGTCTTTGGTCAATAGTTGGGTTGCCCGGCTCCTGTGCTTACTACCTTATGTTCCGCTATATCGGCCAGGGTAGTAAAGGGAGAACTACTGCGATATGTCCCGGTTCTTCCGGACGAGCACCTCAGTAGAGAAAGCCGAAAACTGATTGTCATGATGCAGCGAGAGCTGGTCAGCTGTTCGAGAGGTTTCAAATCCTTAGAGATTTTTTCCGCTTTATGCGAGGAATCGGTTTTTATCCGATGAGGTGCGTATAACGCCCCAAGTTCAGCCTTTCGAATACCACGGGCTTCGCCAAAATTCTCATTGTCAAACTCCTATGGCTAAGTGAGGGCGATAAATGCCGTATAGTCTGATTGCCTCGTTCGTTGCGCTAAACACCTCCTTTAAGGACCAGAATGTGGAGTAAAGAGTGTTTAGATTTATCCCGAACACCCTCGTACTATCTACTTGGGGCAGGAGCCGGCGACTGGCCAACCCTCAGATTTCATAAACGGCCGCACAGGAGGTAAAATTTTAAAAGTCACAAGCATTATATTACATAACATCATTGTTTCATATTACAGGACATGATAATACGAATGTTTTCATGGGAATATACCATCCTTCGCACATTGCTCCGCCACAAGGCGGGATCCCTCCAGGACACCATCAAAGTATAACTCGGGTCGGCGGTGCTCCTTGCCCTCAGGTGGCCCCTCGGTCATCAGCTTCTTGGCGTCCATCTTCGCCCAGCGCATCTTGACGCGGGCAAAGGCCATCCGTGCACCTTCCATACAGACCGACTGCATTATGACCTCAAGCCATGGGCAGGCACTAACAAGCCACTTCACAAGTCCGAAGTAGCTGCTGGGTATCGGCGCGGCAGGCCATAGTTGGACTATCAGGTCCTTCATGGGTAGCTCGGCCGCCTTGTGCAGCTCGACCAGCTGTTTCAGCTGGTCGCTAAAGGGCACCAGATGTTCTGGTCCAAGATATTGAGACTAGAACAGCTTCTCCGTAGAACTCCCTTCTTCGGCTCAATAGAACTCGGCAGCATCTGATACGCTACGCGGCAAATCCGTAAATGCCCCTGGAGAGCTCCAAATTCGGGTAAGTAAAAGGAACATTTCCTTCACAGACTTGCTTTGCATAATGAAAGCCTTACCCGCTGCGATCTTCTTGGCCGCCTAGATTTCCTGAAGGGCGCTCTGGGCCTCAGCTCGAGCCTCTTACGTGCTCTGGCGGGCCTTCGCAAGTTCGGACGCTTGCGTCTTAGAATCACGCTCCAAAGACTTGTACTTCTTGACGGCGTCCTGGAGCTCTTGCTGGACCTCACTGACCTGGGCCTCGTGCTTCTCGCGCGTAGCGCGCTCCTTGGCCGCTTTGTCCTCGGCCTCGGCTAACACCTTCTTGAGGACCGTCACCTCGGTCGTGGCCCCTAATAAAGTTCATGACAATTTAGTCAGTACGAAATCATCCTTCCTAAATATACGCGCAGGTTACTGCATACCTTGGATGTCCTCTAGCTGCTTCTTCATGAGCCGCGTAGGTCTCCGGAATGGTATCTGGCTGGGGGCCGAATGGAATTCGGCCCCCATCACCAGTCCCCATGGGGGCTTTTCCCCCCATGTGTCCGGCGACTGAGGAGTCATCCTTGGGCGCCACCCCGACGATCTCCGAAACCTCCCTCCGGTCTGGGAAGGTCCTTTGGGACACCACCTCGTCATCACCCTTGGCCGAGACAGAGTGAGCGGGCGGCGGTGACATGCTTACCATCTCCTTTGATTCTAGCGAAATCACCCTTGGCCGAGACAGAGTGAGCGGGCGGCGGTGACATGCTTGCCATCTCCTTTGATTCTAGCGAAATCACCCTTGGCCGAGACAGAGTGAGCGGGCGGCGGTGACATGCTAGCCATCTCCTTTGAATCTAGTGAACCCTCTGTCAAGGATCGCGGGGAGCTATCGCGGGCCGGACCACAATGGCATAATTTAAACATATTAATATTACAAAGTGGAAAGGCCAGGCATTTGGATGTGCATAAGGTTTTTGGTACTTACGAGGCGGCCTGAGGCTTGGTCCGGGGCATTCGCTCCGGACTGCTATCGACATCCCACGCGGAGTTATCTGCAAGGGAGCCCTTCCCCCTCTTGGGCGCCTTCGCCTCCAGATTTGTGGAGGCCCCCCTTTTCTTCCTTCCCCCCTCAAGGGGGGAGTCTCTTTCTTCCTCCTCCTCGTCGTCGTCTTTGGCGGCCGAAGAGTGAGTCTCGTCTTCGGACGACATGTCCGAAGCACCTCTTTGGGGAAGGCCACTCCTGGTCCCTTTGGCTATTTTCTTGACCTTCTTCTCCCGCACGACATAAGGTGCCGGAAACAGCATCTTCGTCAGGAGTGGGGTTTCTTCGTCTTTGGTTAGTGGGGCCGGACAATTAATCCGCCCCGCTATGTCGGTCCAGGCCTAAAAATTGATAGGAAGGCTTAGACTCCTTCCTCAAAATATGCCAGTAAAGGCTATACCTTGAAAACATGAAAGAACTTACCGAATTGGCCTCACGTTTTAAGCTAAGCCCGCAATCCTCGATCGTAGGCGGTGGTGTCTCGCCGGCCTTGAAGAGCACTTTCCAGATGTCTTCGTGCGTCATGCCGAAGAGCTCTAGCAGTGTCTCGTGCTTGGCCGGATTGAACTCCCACAAATAGCAAGTCCGGCGTTGGCAAGGAAGGATCCGGCGAATGAGCATAAGCTGGATCACGTTGACAAGTTTGATTCTCTTGGTTATCATGTTCTGGACGCACGTCTGGAGCCAGTCAGCTCGTTCGCAGAACCCCAGGTTAGGCCCTTCTCTTGCCAGGAGGTGAGCCGCATCGGAACTCCGTATCAGAATTCGGGGGCCGCCGCCCAGTTGGTGTCGTGTGGCTCGGTGATGTAGAACCACCCTGATTGCCACCCCTTCACCGTCTCCACGAAGGAGCCTTCGAGCCGGGTGACATTGGGCATCTTGCCCACCATGGCACCTCCGCACTCTGCTTGTTGGCCGGTCACCACCTTCGGCTTCACATTGAAGGTCTTTAGCCATAGGCCGAAGTGAGGTGGGATGCGGAGGAAGGCCTCGCACACGACTATAAATGCCAAGCTGTTGAGGATAAAGTTGGGGGCTAGATCATGGAAGTCCAATCCATAGTAAAACATCAGTCCGCGGACAAACGGGTGGAGAGGGAATCCCATCCCGCAGACGAAATGCGTGAGAAACACAACCCTCTCATGGGGCTCTGGGGTAGGGACGATTTGTCCCTTGGCCGGGAGTCGGTGAACGATCTCCTTGGTCAGGTATCTGGCCTCTCGGAGGTCCTTGATATCCTTCTTCTTAACGGAGGAGGCCATCCACTTGTCGCCAGCTCCGGATCCGGACATGGTTGGAGTACTTTCTCGGGTGGGGAAAGCTAGAGCTTGGGCGCTGGAGCTCGAGAATGGATGGGTGGAGGAAGGAGAAGGCGTGAGTAAATGGGGACGAATCCTTATCCCCTTATAAAGGCCGAGAATGTCAAGCGCCTCCCCACTCTCCTCAAAACTCGCCTATTCCCAAGGGATGTGTAAACGACATGGTTGGGTTACCCACGCCTGTATTGATGAGAATCCCGCAATAAGGGGACACGATCTCTGCTTTGACAAGACGTCACTACAAAAAAAAGACACATCCGTGACATTTTGGGCCGAACGAAAATCTTTTCTGTCATACTTATGACACTTCTATGACGATAATTGTGACAAAACCCGGTATCATCATAGATGTGGTTGGGTCCTACTTCTATGACAAAAAATCATGATACAAAATGGGCTTTTCGTCCTGGGCGGGCCGGAGACGTAGCTGCATGACATTCTTTGGGCCGTCCATGATGGAAAAAACCGTGGTAGAAGCGAGGGCGCGGAAAATATTGGGGAGTCCCCGGTTACGGTGGGTGGTCGGGGGCCGAGCGATGCGGGTTTCTCTCATACGTACGCGCGTGTGTGCGAGGCGTTGGGCTCTAACTGAACCCGAGCGAGGCATTGGGATCTAACTGAACCCGAGCGATTGCACTGCAGGCTACACGTTACTGAACCCAAGCGATCGATCGATGGCTGTTAACTGAACCCGATCGAGCGATTCCTTCGCTACTGCTGCTAGCTGAAGCCGATCGATGTTGCCTCTGGATGAACAGTGAGCGTTGCGGGGGGGGGGGGGGGGGGATGAACAGTTCCCGGTGGGGGTGGATGAATAGGACCCCGTGGCGTTGCCTCTGGATGAACAGTGAGTGTTTTTGGGGGATTTGGATGAACAGTTCCCGGTGGGGGTGGATGAACAGGACCCCGATTGTTCGAGCCAGTTGGGGCTGGATGAACAGGACCCCGTGGAGGGCAGGATGAATAGGACCACCCCGTGGAGGGCAGGATGAACAGTAGATGGTGGAGGGCAGGATGAAGAGTAGCCCATGGAGGGATGGTTGAACAAAGCCCATTGAGAGGGCTGGTTGAACAGTAGCCGGTGGAGTAGCGCGCGGTGGAGGCTGGATGAACAGGAGCCCGTGGATGAACAGTCGCAGGTGGAGGCTGGAGGAGGTCGACGTTGGATGAACAGTAGCCCGTGGAGGCTGGAGGGGGTCGACGGTGGAGATGAACAGTATCCCGTGGAGTCCCGTTTTGCGG
The DNA here is from genome assembly GCF_018294505.1 of Triticum aestivum. Lineage (NCBI taxonomy): Eukaryota > Viridiplantae > Streptophyta > Magnoliopsida > Poales > Poaceae > Triticum > Triticum aestivum. The sequence continues at coordinate 334,043,159 of NC_057808.1, read as the reverse complement.
TATGCCACACCCCTCCCGATGAACAGGACCCCCTTTTCGACCATAGCGCTCCAACACAAGTCCGTTTCCTCCGTTTTGCGGTATGCCACACCCCTCCCGATCAACAGGACCCCCGTTTCGACTATAGGAGGTCCGTTTCCTCCGGTTTGCGGTACGCCAGACCCCTCCCGATGAACAGGATCCTGTTTTGCACGTGGCCGGTCGAACACAAGGCCATTTCCTCCGTTCTGCGGTACGCTAGGCCTCGTTTCCATCGGCTATTCCGTCCAAGCCCTCCCGATGAACACGACGACGCATTCCGTTCCGACCCAGCCGGTTGGCTCCCCATGAACACGACGACGACGCTGTTTCTCCGTTCCGACCCAGCCATGTACACGAGGCCTGGCCGTACGTACGCGTGAGTAGGCGTTCGAGACCCCGCCCGTATGTACGTACGTGGCCGTATTTACTTTCTTGCACCCTGGCCGTTGTACGTACGTGTACATGCTACGTGCGCGCCTCTACTACGACACGTGCGCGCCTCTACATCGACCAGTATGTACGTACACGTTCGCGAACAGAATGACAATGCTACGTACGCTTCGACCAGGTGGGTCCCGACTGTCAGGCACTTCCTTACGTGCAAAGATGTAGCTGGTGGGTCCCAGCAGTCAGGGGGAAACGTTTTTTTCGCGAAATACGATGGCCCATCCGGTGGGTCCCCGCTGTTAGGTGGAGGAATAATTATTTTGCGCGTAATAAGGAGGCACTTCTTTGCTGCGGCCGTGGACCCAGCTGTTAGCCTCTCCACGTACAGTCCACGTCCGATGGAAGCCGTTCCTTGACCACGTTGACCACGCTGCGCCGAGAGCACCAGGGCGGTGGACGACGGAGAGGCCTAGGAAGGGGATGACGCGAAGCCGGGGAAGACGCGGCAGTGGATGCCCACGCGTAGAGGAGTATGAGGGTTCACTGGTTCGCTGCGGTGTGAGGCTGCCGTCGCCGCAGAATAACAGGGGGTGTGGGTGAGTAGAGGGATGGCCTGGCCAGCGGTGGGAGTAGTAGGGGGCGGTGAGGCCTCCGCCGCATCGCAGCCGGCCACAGGAGGCAGGAGCACGAGGCACGACCGCCGCTTCTTTGGGCGGCTGGAGCAAGAAGACCAGAGGTTGAAGAAGCACTACGGCCGTTGGATGGACATCGTACGGTCAATGGAGCTAGAATCGTGCATATTGACTAAGTTGACAAAGCCCTCCGTCCCCGTCAACTTAGTAGGCCCACAAGTCAGCCTGCCACTGTACTGGGTCCCAGCTAGCAGGGGGAGTATTCATTTTTTTTGTGCGTAATAAGGAGGCACTTCCTTGCGTGCGAAGATATAGCTGGTGGGTCCAAGCTGTCAGCAACGGTAACGTTTTTTTTCGCGAAATACAGAGGCCCTTTCGGTGGGTCCCAGATGTCAGGTGGAGGAATCATTATTTTGCGCGTAATAAGGAGGCATTTCCTTGCGTGCGGCCGTGGACCCAGCTGTCAGCCTCTCCACGTACAGTCCACTTCAGATGCATGTCGCTCGTTGACCACGTTGACCAGGCCGCGCCGAGAGCACCAGGGTGATGGACGACGGCGAGGCCTAGGAAGGGAACGACACGGAGCCAGGGAAGACTCGACAGTTGTTTCCCACGCGGAGCGGAGTACGACTGTACAAGGGTTTACTGATTCGTCTGCCATCGCCGGAGAATAACAGCAGGTGTGGGTGAGTAGAGGGATGGCTAGGCCAGCGATGGGAGTACGGTGGGGCGGTGAGGCCTCCGCGGCAGCACAACTGGCCGCGGGGAGGAGGGAGCAGGCAGTCCCGCCGGCGCTTGTTTGAGCGGCTGGAGCAGGAAGAGCAGAGATTGAAGAAGCACGACGCCTGTTGGATGGACATCCAATAGTCACTCCTTGTGCGTCAACCTTTTTTTTAGGAAAGCCTAAAATCTGTGGAAAACATCATACAACCCATCTGCCATTATTTCTAATAATTTACAGCCCATTTGCTAATTCTTAAGGGTTTTTTTGGAGCCCATATTCTTTTTGTTAGCATTACAGCCCATCTTGTGGCCACGGTTAAAAAATTATACAAAATTTTGCATATTTCGGTTCGGTCCGAACTGTTTTTAATCCCGAAATTTCGAGTCACATTCAAACTGATTTTAAAAATAAATATATATCAATATAAAATCCAACAAATTGTCCACGCATAAAAATCAATGCAATTTAAAATCTCGAAATGAAAAGAAGAAATTTGAAACTAATTGCCGGTTTGATGTGTTTCAAAAATGTACAGCCCATTTCTCATTACTTATAGGCCATTTTCTCGCCCAACCGAATGAATCTCTCCTCGTCTTGAAAGATTTGCAGCCCAACAGGCCTGACAAAGCAACTTACCTGGCAAATCACAAAAAGACTGGGCTGTGGCCGTGGACCCAGCTGCGGCCGTGGACCCAGCTGTCAGCCTCTTCACGTACAGTACTCTTCCAATAGAAGTCGGTCGTTGACCACATTGATCACGCCGCGCCGAGAGCACCAAGGCGGTGGACGACGGTGAGGCCTAGGAAGGGGACGACGCGGAGCCGGGGAAGACGCGGCAGTGGATGCCCAGGTGGAGAGGAGTACGAGGGTTCACTGGTTCGGCTGTGGTGTGAGGCTGTCGTCGCCGCAGAATAACAGGGGGTGTGGGTGAGTAGGGGGATGGCCTGGCGAGCGGTGGGAGTAGTAGGGGGCGGTAAGGCCTCCACGGCATCACAGCCGGCCATGGGAGGCAGGAGCACGCGGCACGACCGGCGCTGGTTTGGGCGGCTGGAGCAAGAAGACTAGAGGTTGAAGAAGCACTACTGCCGTTGGATGAACATCGTACGGTAACTGGAGCTAGAATCGTGCATATTGACTAAGTTGACAAAGCCCTCCATCCCCGTCAACTTGGTAGGCCCACAAGTCAGCCTCCCACGATGCTGGGTTCCAGCTGGCAGGGGGAGTATTCATTTTTTGTGTGCATAATAAGGAGGCACTTCCTTGCGTGCGAAGATAGCTGGTGGGTCCGACCTGTCAACGGGGGCACATTTTTTTCGTGAAATACAGAGACCCTTCCGGTGGGTCCTAGATGTCAGGTGGAGGAATCAAAGACTTGAGAAGGCGTACAGAACAAGCTAGTGTACCAGTAAAGAGACGTTGCTGAGTTTTAGAAAAAAGAGAGACGTGCTCCTGTAGCTGGTTCCAATCCAAACCTGGACTATGACTATATATGGTGCTATGCTACTCTGCAAGTAATGAAACCGACATATCCAACATTCGCTTCTCCTCTTCTCTACTTACTCTGCCTAGCATCAGAAGCTCAGGCCACAGCAACCATGTCCGTTGGCTGCTCGTCCACCTGCTCTTCAGCAGACAACGACCAAATATGCGCCAAGTCGCCACCCGTACCATCGCCTGTGGGTCTCATCACACCCCCGCCGGCACGCGCATCGCAGCCGGTTGCTCATCGCAACCCGCTGCCGTTGGTGTGGTGCCACTGCTTCAAATCACGCAGAGTCATCCGTCACGTCTCAACCACAATCCTCAACCCTGGCCGAGTCTTCTACAAATGCCCGAATCATGGGGTAATAATATGTTTAAGTGTTGTTCCGCTGCTTTCAGTTGCTGATTTTTTAATAGTTTGGTTGATGATCTTCCAATTTGATTCGTGCAGAAAAGGGAAGATTCGTGTGATTTGTATTTCTGGGAAGTTGCTGATGTGGGGGAGTGCAACTACGCTGATTATTTGGTTAGCCGAGGAATCCCAATACCAGCAGGTTGGGGTGTTGGACAAATAACTGAAGGAATGGCAGAAGAGGAAGATGCAGAGCAGAAGGTTAAAGATGCAGTTCCTCTGATCATGGCCAAGCAACAGCTGCTGAACGGCCTTGACAGCAATGATGAGATGAAAGAGCTTGTGAAGATAATGGGCAAAATTGATGTGCTCTGTAGGATGATTGTCTCTTTATTTGTAGTGTATGTGGCACTCGTGATGTATTCAGTGGCTATGACATGAGCACTTTGCTGAAACTAGTAATGAATGAAACATGTGTAGCAGGCTGGGCGTAGTGTTGTGAACATCTAATGATTTCTATTAACAGAAATCAGGGGGGTATCCCCTTTTGCTCATAAATAAATAAATAGCAGAGGCCCTTTTGGTAATAAATAAATAAATTAGCAGAGGACCTGTCGGGTCAGCTTTGTTCTCATTCGAAGACGTCGAGCAAATTGCAGTCCAACAACAAACTATGTCATCAAATTCAAGTTTCACAGCCAAATATGAGTACAACTAAACAACAATGTCATCATGTTTTAGTCGTCATACAATCACCAAACACAAATCAGCATACATAACAAGTGATGTTCTCACAGGAAAATACTAAACAACATGTTCATCAGGTTTCAGTTGTCATAGCAAACACAATTTCACATAGTAGATAAAAGAACGTCTTCTGACAGGCAAATACGACAAAAGCAATGTAATCATCATCCGCAGCAGCAGCGTCAACATCTTCGCCATGTGTATCAGTCTAAATCGTAATTCCCCATGGTGTCATCTTCTTCTTCGTCCTCAACGTCCTCGAACATTGGCTTCTTCTTGATCAACTCTTGTATGTCCATAGCACGACAGGCAATCTTTTCGCCGGCGTCATTGACGTGATGGTTCTCAAAGATATTAGGAACATCTGTGTTATCTTGTACATCAGGAGCAGTGTAAGAATCATCTTGTTGTGCAACTTCATTAAACGAAATCCTCTGCTCAAACCTTTGCACTACTCTCCAGTCATCGCTACGTGCAAATGTGTCTTCCAAGAAAATATCTGTGTTGCTTGATTTGCCAAAATAAAAGGCTCGTTGGTCTGGTACGCCGCCTTGACATTGACGGATTTGAAATAATCATCAGCTCTGGGTTTTGCGATCCTGGAAAACATGTTATACCAACGACAGCACAACAGAACCACCCACCGATGATCCTTGAAACTGGAGATATACTGCAACTGAACAATGTCTGTTATGTTAGCATACATTTCAGTTATCTCTTATCATACGTATCCGTGCTCATGATGGCACTATTTTGTGTCTTCCTGCCTTTGTCTCATGCAAGGGTGTTGTAGCGCACATCTCCAACAACGTAAGGTTCATAATGTCTTACACGAGTATCAGGACCCATTGCCAGTGAGTAAAGGGCATCATCAACTGCCTTCCCATCCTCCCGCATCTTCTTAACCTATGGTTAGAAAATAGACAAGCTGGTCATCATATGTACTCAATATATTAGAAAACTGACAGTGCAATTCAAAAGCTTACATGGCTCTTGAACCATTTCGCAAATCCTACCATAACCAGTTTGTCAATGTTTCTTGGATTTTGCGGCAGTAACTCCTTTTTGTAGATGCTGCACAACATAGTGATCGCGTCAAACATCTAAATATATAAGAATATGCTGCAAGTTTAGTAGATTACGATGTATAAGCTGCAGTACTTAGCACTTACTTGATATAAGGTAGTATCTCAGGATAGTTATTCAACACATACCAAAGCATTTTGTCCAAATCTTTAGGTTTGTCCTCTTGTCGACTCTTCCCTGTAACTCAAACGGAATAATCGAAAACATTGAGCCCGGGATTGTCTTCATCCACGTCTTTGCTAACCTAATCAGCTGTTTCAATGTATTTTGAGCAGAATGTCAACGCTTCTGTAGCAATGTAGGCCTCTGCAATGGAACCCTCGGGTCTAGCTCTGTTCCTAACATAGCCCTTGAAAGTGCCTAGCCGCCTTTCAATAGGGTACATCCAGCCATACTGTACTGGACCCCTAAGTAGTGCCTCATCAGGTAGATGAACAGACAAATGCACCATCACATCAAAGAAGGCTGGAGGATATATCTTCTCAAGGTCGCATAGGATAGTTGGTATCTTGTCTGTAAGACGCTCCAAAGCATCTATACTGATATTTCTACAGCAGAGTTCCCTGAAGAATTGTCCCAACTCTGCAACTGCTCTGTATAAGTCAGGGCGGCCCAATCCTCTAAGGATAACAGGTAAAACCCTTTGAAGTAGGACGTGGTAGTCATGATTTTTCAACCCTTGTACCTTGTCTCCATCTACACTAACTCTCCTTTCAGGGTTGGAAGCAAATACATGTGGGAATCTCACACGTGACAGGACCTTGCAGAATTCTTTTCTTTTTACCTTGTCCAAGATGTACACATCTGGTCCCATATCCCGTGGTTTACCTTCATATTGCACCTGCAAATCCTTTCTGATACCCAGGTGTGTCAAATCAATCCTAGATTTTAAGGTATCTTTTGTCTTGCCTTCAATATTAAGAAGTGTGCCGATAATGCTTTCACATATATTTTTCTCGATGTGCATCACATCAAGATTATGCCGCAGATCCAAATCTTTCCAATACTCCAAGTCCCACAAAGTGGACCTGCGGGTAAACAACAATCTCTCTTCTGCGCTGCCATGCTTCCTTTTCCCGCTACCATTATCAGGATGGTTTCCTGGTGTAATATGCCTGACCTTCTCTAATTGCACTTGCAACTCATCGGCGGTGAGCCTCTTTGGCGCATCACGGTTTTCATGCTTTGCATTGAACACATGTCTTTGGTATTTTCTAGGATGCGGCTTGTCCTTGGCAAGGAAACGGCGGTGTCCAATGTAACAGATCTTGCTAAGTATTGCGTATGACAGCGGATTCCTGTCACAGTGAGCACATGCATTGTAACCATGTGTCGTTCGCCCTGACATAGTGCCCAAAGCCGGATAATCATGGATGCACCAAATTATAACAGGACGTAGAAAGAAATCAGCTAGTGGGCTGCTATATAGGTCTCGAGTGAGAACACCCCTCCATAGTTGTTGAAGTTCCTCCACAAGAGGCTCCATGAACAAATCAAAATCCTTTCCAGGACTTTTTGGACCTGGGATGAGCAAGGCCATCATGTAGTTTGATTCTTCAGTGCAGACATTTGGAGGCATGTTGTAAGGGATAACAAGCACTGGCCACATGCTATATGTGGCGCTCTGGTGGCCAAATGGGTTAAATCCATCTGAAGCTAAGCCAAGTCTAATGTTTCTCGGGTCAGCAGCAAACGTTTCGTGCTTCTGATTGAAGCTTTTCCACTCACTGCCCTGAGATGGATGGCTCATTACATTCTGATCTCTGAAATCCTGGTTCCTAGAATGCCACAGTACATCCTCTCTTGTTTCAGCATCATTAAACAACCTTGGTGTAATTGGAAAATCTCTCAGAACATTATGAGGAATCCTCTTCACAGCATCACCATCTTTCCATCTTGATGATTTGCATTTCGGGCATTCACTTAAGTTGGCATAATCCTTCCGGAATAGAACACAATTATTCTTACAAACATGGATCATATCATATCCAATTCCAACTGCACGAAGGAAATTCTTCATTTTACTGTAGGTGTGTGGCAGCTCAGACGCATCTGGAAAAGCTTTGCGGAAAGCAGCCAACATCGCATCGAATGATTTGTTGGTCATCCGCTCAGATGTCTTAACCTGAAGAAAGGTGACCATAGCTGAGAATACTAACAGCTTATTTCCTGGGGTGACAGCCATGTTGCATTGTTCCAACATGCGGGCCCACCGTTTTTGTTCTGCAGGTGAAAGTTCACGGAATGCACGAGCATTTTGTAGCATTGTTTCAATGTTGGTCAAACTCACTGGTTCCGCCACCACCTCCTCCTCCTCCTCCTATTCCACCTGAGCATCAGGCAGATCAAGATGGCGATCTGCTGCTTCCACGTAGTCAATAACATTGACGTTCACAGCTTCACCATGATGAACCCACCTAGTATATGTGACCGACATCCCATACAAGTGTAGATGATTTTGCATAGTTGACTGGGGTCTTGTAACTGAATTCATACAACTGCTACATGGGCAGAGCACATCTGATTTCGGACCACCGTACTCAGCTCTGATAAAGTTCATGAAGTTTCCAACCCCCTCGACATATGCAGCGGAGAATCTTCGAGCAAAAGTTATCCAAGTCCCGTTAGACAGACAAATTAGTTCTTCTACTAGATATTACAGGAAAAACATATATGCTTTTTTATGAAGTCCAGAAGAAAATACCTAGGTCGATGTCTAAAGCTATGGCAAGATATTTGGACGAGCAGATCTAAGTAACGAAATATATGTAAAGCTAATTCAGCAAACAGATTTGAGTGCTAAATTATGGCAGGCTGTTTCAACAGTCAATGAGGCCGAGCACACAGCCATCGAACTATCGAAGGCCATCGCAGCAACAAAGATCGAGTATAAAACGGTGTAGAGCTATTTCACCTAACAGATTGGCTACTAGACCAGGGCAATCTACGTCACAATAAATATATGGCAGGATATTTTAGCAACTAATCAGCCTTGGCATGCCATCTCAGCTAAGCAGACTGAGTGCAGAACAGGGCAAGGAAGCTTCTTAAGCAGAGCATATTGACTATAAACTACTTCGGCAAACAGTGAGATTAACAGCGTCTATCAGCTAACATTCAGCGCTACACCGACATGCACGGGGCCTCAGTCTAAAATGCACGTACCATGGGAGAAGCTGACCGCCGTGCGTCTCCACATGAACATCGCCAGTGGTGGCGGCGCTGACCGCCGTGCGCCTCCACAAGAACGTCGCCAGCGGTAGCGGTGCGGCTAGAGGACGGCAGTCTACGATAGCGTACTGTGGGAGCGAGAGGATCGCCGTGCGTCCCCTCGATGAACCGCAGCGCCGATGTATCGGCGTGGCAGAGAGGGCGGCTTTGGCGGAGCGAATGG